>NW_019641609.1:14949-425472 GCF_000599845.2 Trichogramma pretiosum | reverse complement strand
GTTTATACCGGAAGTGGGGGGTAGGAGGGGGGAGGGGGTCTAAAAATTTTTTTTTGGGACCTTTTTACCATGTACTATAACATGCCAAAAGCGCGTCAAGATCGGTGATATACGTGCGCACGGTTTTGTAAAAAAGTATTATTTTGACCCATATACATTTGTTTGCCTCCTAGCCTCTGATTATTTTCTTATTTTTTCTTCATCAAGAATGTAATTACCCGTGCAAAACCATAATGCCACTGTGCTCATGATTCTTTGCCTCGCCAATGATTAAGTTATATTCTCCAGCTTTCTAGCTCTCTCTCTCTCTCTCTCGTAACTTGGCTAATGATAAATGAGATATTTTTTGCTCCCTTTCCCCCGCACCGCCGCCGCCAAGAAGAAAACTGCTGTATAACCGAGCTTTTTCCTCGTATTTTACTCGCTCGTCGAGCATTTATTATATACACCGGCGAATTTTTGGTTCTCGGAGAAAAGCTTTGGCGAGCTTGCAGGGCAAAATTTAATTTTGCAATTCTGCCATGCTTGCGCAGGATGAAAACAACGATGACGACGCAGGGAGCTACTCTCGTAAGCTCTAAATTAGTATTCAATATCGATAAAAGTATTACTTGGGGAGAGAGAGAGAGAGAGAGAGAAGTCGACGTATAAAAATATCATCGTCGTATCTGCCGATAGGAAAATCGCCTCTCTCGGATAAAACTGACCGTTACGCGCGTCTTTGGCTCGAGCAGCTGTACTACTAGCCATGGGGGCTATAGTAGCAGTAGAGCGCGCGGCTATATAACGTCACAATGGCAAATGGCCACTTTTTAGATCGATTCTCGCGTCGACAAATCTCTATGATGGAGAAATATATATAAACGCGCGGGAGAGGGCAGGCGGGAAGAGGAGGAGGAGTGGAATTGTGAATTCACCTCATGACGATATGCTGCAGTCTGCAGAAAGCAGCAGCGATATATTTATCGATTGGCTTCGGCGAGGAGCTTTTATTTTATTTCTTTTTATTGCCCATCTATCGCATGAATTTTAGAAACAGCCATGTATACGGACGACGAGCCCTCTTCTCATTAACTCTCGGGAAGCTTTTGCTTTTCTACTCTCTTTTTTTTGCAAACCGCTATCGCATTATAGCCTTATAAATATTCAATTGTAATTTCGAGTGCGCGCGTACTTTTTGCCTAATATGCTGTGCCGTGCTAGCGGCAAAAAACGAGAATTTATTCGTAGAGCACGACGAGCCGTGGCGGCGAGTAAAAAAAGAGAGAGAGAGAGAGAGGAAAAATCACAAAACAAGAGTCTTTTGCTCTCTCTCTCTCTCTCGTCTACGTCGATGCGCTTGGACGTAATTATACGGCTTTAGAGCGTCGGGTGCATATTATTATATTCCTGTCCTGGTTTGCATTGCGGTTGAGTATGAAATTTCAACTTCACGGCCAGAGAGCCAGCCAGCCAGTGGCACCGGCACGAAAGAGAGATAGATAGAGAAAGACAGACTACAGAGACAGAAGCGAGTCGAGCTAGGCGAAAATTTAATACATGTATAAGGTAAGGAAATTTAGAAACATTGTAAATTTTGAAAGGCTTTTGTTTCAATACACGTAACTCGACGAGTCGCGCGCGTGCAAAAGTACATTTGAATTATTTATCTCGGCGAGCAGTAGCAGCAGCAGCAGCATTTTCAAGTATAAATGAGAGCCGCGCGCGGCAGTAGAGTTTGAGAGAGAGCCGAGCTTGATGTACAATGCCACGCGGAAGCTTTTCTGCAGCGGCAAAATTCGATGAGGAGAGAGGTAGAGGTTGAGAGAGAGAGAGAAGTTTTTAGAGCCTACAGCCTTGCACGCGCTCTTACGTAACGCACTCACTCATACACTAACGCGTACCTCTCGCGTATTCTCTTCTACTCTCTTTTCTTTCTCGCTCCTTGCCACGCGCGCGCAGTTCGCGAGATTATCAAAATTTATCGTTATTGCTCGAGTGTGTGTGTGTGTACTTCTGGTTACATTTTTTTCCTCTCTCTCTTCTTTCTACGCGACGACGACGAGAATGAGAATGAATTGTGGATTTTTTCTTACTCTCGATTTGATATCACCAT
Organism: Trichogramma pretiosum; assembly: GCF_000599845.2. NCBI lineage: Eukaryota > Metazoa > Arthropoda > Insecta > Hymenoptera > Trichogrammatidae > Trichogramma > Trichogramma pretiosum. The sequence goes on along the minus strand of NW_019641609.1, from coordinate 423,377 downwards.
GAATATTTATCGTTTATGTAGAGGCTTTTAAAAAAATTATTATTGTTTTAATGCCGTCTGTGTGTCTGTGCGGCGTGGCAAAGTATCGAAAATTTGAGTGGTATCGTCGATAAATGCGCAGCTGAAATTTACGAGCGACGTGACTATTGGGTTATATTCGGGTACAGCGTGCAAATTATGTATACAGCTGTCTCACTTCCTCTCGCGTTCGTACATTTTTTACAAACCCTGGTAAAATTGTGACTAATATACGCGGGCGCGGGGATGGATATAAACTATAATTTTCGCCAATTTCCCGGGCGCGCAGTAGCAGCAGCGGCAGCACGTCAAGCTTGTCTCTTTCGGTGACTTTCGATATTTTGCTGCTGTACCTATACGTGCTGCATATGCGAGCTCGGACAGAGTCGCCCTCCCGATCGTTGATTGAAATCCAGCGAAAAGTCGATGCATATACACACGCACGAGCTGAGCGGGCGAAATTAATGGTAACCGTTGGGGGGTGGGGGGTGCAACAGCAGCCACCGGTGTGTGTACGCGTCGACTGCCGTCGTTGTTTACACAAATTCTCGTACATATATAGCTCCGTTCCGTTAAAATAAAAAGTGTAAGAAAGTTTTTGGCGCGCGCTAATGGCAGAAGCTTTTACCGTCGTTGTTTATATTTCGAACGCTCGCGCGTGTATGTATGTGTGCCTGTGTGTCTACGTGTGTGCGTTTGTGCATGCATGTATATAGTTTTCTACTCGATTTGTTCCTGTGCGTTCCATTCCATTCAACGTCGAATTTTATTGATTTTCAACTCGCTCTCAGCCCCGAGAGCTGCTAGCTGCGCCCGGCTCTTCTTTTTATTTTCAGCGCGAAAAACTCAACTTGCAGCCGAAGCCGAAGTGCGCTCGAGCGCGTTTGGGACTCGACTCGTGCGTATAGATATGTGCACGCGCGCAGAGGGATATACACTCAAAGATATTGTGAAATATTTCTTTATATGCTACAGGAATTTTTTGTGCAGCTGTCCGTGAATATAATTGATGCGCTATATAGGCATGCACGGGGATTCATTCATTTTATACTTCGGGGCAAAAATATATGTATGGGAATCAATTTGTACGACATGGCTTTTGAAATTTTTCAATTATCCAAATTATTTGATACTTGATGAAATGCGCGGTAGGGTTCATTCATATATCGAGCATCGATGGCTAGCTAGCGCGCGCTTCATTAAATCAACATTATTGTTACCTATATGCACGGAAATATCTCTCTCTCTTTCTCTGCCCATGAGAGAGACCATGTATTTAAGCGAGCGAAAAAAGCACGAGTGTACGGCAGACAAGGCGCAGGGAATAAAATCATCAAGGGCCGGTGTGTGTGTGCATGTGTGTGTGTGTGTGTGTGTGTGTGTGTGTGTGTGTGTGTGTGTGTGTGTGTGTGTGTGTGTGTGTGTGTGTGTGTGTGTGTGTATGCAGTGTGTAACGCGCGCGCAACAGTTCATAGAGAGAGCTGCAGAGTATATAAGGGCTTGTACGTCAGGAGCAGAAGCGCGTACGCCTGTAAACATATGTCGACAGAAGTAATTTTCGCTTCTGCCCCTTCCCCCCTTCCCTCCACTTCTTCTTTCTCTCTTCGTATAGAATACAGTATAGTTTAGTGTACATATAGGTGCTGTACACACACTCTTGCGCGCCCGTACACACAAGAGTTTACAAGCTGCCACTACTCTCCCTTGGCCGAGTGTACAGACGAGAGAGATGTGTCGATGCCAAAAGTTAATCTTCGATGTACAAACACGCACCCCGAGACTTGATGAATTTTTAGCTTTCTCTCTCTCTCTCTCTCTCTCTCTCTCTCTCTCTCTCTTTCTCGATCGGACGAGATGTTACAACGTTTAGTCTAGATAATGATATCAAACTACATTTTTCACACGCACGTGCGGCGAAAGTAAAGTAAAGTAAAGAAAAAAGGAGAAGAAAAAACATAATAATAATAATAATGAAAAAAAGTCGAAGAATGGACGGACGCGCAGCTAGCTAGCACAAGTGCGGGCGAATCGTTCGCGGCGAACTCCAAAGTCTCTCGCACACGAGTCTCCGGGGATATTTTCATGAACTTGCAGCAGCAGAGGCAGCAGCAGCAGAGAAATTTTGCGCCTGGGCCACAAGAGGAAGAGGACGACGACAAAAAAAAAGGCGAAGAAAATTAGTTTTTCAGGAGCCGTTATTTTCGGGGATGAGATTATGAGTAGAGGTAGTCGTCGCGGTAAAGGAGATAGAGAGAGCAGGTGATTTCACTCGAGACGCATTATAAAATAAAAAAAGAAGAGCAGAGCACAGGGAGAGGGAGAAATTTTCCTCGTTTGCGGGCGAGAGCTTAAATTTTTCATGGCAAAAAACGTTGTTACCCTGTGGTTCTTATTTAATGGAGACAGGCGCGTGTGCGTATACACTTTTTTTTCGGCTGCGCATTGATAAAAGTTTGGCGCCACCTTGACGAACATAATGTGTACAAGCATACATGCTCGCACACAACACACAGCTCGTACGTGTGTACAGTAATTAGTAGTAATATAAAGTTTTGTAAATTGTTTCGCTTTTGAAGTCTCTCTCTTTCTCTCACACACACACGTACAGACACACACAACTCTTGAAATTATATTAAATTTTAAAATTACTTACTATACGCGCGGGCGAGAGAGAGAGAGAGAGAGAGAGAGAGAGAGATGAATAATACACGGAAAGTCTAACGAAGTTAATTTTCAATTTTATATAGATAGCTTCAGCAGCAGAAGCAGAAGCCGACCGTCGGTTAGTCTTTATAATACCGAGCGGTGCCGCCGCCGTGGCGTATATGTATAAGGTGAGGAGAGAGAGAGAGAGAGAGAGTGTCTAAACCCGAGGATAACTTAGTTAAGCGTAATATTAAGCCTTTATTTTCCCTTTCTCCATATAATATGAAACAGTGGGGATATTGCAAAAGACTTTATATTGGAAAAACTTTTTAACTTTTTTTTTCAATGGCGACGGAAGCGCGGCGAATCATTAAGTTTTGACGATTTGACGCAGCGCAGTATATATAAGAGAGAACGAGGTGCATAAATAATAAACACGAAAATTCTGAGGTAGGTTGTAAAGGAAGAAAGGAAAGAAAAAGAAAACTTGTTTTTTTATAGCAAAAGCTTTGGTAATATAACGTATACGTCAACAACAGTATAAGCAAGCGCGCGGCGGCGGCGGCCCCGTATATAGCGCGACAGGAAAAGAACCTAATTTAGGAGCCGTCAGTCGGGGCTCTTTTGAGGCCTTCGGGTAAAATTTGAATTTTCAATTCTTGACATTTTCGCGCGCACAAGCAGGCAGTCGAGAGAGCACACAACACGCCCAAGGTGTATATAGTATACACACACGCACACTATGTATAACGTCGCCGTCGAAGAAAAGCTCCCTTTTCTTTTTTCTCCTTGGAGCGCGTGCAAGTTTCCACGCGTGTAAAATTGTAAGGATACGCGTGTATCGCCGCGCGCAAATACATATAAGATATATGCAAGGGGGTAGGAGGGGGGTGCTAAAAAAATGCGCGCAGCACACCGACGCGAAAGCCTCGAGGGTAAGTTATATTGGAATACTTTCTCGGAGTGATTTCACCCCCACATCTCTTTCTCTCTGTCTCTATACACGCACGCACGTCGATGAAAGATTATATACCATTTCTTTTGCGTCTCTCTGAACTTTTGACGTGCACGCGACGATCGGTATACGTCGTGTATTGTTTTCTCTTCTCTCGACTCGCTGTGCAGCACTACTCGTCAACCTGATGTTTTCGACAAAGCCCTTGTGACAAGTCGCTAGCAGCTCAGCTCGCACACATACTTGCGCGCAAAACTGCACAAGATATTAAACGCGAGCGCCGCGTCGCGCCAGGTGCGACGTATATAACACCAAATCTCTAGAACCGCATCAACGTGATGCGGTAAAATTCGCATTATATATATATGACACGCAAAAACTTGACTCGGTTTAATGAACGAGATGATGGCGGGCACAAATTGCCATATATAGGAGAAGAGAGCTGTACGCTGCGCGCGTACAAATCATTTAGCGGACAAATAAAATGCTACCCAAATCTACGCGCATTTGCACTTGCTCTCGGACGTGAATAACCCTCCCTCTCTGTGCATGCGAGAAGAAGAAGAAGAAGAAGAGAAGGAAAAACGAACGACGATAGTCACGTGTGCGGCAGCAGCAACGACAAAGATCTGGCCGAGTGCCAGACATTGCAGAGAGGGCAGAAGAAGAATATAGTCTTGGGGCTTTCCAGAACTCACGTGTGTGCCCGCCGATAAATAAAGCTAGGCGAGCGTGCACAGCACAGCAGAGAGAGAGAGAGAGAGAGAGAAGAGCATTTTCTAGTGTTGTCAATCGGCTGCTCGAAATTTTCGTGAATCGTCCGCGTGTAATAATAACAATGGGATGTGGCGAAATATTGGTGGTTTTTTTTGTAACGCTTAATATTATAATACATAAACGTGCAATGTGCCGAGCGGATACATTCGCTCTCTCTGTCTGCTTTCACGCGCACGAGACATACTACAGGCACATATAACACAAACGGCCAGCGCAAATTCATACTTCGTCGTCCCCCTTCTATGCTTTTACGCGCAATATGCATGCGGGTAACTGCATCTGACAAGCAGCGACGGCAGCAGCGTCAGCAGCGGTATTAGCACATACACACACGACACACACCCGCGTGCGTATAAATTCAATCTCTCTCTCTCTCTCTCTTTCTCTGTCTGTCTCTTACGTGTGTGTCTAACCGAATGACTGCTGTTGCTGCTACTGCCGCTGCTGTTGTTGTTATTTTTCACAAATACAATTATTCCGGCATAATTCGTCGAGGAGAGAGAGAGAGAGAGAGAGTTTAGTCCGATAATTAGACGACATGTGTGCGACAACACGACGAGGCGTGTTAGATTTTCTCGTGCTTTTTTTGCACCACGCGCATAACGCGCATATTGTTCGTCTCGATCGAAACTTAGGTATATATCGCTCCCTCACCCGGATTACTCGACTCGTTACTCGGATTTTGTAGTAGTTTTTTTTTCTAACGCACGCCTCTATCGCTCGCGCGCACTAAAGAATAATTATTTCCCACTTGCAGCGATTTATGAAAGCTCGCGCGAGGGGAGTGGAATGATAATAAACTCTTCTCATTTGCCTTGGCACTCACCTCGAAAATTCATCTTGGCAAATTAATCTCTCTCTCTCTCTCGCTCGCCTTCGAAATGATAAAAGAGTCCCTTTCCTTGGCTATATGGTACAAACACGCACACAAAAGAATCTCGGAGACTCCATCAGTAGCAGCAGCAGCAGCAGCAGCAGCAGCACCGGCAGTGCAGACAAATCATCACTCGCCGCTAGATATAGAACTCGCCGAGTGAGAGAGTGAGAGAGAATTCAAAGGACTGCTTATATACGCGCGAGCCCGAGTTAATTCCTCGAGGCTCTTTGCCTCGCTTCTAAACAAACAAAGCTTTTGCAGTGCGCAGCTATACTCCGCTGCTGCTGCTGTTGCTGTTTCTGCAGTAGTCATCGACGCAAAATGAGTTAATTGATATATAAAAGAGTCGGCGCACTAGTCTGTTTCCTCTTTGCGCATTGTAATGCGCCTTTCTCTCGCTCTCTTCTTTTTTTTTGCTCTCTTCCTCTCTTGTAAATGTATATATCGGGGCAGTGTGCCAAATTGTACATTATAAAAAAGAAAAAAAGAAGAAGGAAAGCATGTCGATGTCTTTGGTACATCACTCCGATCCTATCTCTCTACCATTACATGGTGAAGAGAACGAGGAGAGAGAAAGAGAGAAAATAGAACAGAAAAATAAAGAGCTGTACAGAGGGAGAGAGAAGGACAGGAAAGAAGATAAAATATCGAAAGAGAGAGAGAAAGAGAGAAAAGCCAACTATGTGTCTTGAAAAAAAAATCGAGGTCGCGTGTGGGGCGACGCGTTTCGAGATAAAGCTCAATAACTTTTAGATACGGGGAAAGAGAGTGCGAGTATGATATGTATTGCCAATGTGTTTTTAAGCTCGCGCGGACAGATTAGATATTAGTCAACAGATAGAGCGAAAAGTCGGTGTTGTAGCCAAAGATTTAAGCCCTTTTTGCGTACGTATAAAACCGCACATGTAAGATCTTCGGAGAGACATCGGTATATACGAATTATACGGAAGGAAAGGGGGGAAGGGCTACTCATTGTAGAGATCGTCACGTAATGCAGACACACACGCGATTCGTGTTGTCGAAGAGTATCTTATAACGTAACAAGATCACGGGTTAATAGATGACAATCTCCAAAGAATACCGTAAAAAACCAATTCATCGAAAAGTACTATCTAATACTACTGCTACTATTCTCTTTAACTGGTGCTACTGCTGCTGCGCAGCGCCGGTAATCCCGCGGATTTGATTTACATGCCCTACAGGCTTCGCCTCCGAGTCTTTTTTTTCCGTACGCACTGCGATTCTGTCTGTGTGTGCAGCAAGTCGATTATATTGGCTTCACAAGTGCAAAATTTGCTCCCTTTAACGAGCGTTGACATCAGAGCTGCTAACATTGCTGCGGCTACTACCACTAGCTACTATATAGCTTTTTTTTTTTTTTTTATATTTAAAGTGTGGTACCTCCTTTGAGGTATTTACACTACTTTTATTTAAAGAAAAGTTTGTACATATATTTTTACAACAGTTTTACAAGAAAAGAGAGAACAGAGAAAAAAAGCAAAAAAAGCAAAAAAAAAAAATAATAATAATAATAATAATAATAATATTAATAAGTACATGTTTAATATTAAGTGTAGAGCAATAATAATAGTTGTAGAGTGTCAAGACTCTTGAGAGAATATACATACATAGATACAAGTATACAGATACAATTATAAATGAATAAACACAAGTTTATAAATACAAATATACGCTATACACACAAAAGCACAAGTACATAGATACAAAGATCTATAGGTGATTGGTTTAGATTTGTAGTTTGCTGATCGATATGAACTCGCATATTGCGATGGTGGGAGCTGAATTTGGAAAGGCTAGGAATTGTTCAGTGTTGTAAGGGGGATATACTTTTAATTCTAGGAGCTTCTGAAAGAGTTGTTTTCTTTTGTCTGCATAGAGATCGCAGTTCCAAATTACATGGTCTAGTGTTTCGGCTTCGTGTCCGCATTGGCATCTGGGGTCACTTACTATATTTTTCCTGAACAGTGAAGCTGCGAGGCTGTGGTGATCGGCGCGCATTCGGTTGATTGAGACAATGGTAGCTCGGTTAATAGGTTTATTATGAAACCACGGGTGTTTTTCATTTTTGTAGAAGGATTGAAAGTACCTCGTTCCTTTTTCGAGCGAATCAGTGAAATTTTTATTTTCTGAATTCATAAAGGAGTCTCTTTTGAATCTTTCATACATATCAGTAAATACTACTGGAGTCTCTAAACTAGGAGGAGCTGAAGCAGCAGACTTGGCACATTTATCAACATATTCATTACCTCTGAGACCTTCATGGCCTGGAACCCATAGGAATTCAAGCGCATTATTAGGGTGTTGCTGTACATAAATTAGAAATTTGCGCTTGATTTCATAGATGTAAGGATTTGTTTTAATGTTCAGGTTGACTGTGTTGAGACTGGTCAGTGCGCTATGAGAATCGCTGATTACTAAGAAGCGCTTTTGATTGAACTGGAGAATGTAATCAAGGGCTGCATTTATTGCGGCGCATTCTGCAGTGTACACAGATGTAAGATTAGAGACGCTTGTTTTGTCTTCGAACTGTGTGTCTTCGCAGTAGTAGGCATATCCTACACTCGGGGAGTCTTTGCTTTTACTTGCGTCTGTATAGATGGCTGTGAACTGACCTGAGTTTATATAGTGATCTAGTCTGGCATTCGGTGTCGAGGACTGCTGCATTTTCCTGCCTAAATTTAAGTTGACTGGGAGTGACGTAAAGGTGATTTCGTAGCTGTAATGATATATGTTGAGTTTTTCTTTTGACATGATTTGGTTATCTGTGCCAAGTAGCGAGTAGATGCATATTGGAAGGATGTCGTTAGTCGGGGGATCGTTCCGAATATGTCTGAAGTAGCGTGTGATGCAGTTATAAATTTCTGATTCCTTCCAACTTAGTATTTTGGCAATGTAAGCATGGCACATGAATTTGGCTCGTTCTTCGATAGAGACCAGTTTTGACTCGGCAAGAAGTATATTCGTTGGGGTGCTGTGACGGAATCCTAATGCAAGTCGGATTGCAGCGTACTGAATCCTTTCAAGTTTGAGTCTTGAACTTTTTTTGGATGGAAAAAATATGAAGCACGCATAATCTATGATTGAGCGGATGTAAGACTTATATAAGGTGATTAATGTGCTCGGATGGCAACCCCACCAGGTACCTCGTAGATATTTTAAAATATTCATCGCTGTGTTGCATCTTGTATGGACATTTTTTATATGCTTGTCGAATGTAAGCTGGTAATCAAAGATAATGCCGAGAAAGCGTACGTTATTTGTTGACTTAATAGGGTGGTTGTGTACCTTTATAGAAATAGTTCCAGGTCTGATGTTTTTTCTATTGAAATGAATCAGTTTTGATTTTGTAGGAGATATATTGAGGCCTATGGCTGAGAGATTATTGTTGATAGTTTCAATAGTACCTTCAAGAATTTCTAAATTATTAGCGTGAGAGTCTGTGGTGATGAAGACTGCGAGGTCATCAGCAAATTGGGAAATGCCTACATTTTCAGGAATGTCTTGTAAGATTGATGTTGCGTATAATGCATAAAGAAGCGGGCTAAGGACTGCACCTTGAGGAACTCCCTTGCTCAGTATTCTGTGTTCGTCGAGGTTATTATTTGAAAAAATATGGCGCTCGTGGGTGATATATTTAATAAATCTGATGACATTATGAGAGCATCCTAGGTGCGCAAGTTTCTGAGTAAGAATGTCAATATCAACGTTGTCGAACGCACCCTCGACGTCCAAGAATGCAGCAAGGATTTCGTGATCGTTGCGCAGGGCTTCTTCGGTAAGTAATGTAAGTTTCGTTAAGTTGTCAGCACAGGAGTTGCCTTTTCTAAACCCATGTTGGTTGCGAGGGAGCCAGGAATTTGTTTCCGCCCACCATTGTAAACGGTTTTTAAGCATTGATTCAAATAGCTTGCAAAGGCACGAGGTCAAAGAGATCGGTCGTAAGCTTTGGCCGTCGGTTTTTTTGATGAAGTGGACAAACACCTCTCTCCAACTTTGTGGAAAGGAGCCGGTGGTATACATCTCGTTCAGTATATCCAATAATATCAGTTTCGTTTTTATTGATAATTCATTTATCGCGTCAAATCCTATGCCATCTTTTCCGGGTGCTGAAGCTTCATTTTTACCTTCCAGTGCTACGTTCATTTCGAGAAAAGTAAAGTGGGAATCGAGAAAAGGATTCGGTGAACTCACCGGGTAGTAGTCTGGATCTGTTTTGGCCCACGCTGGGCACAGTTTGTTCAAGGCTTTGGTCGTCATTTCGTTAGTTTGTAGGTTTTCGGAGGTCGAAGTAGGTTTGATGTTTGTCCATTTATTCTTTAGAATTTTACATCTATTCCATACGTAGGTCGGATGCGTTCTGAAATTGAGGCTCTCGGCAAACGTCCGAAAAGACTCTCTTTTTTTTGTCCTTATGATTCTTTTCATTTCAGCACATGTTTTGTTATAGCTTATTAGGTCATGCAGTGACAGCGATGACTTGTATTTTTTGAAGGAATCAGTTCTAGCTTGCTTAATGCGATTACATTCATCGTCCCACCAAGGTACTGGATTTCTATGTTTTTTTGGCGATACTGTTTTGGGCGTTGGAGTAGACGTAATTAGAGCGTCTGTCATCATTTTGGTGAAAGTTTCGTACTTGTTATCCGCAGAGAGTGATTCGAATTCTTCGCTGAAGAAGTATTGGTAGTTTTCATCCATGCGTTGGCAAAAATTTTCCCATTTTGTTCTCTTAGAGCTTAGTTTCAATTTTTTCTTATGGTAGAGTGACTTTGTGACGGATATAGTTATGAAGATTGGGTGGTGATCTGAAGACCAAGTTTCTTCACAAATTTCCGTACTTATTTTATCCTTTATATCTTGAGTAGAAAATACCAGATCCAAATTAGATGTATAATTACTGCGTAAGTTAGTGTATGTGGTAGAGTCACAATTGTGAAGGAATACATTATGTAATTTGTACGCTGTTTGTAGGCGGTCTCCATTTTCCTCCGTGCGGGGACAATTCCATTGCAAGTTCAATGCATTGAAGTCTCCTATTAAAAGTGCATTGTGTTTGCAAGTTTCACTTATTACTTGATTCCAATCAGCTTGAGAGAGAGTAGATCCTGGTGGTCTATAGCAAACATACAAATTTAGGTTAGGTTTGACATTATTAAGTTGTAGGGCGCATATTTCGATGGATTCGTGTAGATGCGTATCGTCTATTTCTTTGAATGCTATGTTTTTTCTCACCCAGATGGCAATTCCACCACCTCTGGTATGCACCCGGTCTTTTCTGACTACATGAAAACCAGGTATGCAATATTCACTGTCCGGTGTTAGCCAAGATTCTACACAGGCAATTATGTCATATTCTGTAGATATTTTTTTTACTTCAGAGAATTTTGTTCCTATGCTCCTGACATTCCAGAAGAAAATTCTTAAGGAATTGAAGCTGGTCTGTGAAGAATGTGAATTAGCCATTTTATTATATTATTTTTTGTCCTTTTTTCGTTGATTTACTTAGGCTGATTTGATGCTATCGCTCTGACTACAGTCAGAGTCGTACACTGTTTCTGGGTTTAATATTTTGGCGTATTTGATTATCCTTGTTTTGAGATTACGAGCTGCAATAAGGTGGGTAAAAGAGTTTAGATTGTAACTAAGAGTTGCGAGATCCGTTGTATACTTGCGTGCGATATTGGCAAGTTCTGTGCCAGGTTGTCCGTAGAATTCTTGAAGTAGTTTCAAAAGGTCGTCATAACTTAGTTCCATTTTGTTTTCATTATTTTCAATATGCTCTTTGGCTGGTAGTAGTTCAGTGGCTATGTCATTCTTGTTTTTTGTAGATGACTTTTCAGTAATTTTATTTTTTGTGGTTGATTCTGGAGGAGAGATGGTTTTTGCCTGTTTTTTAATTGCGGGCTTGTTGCTCTCTTCTTCTGATGTAGTTGAGGGAGGAGGGGGTCTCTTGAATATCCTGTTTGAAGTATGGTCGGAGGTTGATGGGGAGCAGTTTGAAACATCGGTTGAAGGATTCGTGAAGACTTCGAGTGAGCTGTGTGATGGATTGGATTTTTCGATCGTTGTAGTAGGGCTCGATTTTGCCTGGGTATTTTCTGTTTGAGTCGTCTGAACGTGTTCATCGGGCTGAGTGAGGATGGCAACTTCTTTACAATATTTGGCCAAATGGCCTTCTTGTGAACATATAGCACATGTCATTTTGGAAGTTGATAGATAGATGTTGTATGTGATTCCTTCGTGTGTTATTTGCATGGATGGGGGTACCAATGGTTCAGAATTCGGATGAATATATACTTGTCGTCGGAAACTGACCCAGTGCGTGAAGCCTGGTATGTTGATGCCAGAGCGTACATGTTGTAAGTTGGAGACAGTATTAATGTTTAGTTTTTTAAGTTCTTCTTCGATTAGAGAATTTGGGATGCACAATTGAACGTTTGAGATTATTATTCTCACTGATCGAGAATTCAGTGGTCTTATTGGAAGGATTGTGTTACCTATAGTAATCTTAGACTCTTTTTGTAGTAACTCGTCTGCTAGTTGTTTGCTGTTGAGGTAGAAGCATATTCTGTTTTGAGCGATTCGAGAAAATCCGATGATATTGGTTGGATCGGTTATTTGAGAGATTGCCATTGCATATTCTTTTATAGGATGGCCATCTACTGCATTTACAATAATGGCCTGATCTCTGGTTGGACATTGTAATTTTTTGGCGATTGCGCTGAACGTCGGTGTGTTGGTATCTGATTGCATCATTTTGAGGTTAGAACGCCTTACCCCTGTAGTCAGAGGCAAGTGTCTGAAGATTTTCTTTTAACTGCGAAAAGTGCAGTGGGTCGTGAGGTGCACGAAGTCAATCCTTAGATTGTTGTGACCTACCACATATTACTCGCGACACAAAATATTACGTATTACGATATAATTTGGAAAAACTCGTGAAGCAACAAAGCGCGCACTCGTGTTCACACCGTGGCATCACACGTGGTACTCTACTATATAGCTACTACGTGCGGCAGCAGCACGACGATGGATGGATAAAATTGCGTCTAATAAAAGTAATGGGCTTTCGGGCGCGCGCTAGTCAATTCAATGTCCGTATTATTACAGCGGCTAGGCCACACTACCTCGATGAGAGCTCGATTTTCTCAACGAATTCTCTTTTTTTTCCCCTGTTCTTTTTGTTCTTTTCGTTTTTTTTCTGACCGAAAAATCCAGATTTTTTTTCTGCGTCAACAATGTAATAGAGCCTCGGAGGGGGGTGAGCGCGCGCGAGCGACTGCATTTAATATAATATCGTCGTAATTGCCAAGCGAACGCATTTAAGCGCGCGCGCACTTGTTCCAGTCGGAGCAAAGAGTAGAAAGAAAAAAGCAGATATAACTCTCCATCCTTGCCCCCCCCGTACCTCCCTTTTACTCAAGAAATAAGCCGAGGCACTTGCACTAGTAGGGGTGTCTAGATATCCTTTTGCTAGAGCTAGCTCGCAGCACACACATTACTACAAAAAGAAGGCAGAGCGAGAGCGAGAGAGAGAGAGAGAGCAAAGTTCGTTTAATTACAGTCGCCGAAATCACGTTGCGACAAACGTGCACCACCACCACCACGCCGTTGCTACATAGGCGAGAGCCGAGCCAAGCAAAAAGGCCCTTTACTGACACTGCTACTGCTGGTACTGCTGCTCTCGGGTTGAGAGAGAGAGAGAGAGAGAGAAAAGAGAAAAAAAAGACTCGCTCGACCCTTTTCTTGAATTACCGTGTCGAAAGAATCCATGACTGTGGGTGGGACCGCCGCGTTCACGAGCAGCAGCAGCAGCAGCAGAGTTTCCACGGTATATACACACTTGTCCAGAATGCTTCAAGTATTTAGCAGCATACATATTATATATATGTATACGTGTGAGAGTACCTATACCCGCGTATATACATGTAAGGAGAGTTGTGTAAGTATGTGTGTGAGCGTGTGTGTGGGCGCATGCGCGGCAGCAAGGGATGTTACGCGTTCCACGATCTCCTCGTGCCACGCATACTATGTGTCCAAGTACGAGAGTTATAGCGCCTCGAGGGAATCTCTCCGCTCTGCTAGAGAGAGAGAGAGAGAGAGAGAGAGAGAGAGAGAAGCAAGAGGCAACTCTCTTCGAGAGGTGGACCTCTCTCTCTTACTGGATGCGCGAGGCACGAGCAGAAATAGCCTGTAGGATATGGGCTTCCGGGGAGAGCGAGAGAGACGGTTTTTATGGAAACGGGGGATACTTTAGACCTCGATAATGTAATACCCGGCTGGAAGATTCTCTCGTATAAATATACGCAGGTGCAGCGGTAGTTCCAGGATGTGCGAGGGTGTGGGTGGAGATGGACGCTTTTCATTTACTCACGCTTGATGAAAAATATAAGACAGCATTTAATTACCTGTAACAGAAAAGCAGAGAACGCACAAATTAATATATTTTATTATGTACAAACATCGTGTGTATTAAACGAGCTATTTTTATATTATTACTTGCGAATCGGCAATACATCATTATGTATACGTGCGTGAGTGTGTGTGTGTGTGCGTTATCGAGCTCGTTCGCGCGCTATAACAATTGGTATTATTTTATATATTCCGTGAGCTTGCGAGAGAGAGAGAGCTTTATTAAAGCTCGTCTTGAAAATTACATCGAGCTATACGAGAGAGAGAGAAGGAGATTTATGACGTGTACAAATATTATATATATTATAATACGCGGGCGTGCGCGTAATAAACGGGATTTACATATACGATCGTAAATAATCATCGACTCTCGCGTTTGATTTTCCGCGTACAAATGTTGAATAATAATATGGTTCCTCACTAAGCGCAGTAGTAATATCGCTGCTGCCCTGCGTGAGTTGAAATCGATTTTGAGCGCGTGAAAAAAAAAAGAAAAAAAAAAGACGCGAGTGTCTTTTGTATTATTTACACGTCCATGAGTGGAGGAAGGGCGCGCGCAATAAAAGACGGTAAATATCAACACGCGCCAGCGAGCGAGTAATGTCTTGTTATTGAATTTTTCAAACGGGACAAATCAACGTTAATAATTAAACGGAACAATTTTCAAGTCCAAACACAACGCTTGTGTGTGTGCGAATGTGCCACGCTTCTAAGCAAGATTTAACAACCCAACGCAGCTTGAGGATCTCGCGGCGCTATGTTTGTCTGCGCGCATAAAATGGCTTACAAGTCAAATCGAAAGCTCAGTACAGTGTATTAGTCTCTCTGCAGGCTGTGCCATGCAAAAGGAGGAAGACCTCCTGCCAAGAAAGTAAAACGTTGCTAAAAAGACTCGAGGAGGGTGGGTGGGGGTGCCCACGCGATTTATGGAGAGAGGGAGAAAGCAGCAGCAGGAGCGGTAGGAAGTAATTATTTACCTTCTTTGTCACTCTCTTTCTCTCTCTTTATATACTTCGTGATTTCGATAGCTATGCTTGCGGGAGCAGACACGGCACAGGATATAACCTTGAAATTTATAGGCAGATATTTAGCAGTATTTTCAAGGGTGAAAACTAGCCGCACGAAAGTAAAAAAAAACAGAGAAGAGGAAGAAGAAGAGGTGGAAGGGGGAAGCGAAGGAGGCGTGCGAAACAAATGAACGGAACGTGTCGTCGTCGTCATCGTTCGTCATTTTACGTTCAAAAGTCAAGTCCTATGATCCTCGCACGCCGTATATAGATACTGCACATTATTACGACGCCGTTGCCGCAGGACCGCAGCAGCAGCAGCAGTCAGCCCCAGGTACTTGTGCGCGATATATATAAAGGCGAGGCCAGACATTGGATAAATAGATGTAAAAGGCGTTTACAACTGGTAGAAAAGGAGGAGGATGGTAAATGTCACTGTTAAAATAAGGCTAGTATCAATTCCAATATGTCGTAAAACGAGCTCGGGCTCGCTCGCTTGCTGCGCTGTACCGAGCGTCGTCGTCGTCGTTGTCGTACACAAGTTTTGCGGCTTGCGCAGGGCGTATATTACATAAGCTCGTAAAAGTTCAAAAACTGATTTACTATCGAGGCATAAACGAAAGAAGCTAAGGCACATAGAGACGCGGACGCGGAGAATTTTTTGATAAGTTTAACAATAATGAAAAAAGTCATGAACAGCGCGAGCAATCCTTGGTGTACACGAGACACGCGGCGCGGCGTGCCGGGGTCCCGCCGACGACCCTTTGTGCGCCTCGCTGCAACAAGATTGAATTCGTGCGTATAACTGCACTGCGCGAACACACCCTCGCCCGCCGTTGCCTGAAACCGATATCGCGTCGAGAAAGAGAGAGAGAGAGAGAGAACAAAAAAAGGCTGTAGAGCACTGTGAAGCCTATTATGCACTCGTTAACACAATGCACGACACATCGCGCGCGCGTACATTGCAGCTGATGATGCAGGCCCAGTGCAGCGACGACGACGACGACGACGAAGCCTATGAAAAAAGAAAAGGGTTCAATACTCTCTATATACTCTCGAACTCTTAATTTCCTAATCTGCCGACGTTGGCTCTTTTTTCTCTCCGTTGAGGGAGAGGGTGGACGGGCGGCCGTAAACGCCCCGACCACGACGACGACGACGACTGGATGAATTTTAAATCGATACAGCCGGAATATACATATCGGAAAACGACGCTGTACGATCGCTGCGCGATACCTTTTTCCCCGAATATTTCCTCGATATGCTGCTGCTACATACCGCACGCGTAAGTGTGAATATCAAAAAGCCAGGTTTTGCAACAGAGAGGGAGGGAGAGAGGGAAGTGAGTAAAGTTAAAATGTGTTTACGGATTTTACCGAAAAATCGAGTGAGAGAGAGAAAGAGGGTGAGAATATGCCCATGTGTAAAACAACGTGTAATCCGATAATCCTATGCAAAGAGCGCCAGAGCTCTCTTTACCCGAAAACCTGCTGCTGGCTCTCTCTCTCTTCGCACCCAGGCCTATAACGCGCGCGCATGATCTTTACCGACACACACGCACACGTATATACCTATGCGAGAGTTGGAGAATATAAATAATAGCTAAAATACGTGCAGTCGCTTTTTCGCACCGAAAGAGAAAGAAGGAAAGAGGGCCTGAATGGGGTAAAGAAAAAAAGTTTTTCGACTATCTAGTGCGAGAAAACTTGCGCTCACATATCTTCGTGCTTCTCTGCTGTGTGTGTGTGGGAGTGTGGAAAGCTCCGGTCTACCATATACACCGATAGAGCGATATTACAGGATAATCAAAGCTCGGACGTACGCTCTATTTACCTCCTAGATGCCAGGTATTTTTTTATAATTTTTCAGGTGTTTATACACCGTGGGGCTGTCCATAGGTGAGAGATAAAAAAAATCGCGCGAAAAATGCAGCGCGTCGTGGTCGCACACGTACTTGGACTTTTAATCGCGCGCATGATTTGTGGCTGCTATACTGCGGTGCGTCTGGTGCTGCAAGCAAGCTCGTAGCACGCGCAATGATCAAATATTCATAAACATTAACTCGGAAGGAGCGTCTCATTTCGCAGCCTCGAGCTTTCATACGTATACGTATGTAATATTATAACCATCCATCATTTTGTCGCCTCGCGTGGAAAAACGAAGCAGCAGCGGCAGCGGCAGCAGAAGAAGAAGTAGTGGAAGCAGCGGCAGCAGCAACCGGCAGAAAAAAAAGTACAGACTTTTTGCGAATAAATATCCTATTCCCAGGAGTTTCGTCGCTCTTTCTCTTTTCTCTTCTCTTCTCTCTCTTTTGCGTGTACACGTACGTACGTATATAAGTAGAAAAGCTAAAGAGAGAGAGAGAGAGAGAGGCCTCCTGCCTATATATAGCCAGAGCCGCGTGCATGTGTACGAGCGCGCGCGGGTACGAGGGTAGATTCATTCGTAAAACGCTGTTGGGTGGGTGGCTCGACTCGACTCGACGCTGCTGCTGCTGCTGCCGCCGCTGGGCCGCTCCCCTATATGCCGGCGCTGCTGTTGCCGGCGCGCACAGCGCACTACGCACTATTGATTCGCGCGCGCGCCAGAGCAGAGCAAGAGCACACCCCAACCGAGGAAAGCCCAGGCAGCGGCAACCCCTCTACTTTACGGTGGCAGTAGCAGCGAGACCTGCTAGACAAGCTCTTTCTTCTGCTTTTTAGCAGAAAAGAAATGACACGATGATGATGTTGCACAGACATTTTGTCCTCATTTTTTTTTTTTTTCGTTCTTTTTTTTTCGGCGCTGCTGTTGAGCTTAGAGACCTCGGTGTGCGCTGCAGTGCACGAGAGCCAGAGCAAGCAAGCTTACACTGCACGACGATCGCGCACATGCATTTTGTAATAATGAATTTCTGATACGAGAAATTCATAGGCTAATTCGGTATTGAGTTTCTTCTCTCTTCTTCGTTCGAGAGAAGAGGGAGAGAGAGAGAGAGAGAAACGTAACGTGCAAGATAGATAGAGAAAGAGAGAGACAGAGACAGACGTAGCAGCTGTGGAGTTAAGCTGCAATTTGATGAATGAATATTTTATTAATTTAGCCTCGGTGCAGAGTGTATCGATTTTAGAGCGCGCCTTGCCTTTGCTCGCAAGCTCTATCTCTCTCTCTCTCTCTCTTCACATTTTTGAATAAATGATGAAAGACACCGAGACGAGCAGTACTACGCGGCAGCAGCGGCTCTATATACGTGTGCGCGATATATTCTGCACAAATTACACAATTATTGCTTGTTTGCCATCGCCAGTCACCGCCGCTTTATGCGCGTACGTGTGTAGATATATATACATACTTTTTACCATTATTCAAACGAGCTTCTCAAAAGCACTAATTTCGTCGCCGGCGCGCGCAAACAAGTGACTTAGGTAGAAAGTAATTTTGTACCGTCGTTTAATGACTTTTATGATGGCTCGCAAGCTCTATACGTATGTCCGCGTGTGTGGCGTGCATGGTATATAGTATGCGTGGTATACATATACGACGTATCATAGGTATACATACAACATACACACACACACACACACACAAACGCGCGTATGTGTATTATAATCTTGCGTTACAATTAAAACGCCGAACGACGCGCGCGCGACGTATATTTCGAAATTATACACGAGGAAATTTAATCAACAAATTACATTTGATGATGAATAAAGTAAAAAAGAAAAACGACCCTCCCGCATACATACGTATACAGAGTCGTCGTCGTCGTTGTACCGGGCGCGAAAGCTCGAGAGGGCAAAAATAATTCGATATGGTTGAGCCTGTTGAACACACATAATACGCAGAAATATACGTACACACACACATGCGCACGCCGAGCTTTTCTCCTCTCGCGGAAATTCCATACGTCCTTATCATCGTTTTATATATAAATACTCGCTACCAGTGCGGCAGCATTGAACATTTTCAAGCGCATTGCGTTGTATTATTTCATCCTCGTGCGCTATTTTTATTCCTGAGCGAATATATATTAAACATTTTATACGCAATCAAGATAAAACCATGACTTTGCTCCTATGTTGCTGCTACGTACGAGAGGAGAGAAAAATTGTGCAGAATCATCATGGGTAATGCGATATCCGTACACCTCGTACAGTGATTCGCTACATTTGCGCGCGCGCGCGCCTCGTAATAATAAATAGTTCGAATCCTCGTTGCGAGCTGCGCGCGCCAACTTTGGGGCAATTAAAACTTGCTTCGAAACGAGAGAGATAGAAGAGAGAGAATAATCTTCAGCGAGGAGCTTTGTACCCATGTACCGAGAGTGAGTGAGCCAAGGGCCAACTCGCAATTGGACAAAAAGGGTATAATCGGCCCAAGTACCTACTCGTGACCCTGGCCATATCAAAGGATATTAATTCGTCACTCGAAAGATCTCCTCTCTCTCTCTCTCTCTCTCTCTGCGAGCGCATTTAGGCCAAACTCGACAACGTACAGCAGCACACACCGCTAATGACATCTGATCATTGTATCGTAGTCAGGCAGGCAGACAGAGACAGGCAGGCTAGGCAGGCACGTGTGATTACGCACTGAAACTATATCTATCCAGCGGAGCTGGTTTTGCGTGGCGCGTATTGTGTCACCAATGATTCGATTTTCCTGCTCTGCATCTGCGCTAATACGCAACGAAGTGGGGGGGAGGGAAAGCTGATAACGCGCGTATATGAATCTCGTTATACCGATAATATAATAACGAGACGCGCAATTCGAGCTTTTCAATTATTATTCCGCAGCTTTTAGGGCTCGCACGTATGTGTATGTAACAAGTTCGCTATTATACAAAAGCTCCGACTGCGAGAATGGAGGTCATGTTTGCTGCAGGTTACGTACGTGCTATATATAAAACAAAAAACTTGCGGTGCTCGTTCGCTCTCGCGCGTTTTAAACTAAATTAATGTCAATCAAAGAAAGTGTACCGCGTACGGACGTGTGTGTGTGTGTGTGTGTGGCGTTGAAAATTGTTTGCGGTCGCGCGCGGGCACAAAATACGTACGTATAAAGGGGTTAAAAAAAAGGGTTCAGTAGAAGAAGAAGAAAAAGAAGGAGAAGGAGGAGGAGGGTGATTAATGAGAAATGCCGCGTCGTCGCGTGAGAGTCTATTAAAATATTTCTTGGACCCTTTAAATTGTTTGCTTCTTTTTTTTTGCTGCTGCTGCTGTTGGCATCGCGAGCACAACACGCGGCGATAATAAGATAATTTAAAGTTTTAACACGACCGAAATAAAAGGCGAGAAAAAGCTCCCACTCTCATAGAGCAGCAGCAGAGATTTTGTGCGAGTGTGTACGCGTGCGCTACGTCGCTACGTGCATAAGCAGCAGCAGGAGAGAGAGAGAGAGAGTCAAGTTAAAGCAAAAAGCAACCTGTCACTTGATAAGTATCGAACGCGCAGTAGCGGCAGCGGCGTCGGCGTAGTCGTCGGCGGCGTTCATAACATACGCTCGAAGAAGCATCAGCATCAAAGCTTGCGCGAGCGCGAACGAGGGAAACTTTAATTATGCACGGGGAGAGAGAGAGAGAGAGAGAGAGAGCGAGTCGTTCTGGAGGAAACTCTTGCCGATCCATTCAAGCGTTATATGCACCTTTTCCTCCAAAGTTCCAACTCACGCTGATTTTTCAGCCTCTCTGCGCGCTTGTTATTCGATAGTTGCTTTTTTTTCTTACTGGTTCGCACGGACTTTCTTTCTCTTTCTCTGGGTTGCAAAAATATTAGAAATACCTTACTCTCGCTCGTGCACACCCTTTATATATATCCTACTGTAGTAACTCGAGGGCCTCGGCGCGCTATATACATGCGCGTATAATGTCTCCCGCAAACCTTACACCCCTGTTGCTGCTGCAACGCACGAAACGTCTTGTATTACGAGCAGCAGAGCCGCCCGGTCTGCTTAGCTGTTGCTGTTGTGTGCCGTTACCAGAGGGTTCCCCGTTGCTGCTGTTACACGCACAAGCGTATATATGATAGACGTACATTATATACGACATTTTTCACGTAAAATTCGAATATATACACGTTATGCATTAGAGAAATGATCTTGATGGATCGGATTTGTGCCGCGCGTAAGTTCATTAGTGATTAGGGTGACTGCATTTCGTATCTCTATCTCTCTGCTGCTGCCTAGACGTTGAAGCAGCAGCAGCAGCAGCAGCAGCAGCAGCCGTTGTCTCTCGCTCACTCGTAATCCTGACAAATTCAAGTCAATTCATTTACTTCGTTTCTCTTCATAATATTGGATTACTCGTCGCAAGCCGGTCTACATCCCTTACGGTTTATAATATTTTTCTCTTTCTCTCTATCTGTCTCGACTACCGAGGAAGGAGCTGAACTGATTTATGGCATCAATTCGTAATTAAGCTATTTATATTTTTCTTCAAAAATCAAAGTCAGTTACCTCTCTTGGTGAGCTTTTTCAATCGAATTAACCTTCACGACGAAGGGATAAAAAGTCGGATTCAATTACAGCTGATCGAATTTTCTTCTCTCTCCCGCGTAGCTGAATTAATTGTATTCGTTCGAATTATAATTATTTCAACGATAAAAAAAAGAGTCCTTCCTCCGTCGTTGCAAATTATCTGCCGGAGGAGGAGAGCAGGAGCAGCAAGCAACGCAACGTGTGCCGCGTTACTTTCACTATGCTATCCCCGGAAATCCCGGGCAAAATCCATAATTTACCCAACGCACCAAGAGACACGCGAAAGCTCACGAAGAGCGAGGTAAAGCGGCACCAGCAGCAGAAGCAGCAAGGCAGCAACATCTAGACACTCTGTTGCCGCTGCTACGTGAAATCTGTTCTCGTCGCGTTCGAAAGCCAGAATGAGAGAGAGCGAGAAAGAGAAGGATAATACCCTCTACCCTCTCGCTCCGAAAATATTCAAACGTTTATGCAGTACACGAATATACTATATACGCGCGCGCGTCGTTAGAACCTGGGTATTAATGAATGTTTCGAGCACCACCGTCGACGAGTAATGCGACGATGAGGATCGTCAATTTTTTTTTCTGCTTTACTTTTATTTTTATTCATGCATTTTGTGTGTAAGAGATACGTACGCACGCAAAATTACGCAGCTCCGGATTTTTCACCGGAAATTAATGTTTCATGGGGGAGCTGCTATACAGGCATCGCACCGTCGAACTATTATACCAATAAATGGAAAGTCGAAATGTTTTCAGTTGCGTGTACTTCGAGATACGAGTGTGCGCGAGATCGCGGCACACGATCGTTACGCAATTCATCTTATCCTCTCCTCATCGCTCGCTATATACGCACTTTGTAGTTCGTAATCGCGATGATGCTCACTTACTTATTATATATAGCGCGTAGTACACACACGGGTACATTATAAGACATTCGCGCACACGGCGCATTGTGATGTCTCTCTAAGTGAGCGCTTGTGTGTGTGTATATGTGTGTGCGCACGCGGCAGGTATATTATGTGGAGCAAAAGACTGGTATATAGGTCTATATATAATAGCTCGCCGCGCGATTCAACGGCACGCGATAAATTACCTTAACGTCGCGTCTACGACTCCGTGTAAAAGAGATAAGATTTACCCCATTCATTCCGAATCAGTCCCAAACTCCATTGAAAGTTTAGCTACTAGAACAAAGCACCCCCTCGGTGGAAGAGAGAAAGAGAGTGAGAGAGAAGTGCGCCGGTGCGCGGAACGATCACGCAAAAAAGCAAAGAAAAAAAAAGTCAAAAAGAAACGTACGTCCCTTTTTTTTCTCGCTTTCTTCCCCACCACCCTGCGCGCTGGAGAGAATCTCTGCATTATCGACGAGCGCAAACACGCCTCTATCAAATTCGCAGCTCTCTTTCTCTCTCTTTCAGAAGCAGAATCAGAGTGCATAAATCGTCGCGTATACACCATTGGCAAAACACATTGAACAAAATGAAAAGGCCGCCACGTGTGTACGTGTATGCGTGTAAGTGCGTATATGTGCGTATGCATGTATGCAGCATGTAAACCCCCTTGCCTGAAGCGACCCGCGAGAAAATCTCTCTTCGACAAACTCTCCCCTTTTGTAAATATCGATGCGGTTTTTTTTAAACTCGACCCGTGTGAAGAGCGTTGAATCGTTTGTGTTTTCTTTTTTTTTTCTCTCTCTCTGCTCCTCAAGTTTGCTCGCTGCTCCGCGTGGCACGACAGAACGCGGGGGGGTTAAAGCCCCCCCGAAGAAGATTATGGTTTTGCATAATTTATGTTTCGCGCGCGCGCGTACGCAGTTGAGTGAGAAACCTATATATGCAGTTGAGCTTAAAATGTATGTGTGCTATTACTAGCTATCTATACACCTATGGCATTGCTATTACTAGCGGGGCATATTCTGCAGCAGCGGCAGCTCGCGAGCGAAGATTGTTATATGCAGTAAATTATTCATGCCTGTGCGCGAACGAACGAACGAACGAACGAACGAACGGCCTCTGTATATACTATACGCTGTGTACGTGTTTATATCGTTCGCTCGCGCGAGCTTCGATGGAAAATGATACTTACGTCACGCTCTGCACTGTATTCTATATATGTATGTAATATAATGTGAAACTATATAAAGTTGACACAAACACGTTGTCGCGGGGATGTATATTAAACGAAGAGAGGGATTCGTTTACAATTAATCCGATTTGACGCTCGAGTGTGCGACACACAATCGAGTACAGCTGAGGGGCTTTAAACTATTTATTAAAAAAAAGGAAAAAGGAAGTAGCCTTTAACCGTTCGTCCACCCACGCGCGTCCAATTTTGTCCTCGATTTAATGTATAGGTGAGTGTGCCATTGGTATTACACGCATAAAGAAGGGAGGCGCGGCAGCAGCATCATCGGTAGGTAGGCAGGCAGCAGCAAGCTCTCAAACACGCCACAAATCCCTCCCTCTCGTCACACAGAGAGCCAGCAGCAGCTCTTTTACATTATACAGCAAAGTCACCGGTGTGCAATTTCGCAGCCATTACATGCTTAATACACACGCAGACTAGGAGTATTTCTCGCCCCCGCGCTCTTCTCTCTCTCTCTCTCTCTACACCAACCCCCCGCAGCGTCCTCTCTCTCTCTCTCTCTCTCTCTCTCTGTTTTTCGCATCGCGTATTCACGTTCGAAAATTCACGTCAAACACCCTCGTCGTGTGTTATAGTGGTTCGCAGCAATATAGGCAGGCAGGCAGGCGGCTCACCCTCTCAGCAGCGCGCGGCGTAGTCATGCATTGTGCAGCTCGGCGTTAATACTGCAGTATCAGCGCGTCGTCGTCGACGTCGCCATCGCCACGTGTCCCACCGTGCACAGGCGCACACACAAGGATTATAAGAATAAGTGCGCGAGCGAGGCAGGCAGTTCTCTTTCTCTCTCTCTTTGGGCAGCCTAGCAATGCTCGTACGAGCGAAAAATTAGAGACGAAGATATTACGCGCGGGGAACGATCATCAGAGACAGAGACGACAACGAGAAACTAGGCTCGCGAGAGACATTATTAAGTACTTGCTCTTTTGTCCTCGACTCGCGGCTGTGGCGGAGCCAATGGAATTTCTCGAAAGAAGATGCGTGCGTGAACCGTAAGCTCGCGATTCCCGCTGTCTGGGGCGACACTATAGCATGCGGCTGCTACGTACAGCCATAAAATACCCTCTATACCTATGCTACCATACATAGCTATTGAATAAAAATGCAATAAATTTGCCGAGGCTTCGCTAATCCATCCTCGAGCAGCTGTTATCTCTCCAAAACTCGAGAGGCATACGTTGCTTCATTTTTCGATCGTGTGCCCAACCCGGTACTAGTAGTAGTGCTAGTGGTGCACACATGCTGATAAGAATTCAATAATCCCTTGTGATCGTCGAAAAATCTTGTATACACACGCAGCTAACCCCTTCGTTCACAGTGCAGCAGCAGCAGCAGCAGCAGCAGCACATGAAGAGGGTCTCTCTCTCTTCTCGAGAGCCGAGTTTTCCATATACGATCGTCTACATACACATATGCATGTATCGTGCAAGCGCGCATGAAATAGACTCGTGTGTATGATGTACTACTATAAAGGGACGAGGCGCGCATACACATCGATCGACGTTTATTACACGGCCGGCGCGTACACACAAGGATTATTCGTTATTTTCTCCCGCGCCCGCGCCCGAGTATAGGCCGGTATAAAAGCGGACGGGGGTATTAACGAGAGAGATGGCGGCGTGTCGATTTTTAGCCCGAGCTGCTTTTAATAATAAGCCACGAGAAGAGAGAGTAAGAGAGAGAGAGAGAGAGAGAGAGATAGACAAGCCATGGAACTAATCGTACCTGCCGTTCGTACGTATTACTGCGCTGCACAAGTGGAAATGATGAGTATTGCTATAGATATATTGGGACGTAACGTTGAAAAGGGGGCGAGCGAGAAGCTCGAGGGAGCTCTACCACCGACTGTTTTAGTTTTTTTAATGGACCATTGTGCCAGTTGGACATGCTTTTATTACATTTCTCCCTGATGTATGACGTTTGTTGTATATACACGATTCTTATATACACGCGGGCGCACGCGTTAAAGTCTAGATAGGGCGAAGTAGCGGATGGGATATATATCACCGAGCTATATTCAAGAAAATCGCGTAATGAACGATATAAGTAATTTTGCTCTCTCTCTTTCTAACTCAAACTCTCGTCTACTTTTATTTGCCATTATGTCGCCGCGCAGCGTCAAAGGTAAAGAATAAATATTTAATCCCGAGGTTCTTCTAGTCGGTGTGCTTCGGGTCTTCGTATACTTTATTTCCGCTCTATTTGAAGCAGCACCGCACACGACTACGACTACCGTCCGGCAGAGAGTGTAGTACACGGCGAGCAAGAAACAAATCTATTCGAAAGTGAAAGAAAAGCCACTGCCTGCGAGGAGAGAGCGAGCGAGCGAGCGAGTAGAGTGACGACGGTGAAAAAAAAGGCAAAATCTAATTGTACTCAAGGACTCGGGGGAGGTAATGCGTTTACCCATCAGAAGTTTAAACTCGTCCAACTCTTCAAGTACAAATCCACTAGTTGAAGAATCGAGCTAAAAGAGAGAGAGAGACTCGTAAAGAGGGAATAAGATAAAAAGAGTTGGTTATACGTATATAGCCCATGTATATAGAGAGAGAGAAAAGAGTGAGAGAGAGCTGAACTCGGGGGAGAGGACTCTGAGCATAGCAAAAGTATATATACTCGCGAAGCTCGAGTTCAAACTCTTCAGCAACGCTGAGGAAAAAAAGGAGCGAGATGGAGAAAAAGAGAAAAAAACACAGAAGCGAACTATACTGTTGCCGCTGCTGCTGCTGCTGCTACTGCTGCCATTGCTGCTGCTGCGCGTTGAAAGCCAAAGGAGATCTGAGTTTAATGGGTAACAAAACAATGATTAATTGAGAACACTGGAACAAAAGCTCATATATACTTATCCACGTGCGTGTATGTCGGGAGCTATATAATGTACGCGCGGCGCGTATACATATATAATGAAAACGAAAAGAAGAAAAAAAGTGAGATAGAGACGGAGAGAGAGAGAGAGAAAAAAAATTAATTTAAAACCCATGGTGGCCACCACCCCCCGATGCTACTGTTTTGCGCTACTGAGTACTTTTGAAGAGTTTTACAGCAGAAACAGAGATTTTTTTATCCCCCTTTCGCCGATACAACAGAAAAGTTATTCTACTACGACGCGCACCGCGCGCGGCCGCACACTCGAAAGAAGCGAATTACGCACCGCTGTGTACGTTCACTTTTGCGCTTCGTCCGGGAGAGACGAATTTTTGCGAACTGGGACTCTTTATTCCTGCAGGCCGCGCAGCTCGCTCGAATTCTAGCACACAAAAGATAAAACGAAGATGCGCGACGCCCCGCAGCCACACAGAGTATGCATGCTGTAGTATATATTATAATGCTGCCACGCGAGATTATGCAGTGGCAACACGTTCATTCTTAAAGCCGAGTATGCATACATACAGCAGCAGCAGCTCTCTAAACTCCATATATATATACGTGACGATGTCGTCGCGCTATACCACCACGGAGAGAGGAAGAGAACCTTAACTCAATGTAAACTACATTAGCTTACGTAGGTAGTGTACGCGAGTCGAGGTAATGTTGTTGCCGTGCGCGCTTATTTTTCAATAAATAATATGTCAAATCAGCCCAAGCGTAAGCAAAAGGTACACACGCATACACACATCATACACGCCAACACACGCCCAATGCACTGATTCTCTTTCATGCGCCATGCGCACACCACTGCTGCTGCTGCAGTTTAATCGAAAGGAAGACTCTACGGGCGCTCGCGCCTGGTTATTTTCTGATAAAGGCGTGAAAGATACTTTACAGTCTCAGCGAGAGCTGCACTGCAAGCTACCTAGCTAGCTTATATACTCGTGTGTCTCGTATAATATACACGGCGATTTTATTATCGTTATTCAAGCTGCTGCTGCTGCTGCTGCTGCTGCTGCTACTGCTGCTGTATTATATACACACGGAAGCTCGGCCGCCCCGACACACCCGGACTATATTACATAAAATCCCAGTGTTGTGCCTGTATAATATTTAATAGAAATTTTGTTTAGTCATAAAAAAAGAAAGGGAGGCGAAATTCATAAATACGACGCGCGAGCGGAGCTGCTAAAACGTGTTTGTTGAAAAAATTGCGCGCTTCGCGATCGTCATTTTTTATTATTATTGTATTAAAAAAAAAATAATAATAATAATAATAAAAACTCGCGAGGTGCTGCTGCACCTTTATCGAATTTCGCCGTTTAAATTCTCTCCCTGTCCATTGGCCCCGGAGATGAAACAAAGTTTTCGCGTTCGCTCGGGCTCGCTGCTGTACAGGTGTCTCTCACGCGGGTCAATCCCTTTCTTCTTCTTCTTTCTCCTCTTCTTCTTCTTCTTCTTCTGCTTCTCGCTTTAATTGGCGAACGAGAGCTAAAGAGAGAGAGAGAGAGAAAGGATGTAAGGAGAAGCAAGGAGAAAAAAAAAGAACGAAGAGTTGCGCTCGCGTGACTGTACAGGGCGTGCGCTAAAAGAGAGAGAAAGAGAGAAATGGATCGCGTGTACACGACTTTGGCACTGCGCGCGCGGAGGGTCGGTCGATCCGGGTGGTGGTTTAACGCTTTTTCTCTCCTTTCTCAGGAGTCTCGAGCAGCGAGCAGCGACTCTATAAATAATATCGCGAATTAAGAAGCCGAGCAGCACGAGCTGCGCGGCCAACACAGAAGAGGATGTTTATATTGATTATGATGTATTACGCTGCGCCGCGATCGCGAGCACAGCGACTCAAGGTGAGAGAAATGTGTGTGTAGGTTGGTATACTGGTGTGCTTTAACCCTACCCTCTTTTGCTTTAGCAAGGAATTTATGTAACTTAGCACGGTATGCATATACACGTAGTACATCATTGTCGCTGTTCTCTTTTTTTCTCTCTCTCTCTCTCTCAGAACGAGGGTAATGAGAGGCTCAAAGATATCTGACCTCTTGAGTTTGTTCTTTTGTGGAAAACTCTCATATAGATCGTGATTTTGACATCCGCTTCTGCACACAGAGAGTAAAGAAAAAAAAAAGAGCGCGCGCGCGTTCTCGAGCTTTTCATTTATAAATGAAGCAAAGCGAGGAAGAGATGTATCTCTCTCTCCTCTCTCGTTTTTACTTTCAAAGAATAGGTAAGTTGCGCGCGAAGCCTTTTTTTTCTAGTCCAATGAAAGAAAAATGAAACTGTAAGAGCTACAGCCGACGAATAGAAATTAGCGACTACATGCGAAAATGAAAAAAAAAAGAAGAAAAAATTATAACACCGAGATATAAATTGGACAATGGCTTGCTGCAGTTAAATAAACCAGCGTTAGAGAGACAGAGAGGGAGAAAAACCAAGTTGAGCTGGGAACATTCAATTTAAGTGCGAGATTCTCTACGAGTAAAGACACTAGATGAATGTGTATGTGTATGCATATTTCGCTGTACATCGTGCAAAGAATAAACCCTTCGGGCTAAAGTTTTCTCCTCTTCTTTTTTCCTCTCCTCTCTCTCTTTCTCCAATCCGCACGCGCTTTTCCTTTTTATATATATAGTACCACGGTGCAGATATGAAAATTTCTTTTTCTTTGCCTTGCTGCTATGCACCCAGAGCGAGTGAGAGATAGCCAAGTTTTCTCGACACAACGTGAAAGAGAGAGAGAAAAAGGGAGAGAAAGAGAGAGAGAGAGATAGCTCTCGCGATTCTGTTTGAATTTAAAAGTCGAGTGGTAAATAAAAAGAAGCTATTATGCTCTTTCGTTGCGCTCGCTCGCGAAATTTACTAGGCATATGCAAGCAATATTGATGGGAAATGTTTGTTTCTGCTGCGCCCCCGTTACAGTTTTAATTTCAGGCCAACAAATACTATTTAAAGAAAATTTGTGGCTAGAAAAACTTTTTTTATCTTATATCCATTATCTCTCTCCTCGTCGTTCCCAAAAGATCTATGTAATTTACGTTACACTCGTTTATCTTTTATTTCTCTAGCTCGACGAAAGTCTCTCTCTCTCTCTCTAGCACTGTACCTGGAAACCTTCGGGTTCTCTCTCTCTCACTTTTTTTTTGCTCTGCTTGACCAGAGTTGAAGGCGTTGAAGTTAGTTTGTACCTACTTTTAGATCTCTTTTAACGATTATTTCAGCGCAGAATGCAGGAAACAATCCATTCAACTGTTTCTTCAAGCTGCACGTGTTATATGCGCGCAAGAGAGAGAAAGAGAGAGCTGATAATTAAAAGTACGTTAAAGGCTTTTCGAGGGCATTTCCCAAGCGTGCGGGTTTAAAATTGAAATCAGCATCAAAACTTTTTCCATTACTAGCCAAGGGCTTATTTATCATATCGGTTATATGTTTTTTTTTAATTTAGAGAAATGTTGAAAATACGAGTAATGTGTAAAAAGAGCTGGAAAAAATGTATCGAGTGCGTGTGTGTCTGTGTGTGTGTATGCATGGTGCACGTTTGCAGTCGTCGCAAAAGAAAAACTGTGCGGCGAGATTGCTTCTATGTATTGAAAAATATAAAGTGGAAAAATGCACCAAAGAGAAAGAGAGGCATAAAGAAAGGAAGAAAGAGAGAAATAGAGAGAAAGATGTGTATTATTAACAGTAAAAAGCAATACATGAGGCTCTTCGCCGAGCTAGTCCCGTGGGCTATACAATAACCAGACAACACGCCGAGAGAGAGAAAAAACTGGGCCATGCGCGCACTGTGAAGTTACAAGCAAGGAATTTTCATATCAATGCAACCTGTGTCGATCCTTCTGTTTTTTTTCTGCTTAATTGTAACGCAGGACTTTTTTTGCGCAACCATCATTCTCTTCCCATAGCAAAATAATCGTCTCTCTCTCTCACGTTTTTCGCGCTCTCTTTCTTCCCTTTCTCTTTCGACAACCGTAGCGGCAGATCGCGAGTCGTGCAGGAGAGCAGAGCGAGTCATTACGATTTCGTGGATCGAAACTAAAGATTTTCAAATATGACAAGCTCACGATTCTCGACGATCGATTTCGCAGGTGCTCTTACTCGAAGTCGAGAGAGATGCGGGTATAAACAAAATTAGCTTTTCCCGCGGAATAAAAATGCTGCGGCTACCATTACATAACTCCTCTCTCTTTCTCTCTCTCTCTCGCAGCCTCTTTCTCCGCGGTATTATACGAAAAATAATGCACTTGTCAAATAATTTCTCGAAAGTAACGACAACAATTTAATCGATGTATATGTATGTGTGTGTGTATTTCAAGACGTTTTTACGAGCGTCCATCATAGGCGAAAATGCGCCATCGTAAAAATTCTTGAAAAGCGTAAAAACGTTTCTGTAGCTGTACAGCTCTCGAGTTGCAGCGCGATATTACTTTTATATCATTTGTCGTAAAAGAAAAAATGCGCGCAGCAAACCACTCGTAGAGAATAATTTTCATTATTGGCGCAATCAAATTCCAAATACAGCCATAGAAAGGAGAGAAGAGAGGAAGAGCGAGAGAGGAAGAGGAGGAGGAGGGTAAAATGGGAGGAATGAAATAGCTCGTTTGTCATCGTCTTTATGTGCGCGCACGCGCCATAGGTATTACATAAATATTTACGCACGCGTCTCTCTCTCTCTCTCTCGCGCGCAAAACTCATCTTTTTTCACCTTTTTTCCAGCTGTGAGCGCGCGCGCGCATTTGAGAGTGGTGTGTGTTATGCGCTATACACACTTCTTCCTCTTTTCTTCAACGGTAATCTAAAATTTCGCCCTGCGCGTTTGTTTTCTGCCTGCGAGAGAGACAGAGAAAGAGAGAGAAAACTTTTCATTTCTTCGTTGATGTGCTGCGCGCAGGCAGCAGCAGCAGCAGCGATCTCCGAACGCCGAGAAAAGAGAAAGACAGCTCGTTAAAAAACTTTTCTTTTGAAGAGATGGTGGAAAAAAAACGAAGTATATATTCAGCAATTTTTACATGCAAAAATTTTTACGATTTCACGAAAGAGAGAAAGAGAGAGAAAGAAAGGAAAAAAAAGGTAGAAGGTTTTGGCGGATCACATACTCTTACAACTGCGTGGAAGAATAGATGAAAATTTATCGCAGGGGCTACGTTACGTAGAGAGACCTCTAACAATAAAAAGTACGAAACGTACCGGAGAGAGAGAGAGAGAGCTTTTCGACGCGGCGCGTTCGAGAGCATAGAGTGCACAAGCAACCGCAGATGAAGAGTTATATATACTTTTTTTCACGACCCTGGAGCGCGGGCGCGGGTCGCGCGCAAGAAAGGACTTTTAATTGAATGCGCTACTAGCCTTTGCTGCAGATGGATATATCGAAGGGTTATAAAAAAGAACGCAAGAGCAGACGGGCGCACACGCGGAAAAATTCGTTTCTCTTTGGGGTAAAAAAAATCCTCTTTCCCTGCCGAAAAAGCTCGAAAATTTTTATGCATACAGTAAATCAACGCTCGCGCACGCAAGAGGTTTTTCACGATCGCGCGCGCGCGGCGCAAGTTTTAAACGACGCCTATACACGTACATACGCAGCACACCCGGAGAAGAGATTGCATATAGAGAAACAAAGTAATCAATGGCCACACGCATAGCTCGGCGCACACATTCAAGCAAAAAACGAGTTTCTCTGGCTTTGCGGCAAACAACAAAATTGGTACTTCTCTCTCTCTGTGGATCTCTCGTGTGGCTCGAAGCAGCCGGAGTATAGTAGAGTGGAGGGAATCGAGCGATGCATTATTACCGCACGCAGCACGACGACGTGGTTTTAAAACAAACTTGAATCGCTTCGATGTATAATCATAGGCCACAGCGAGAAAGACGAAGATATACTTCTATCCGTCTTCTCGGCCCGTTTCAGAATAAAAAATTGCCAACTCAACGCGAAATCTCGTGCGTAAATTTATTTCATTTTTCGACTCTCGCGTGGATGTGTGCTATTTATTTATTTTTTATTTTTTTCCCTCACTACAGCCGATATCCTTTCATTATCGCACACACACGTGTCTGCGTGAAAAATTTCGAGAAAACTTAGTTGCCGTATAGCATCGCGCGCGTCTATATATACGTAAAGGAGAGAAATGCAATCGATCAATGCTGCGAGATTGACAGCCGTGAAGAAGATAGTTGCGCGCGGGAAACTTTCACCGTATACAGCATTTGAATGGAGGCAATTTTTTTTTATTTTTTTTTATTTTAGCTTTTCAGCGGCAGCAGCAGCTCCACAATGCAAAAATCAGCATCAGGCGCATAAATCTCCGCGCAAGCGTGAGAAATTATTGATGCACTTTTTATTATAAAAATAATGTTATACAAGCCAGCCATCGCTGCTTCAGTAATCATTACGTGCGCGCGACTTGGCATCGAAAGATTATTTATAAATTCGCGAATTCTCTCTCTCTCTCTCTCTTTATCTATTTCTCTCTTCTTGCCTGACATAAATCGATAGCGGCGTCGCTGTAGTTGCAACGTTGCGAGCGGCACTTTACCCCGTGTAACTTTTTTTATTTATTAAAACGCGCACGGCACACAGTTCATCTGCGTCGTGGTTTATATACACTATCCCGAAAATAAAGGAAGGAAAATGAAAACAAAAATAAAAAAAAGCGGCGACGGCGGCGACTGGCTTGATTGGCAGAACGAAACGACGAAAAGTAGCGAAACAAAATGACTAATAATGAAATTTCAGCTGAAGCTAACCAATATTAGAACGGAAGTCAAGTTTTCCCGCGCGCCACTACACGGCTTTTCGCTGATAAATTATGATTCACAGGCGCACGTGCACGAGGAGAAATGAAGACATTTTCCACCATCAAAGTCAAATGAAATGTTATATATTTGTAATTCCCTTTGTAAGCTCGGAGCAGCCAGCACAGCTAGAGGCCGCGCGCAGCTAATACATCGACGACGTTTAATTACGCGCGGCTTGGACAGAAAAAATCGATACATCACCCGTGCGCGCGGCTGCACGATACGGGAGGGATAAACAATGCATCGATATTCACTCTCTGTATACGTATATAGAAAAGTACAATGAATGGAAAAAAAATGAACACTTAGCTCCGATAGGTCAGAAAAAAGAAAAGAGAAAAGCTCAATCGCTGCTGCTGCCGCCGCTGCGGGTGGAGGGTTGGGTATATAAAGAAAACTTTTTGATTACGGCTAAGCGTTTAATTTAAATCGAAGCCGAGTAGCAGAGGTTTTTACTGTCAAAGAAACGCCGATAAACTTCGCTAGCTCGAAATAAAGTCTTCGATTCTCGTCCACTGCCGCCGGAAAGGAGAAATGCAAATGTTATTCTTCTCATTATACGCACACTTCGATCAGGCCAAAGTCACGACGAGGAGCGAGTGAAAAAAAATAGTTTCTCAACTCTTGAGCGATTAAGTATAATATCATCCCGGAGCGAGAGGCAAGTTTAATCTTTCGCGCGCGCACGTGTGTGAGCGTGTGTGTGTGTCTGCGCAAATAGAGAGTTTTAGTAAAAGTCGAAAATCCTATATAACGCTGGTCTTTGGAATCAGCTCACGTAGTCAGAAACAACAATAATACACAAAACAAAATCCTTTCGCAAACTCGAAATCGCCTTTCTTTCTCTAATCGCTTATAACAGCCATTAGACTAATCTCCCCTCGTTCGGGTATACGCCGCATACGGAGGCGCAAAAAAGAAAACATCTTATATTTTTCTTCTGTATATTTCCTAACTCCCTTACGGTAGGATGCATAAAATTAACGAAGCAAGAGCTAGGCGCTTCTAGACCCGTGCCATTAGAGCTTTCTCTTCGCTAATACATATGTTTTTTTTTGTTTATTATTTGTTCACGCTCCTCTTCTTCGTTTAAGTGGCATAAGCCATAATTTGCTTTCTTACGTGCGTGCGTGCTGTGTGTACGTGTGTGTGGAAATTGTCGTGCTCGATCTAAGCAGTTAGCTCGGAAAATTATTAAATCGCTCGATTAAATATAGAACACGGCCATTGTTGTGGTCTAATAATAAGCCAATCGTATATAATAATCACATGTATACACACACGCGGGCACAATCGCACTTATGAAAAAAATAAACCTCGATACTAGCTGACATATCCCGGTGTGCGGTATAAGCTAGAGAACAAAAAGGCCGAGCGCGACGCGTTACATTTCGGTGTGTTATATCGAAGAAATATGAGATGTATCAATTTTTTTTCGTCTGTCGGTAGTGAAACGATTGAAACGTGTGGCCCTGGAAATTGCATGACTTTTCGCGTGTGCGATACACATCAAGGTGAATCATTTATGACATTTCCTCCGTCAGACGTGCATAGCCGTTTATTGAAAAAAAAAAAACAAAAAAAAAAAAATAATAAAGACTCTATCCTTCACGCGCACGCACATGCATAACATCCTGGATATACATGCTAGGCTATGTATACGAACAATCGCGCATGAATTTTTCATTAAAGCTTTTAGATTGATTGACCGTGTGACAATTTGTCCGACACGTAGTTTTACTTCTTTTTTTTATCAATTGCTTCCAATGAATAACGCAAAAAGGAGGAAAAAAAGTTAGCAAAACAAAGAAGCCGTTGTAGAGCATCTGAAAGCCCATTAGGCAGCGGCGGCGGTGGCAACAGTACAGAGAGAAGCGCGCAGAGCTTTCAGCACAAACAATTTCCTTTAAATTAGCATTTTGCCAATACACCGTAACGCGTGGGAGAGAGAGAGCTGAGGGCAAAAAGAAAAGTCGCAATAAAAGAGAGTATCTTTTCCGCCCTTATCTTCCTTCGCAATTAATCATACTCCTCTGTCGCGCGTAAAGAAGCAGCAGCAAAAGCAGCAAAAGAAGAAGCAGTAGGAGAAGGCAATCGGCGAGTGCAATTATTCGATAAAAACCGAGACACAAAGCTCGCTCGAGCGCGACACACATCGAGCTACTACTCACATACACAGAGAGTTTGCGGTGTAAAGCTAATGAATGGGGAGAGAGTAGAAGAGAGAGAGGCAGAGATTTGAAGCAAAGAGAGCAACAGAGCAGTAGCAGGGCTTTTGCTATTAATTATCGACGTATCAATTAATTAAACAAGAGCGGGGGTGGGAGAGAGAGAAATTTCGCTGCGCATGCATCCGCTTTTCCGACTTTTCGGGTGGAACACACACACACACACATAGCAAGGCAGGCGTATAGAGCTTTTGTTTCGATTCTCTTTCTCTCTCTCTCTTGCTATATACTATAATACCCACTTGTACAAAGCTTCCCCCTTCCCTCCCGCACTAACTTCTCTCCGCGTTGTGTATATATATGGGCTGCTATTCAAAACTATGTGCGTGGCTTACCCGATCGAATGGTTTTTCCGCATTCGTAAAATCGCATTTTGATCCGCAGCACTGCACTGCAGCAGCGGCGGCGGCAGCGGCAGCGTACCAACTTCTCGTCGAACGTAAATTAACAGCTCGAGAGTTTGCTCTCTTGGACGCGTAGTACTACAAGCGCAACGGCGCACATATACACGTACACACGCACACACGGATCCTCGGCAGCACAGCAACTGATTTTCAAGCTCGACCGAAGCACGTATAGCCTTCGCCGCCGCCGACGCGTATATACGGACAGGAACAGTTTATCCTTTCATTACTCGGGCAGCCCCAGCCGCCGCCGCTGTTGCAGCTGCAGTAGTAGTAGTAGTAGCCAGGGCACTTTGACTTTGGCGTTTCTCTTCGCCCCTCGATTATTGCGTTAGTAACGATCGGACGGACGAAACTTTCGTCGCCGCGCGCGCGTGTGTGTATGTATGTTCGTACATGTGTGTAAAGGTGTAATGTGTACGTGTGCGTCTGTGTATTCGTGTGCGGGTGCTCGTGTACGTATAAGCGCAGCCTCGGAGCTAAACAATTATACACACCTGAACAGAGCAGCCGATTAATTGAACGTGATTTCAGACGTGTACGGATGCAAGCTAGCTCAAAAAAAAAAGGTGCAGCGGCTGAGCTTTTTTCAATTAAAGTGCAGGTGTAGAGCTGCCCGAGAGAAAGAAAGAGAGAAAGCTTATAGCGAATGCGTAATGATCTCGGCTGATTATTCGCGTTTACTCGCTGAACATCGAATAAGGCCACGAATCTTTTTCTCTGTCTCTTTTGCAAAACATGGAAATCAGCGATTGTCATCGTTCTTGCTCGCCCTCTTTTTTTTACAAGCGCCTACTGCTGCAGATTCATTAGCATTTTTATGGATGTATCGTGCGCGTGCGCTTTTCTGACTCGATTACAAAATTCTCCGCCCCCAAGCGCGCGCGAGCTTTTTTACATGCAGTTTACCAGCACAAAAAGTGCTCTCTCTCTCTCTACGGGCTTGACACGGTAAATTTAACGTAAAATCAGCTTGCTCTCCGCTTGCGCCGCTGCTGCACTCCAGTTTTTCAACAAATCCCAGCTAGCATAATCCTTCTCCTCTCTTTCTCTCTTCCTCTCTCTCTCTCCCTCGATCACGGAGATAGTGCGAACGGCAGGCTGAAAATAGATTTTCATAACTCTTTCAACGAGAGAGAGAGAGAGAGAGAGAGAGAGCCGTGCAATATTTTCAATTAAAAATCTCGATAACCTCGTTTTCCGCGCGCGCCCTTTCAATCGGTCCGTTGGCTGCTGCTGCTGCTGCCGTCGCCGCCGCGAGCTTTTACTAGATTTAACAACCTTTCAGAGCAACACCCGCATCATCGCGCGCGCGCGTCTCTCTCTCTCTCTCTCTCTCTCTTTTCATCCAGTCTCTCTCTCTCGCTCGTTCTCTTTCTCTCTATAAAACTTTCAATAACTCGTTAGAAAAGATCCTAGCGCGGTGGTGGCTTATGGCCGAGGCCTGTGACGCGCCGATAAGAAGCAAAAGGAATAAAATAAAAAAAAGAGGAAGAAGAAGAAGGAAACTGACTTTGAGCGTTGCAACGAATTAAAAAATAATTAGTATGATTATTATTTCTCCAAAAAAAAGTTAAAAAAAAAATCTATCGATGGATTTCATATTCGGTCGTAAAATATAAGGCGTGAGAAAAAAGCTCGAATCTACAGCCGAGCATACACACAGTGCAATATGTGAAAAAATAACAATTCGGTCACGTATGTAACCCGCATAAAGAGGTGTAAACGAGGTCCCATAAGTATACCTAGCCTCGACGAGTAGTTAGCGCGCGCGTAACATAGTTGCTCTTACTGCTGCCGCTGTTGACGGTCAAGTGCCAATACGAATTTCCTTCGTTCCTTTTTTTTCCTTCTTTTTCACCCAACAACTCTCGGGTCGGATCGGCTGCTGATTTATCGATTTCGGGCGACGCGCGACGCGAATATGAGCTTTTTTTGCTGCTTGCTTGCTTGCTCGCTTGCTTCCATCGCCGGGGCGGCGATACACATTTCAAACTCGGAGTAATAAAATTGACTTTGTCGCGATTATTTTTGCGCAAACGACGGCAAAGTCCAATACTCCATTATACGCGGAAAACACAAGTCGGGCGTCGCGCGCGTGGTTTCTCTCTCTCTCTCTCTTTAGCGGTGGCGGCGACGGCGCATATACACGACTCTCTCTCGCAGGCGCGCGCAAGCGAAATATCATAAAGATTAATGATGCTCGATGCATTGCCTTCTAGAACGCGCTATAATATGTATATATACAAACGTGTGCACGTACATACACAGACATACACACACAGAGAAACTTTCCTTCGACCGCGTTTAGAGTTTGCTTTTTACGAGCTAAAATCGTTTTGCCCCGGCACAAGCAGCAAGAGCAGCAGCTCGAGCTTGAATTTCGCGTATATATCGCGCTCGACGAGTCCGATACAGTTATACATTCAGCTCTCGCAGCAGCAGCAGCAACTTCTATAAGGACTTTAGAAATTTAAATTAAAATTCACTGGGAGTCGCTGCTGCTGCTGCTGCTCGCATTAAACCCCGTTATACATTATCGTGTGCAGTGCGTAGGCAAAAAGATGCCCTCGGCGTATTCGCGAGAGCAGCATACGTGTGTATCGCGTATTATATGTATAAAATAAAATTTAAAAAAAAAGTCGAAACTTTCTGCTCAAAAGTCGCGTACGCGAAAATATCACCCCGTGCGATCTGTGCAGCCGTACTACAGCCGTTGTGCGTTGCTGCTGCTGCTGCTGATATCCGTACCTATATACGACGCACAAAAGCCTGCCAGCGGATAGCGAACGGATTCTTTCGAGCTTCGCAGTTATAGATAGAGACTTTTCCGAACGCGCGGAGCCGATCTATCACACGGCCGCGCGCAAAATCGATGCAAAGAAAGCGTGAATAAATCCTTTTTTTTTCACGCAAATTTTCTACTGCAGTGCGCAGCGCGCGAGGCGATCGGACTTTCACGCGCAGAGCCTCGGCGAATGCATCACTATTATAAGACGGTACGTAGCGTACGCTTTTCTTCTCGCGTCGTCGCGCGAACAATCGAGCACTGACCCGTACTTATGTACGTGCGAACGTGAGAGCGCGGCTGAATTAGATGTGCACAGATGCAGATGGATTATCGTGGACGAGTTTTGTGGGCGCGAAAGCTCTGGATATGCGAAATAATGAGCTTTTGTTTTGCAGCAGCGCAAATGCCATTGACTCGAGGCTGCTCGTAGCTCTACGGATACGTACGTACGTTCGCATACACACACACACACACACACACACACACACACACACGCACATGACCAAGTGAAAGTGTCGTATATAAAGATGATTTGTGTGGCTTTTATGACTCGGACGTCGAAGATTTGTATCTCCGAGGTTAAATGAAACGCTAAATTAATCTTTCAACGCGCTCGTATGCGCGTTTTGATTTATAGCGAGAAGAGAGACAATGCCTGAACCGACCGAGTGAGCGAGCACATGTGAGGCCCCCCACACTTACACACACTCACGCACACTTACACACGCAAAATCAGATTAAAAAAGCCGCGAAATCGAGTGGCGTAAAATATAAAATCTCGAGGAAATTTTCCCCTACTCATATAGAGGTATAATATATAAGTAAGAGTTTGCCGCGCGCCATTGATCTCCATTACAAAGTCGTCGCCTTTATCTCTCTCTCTCTTGGACTGCCGAATTTTCCCTTCCTCTCTAACTTTCGAGCGCGAGAGAGAGAAAAAATTGTCGTGGTGCAAATCGATATGCCGTTTATAACCCGCTCTTTCTTATACCTCCCCCGCCAGATGACATTCCAAACGGTAGAACCGATAAAGGTATAGGGAATATATATACTTACGTGTGCAGGGGATGGTGGTGGTGTGCGCGATTCTTCGCTCCGTTACTCTCTTTTCTTTTTGCGCACGGGGCTCGGCTCGCTCCAGGTAGTAAAAGGAGACGTCGAGCAATAATACTCATTTGTTGGGGGAGTACTGAGCAAATGCGCTTGACTGTCTGTCACTAACTCGAGTTTTATGATTTATTCGATGCGCCACTGCTCGCGCAGTAGTATCTCTCTCTATAACGGGCAAAAATTCGCTGCGTCGTTGACTTTTTTTTGTTATCATCATCCGCGACATTTGTCCTTTCTCGAAAATAGACAATGCAGCCGTCTCGGTATCGTTTTTTATACTTTTCAGATACATCATTTTATTATAGTATAGATTTTTTGCCGTCGTCAAAAAGTTATAAAAAATTTTTCGCGAATTCTGCTCATATTTTGACTCGCACACACTTCGACGTGGTCGTCGACGCTCACACATATCGCAACTACTCCAATCCGCAAGCCCAGAGCCGCGTCAGACACAACGACATCTGTTAAGATTAATTGTAACAGCGCGCGTGGTTCATAATTAAAACTTTTGCGATAACTTCTGAAATCCGCACAAACTCGATCCAAAGCGCGTCTACACCGCTCGCTTGGCATGGTTCGAAAGCTCGTCGCTTGCAAGCACCCACGCGCGCGTATGTGTGCAGAGCTGACAAATTAGTTTACCGACAAAGAGGATAGGAGAGAGAGCGAGAGAATATTGCAAGTGTAAAGCGGATAATTCGATTGCAAAATACATCGATACGTCGATTGTTGATGGTGTTTGCCATTTATAGGGCTGAGGGCTTCGATCAATGATTTACAGTGCGCCCTTTCGGTAGCAAATATCTATCTGCTCTTTTAAAGCTTTTACGTCGTCAGTTTTTAAAAAAGTTTAAATCCCTCTACGTCGTGCAAATAAAAAGTTGAAATTCGCGCAGGAAGCAGCAGCATGAAACCCGGTTGCCGTCAATCTCGTAAGGAAAAAAAGAATAAGAGGAGGAGGAGGAAGAGAAAAAAATAAAGCGAAAAAAGGAAGCGAACAGTCATCATCGATGGCACACACGAGCATCGACGCGTCGAAGACACGCATGAAGCACAGAGGAGCAGCGAACCCGGGTGCATAGAGCAGCAGCGACTTTCAAAGCCGGAAGCTTACGTGATGCAGCGCTGCGCACGTATAGCGAGCAGCGTTGAAGTCGTTAAACACGAAACGATCGATTCCCTTTAACCGCAAGCCTTCATGATAACCCTCCCTCCTGCTCTTCGCTGCTGCCGCTGGTCCGCGCAATTGTTGGCCTCGGCAGTATATACTGTGCTACACACATCTAGTAGCTGCTCGTGCTTGTGGATTATTCAAGAGCGATTGAAAGGATAAAATTGGAAGAAAAGAGCCGAGGTACCCCTTGATTGGCGGCGGTGGCGGGGGGCGAGTAGAGGAGGGATGAGAAATAGAAATAGACGAAAAAGCCTCTTTGCGTGATTGCCTGCGCTGCTAGCTCTAGTATATAGTAGTATTATAGGTGCTCTCTCGATGATTGATACGCCGCAGCGCGGAATTTCGTGAATGGCTATATTTTTTATATTACCGCATCGAGGAGTCGTACGTACGTGTGTATATGTGCCAAAAGAGCGCGCAATGAGAAATGTGGCCTTTTTTCACACGAGAGAGAGATCTCATGAGAAATCTGGCAATTAAATAATTGTCTCGCACTACTGCTCGGGTAATGTACTTTGAATCGCGGAGCCCTGTAGAGCCTGATATATCGAGATTCGATGTACATTTATAGATAAATAATAGGCAGCTCTTTCTTTTCGATACTATATACTCGTTTGCAAAATCGAATGGTATAATTCATAGTGTGCACTATGTGAGTGTGTGTGTATCTGAGTGTATATATCCCTCTGCAGATTCAGATGTCAAGGAAACGAATGGAGGAGGAAAATTTCCATGGGTTAATCTTCTCTGAATCGGGTTTTGCATGCGCGCGCGCGAGCTACCCGGCTCGGAAAAATCATTTCACGATGGCGCAGAAAAAGAGGAGAGAAGCCTCGAGTTTGACGAAAAAAAAAAGAAAGAAAGGAGTATATAACGGAGCTACAATAGAAAAGGGAGAAGAGAATTTCAAAAGACGGATTATATTTTATTATCCGAAGAGTAAAACATCGAGTCGAGATTTACTCACTCTGCGACTTTTGCAAATATTAAAGATTATAATGTATCATTTCTTTAGTAAATCTTCGGATTGTATTCATGCACGAATGCATGCCACGTCACATACACACACACACACACACACACAAGAGCTTCGTAATTTCCCGATAAATTCTTTGCTCTCGACGCGAATGATTGCTTTTAATTTTGTGTCGTCCGCCTCGTCGTTCGTCGAGAACTTTTCGATCATGTGCATTTCCCGAGCAGCCCCTTTGCCGAGATGTATACAAGATGGAACCTGCCAATGGGATAACAAATACATTCTCGGAACACAAGCAAGCT
Source organism: Trichogramma pretiosum (assembly GCF_000599845.2). Classification (NCBI taxonomy): domain Eukaryota; kingdom Metazoa; phylum Arthropoda; class Insecta; order Hymenoptera; family Trichogrammatidae; genus Trichogramma; species Trichogramma pretiosum. The sequence goes on along the minus strand of NW_019641609.1, from coordinate 381,428 downwards.
AGAGCTCGAGCAAAGTTTTTTTCGACTATATAGCAGCGACGAGCTAGCGTTGATAAATTCTTATTGATGATCATTCTTGGCCTTGTGCGCGCGCGCGAAGAGCACAAGTTACTTTGCCTGCGCACAAAAACTTTCTTCGCTGCCTGTATTTTTCGTGCTTCTTTCCTTCTTCGCTTCTTTTTATTTTCGTTCCGCATAAATAACGCAGTATGATATCTTGTTTATGTACTGAAACTTTTTCATTTTATCATGTAGTTAGAGGAGTCTCTCTCTCCGTGCGTCGACGCGCGCATTGCGATATTCCAAAGATAAGAGCGCGTTTCACTCGACTCGCGCGTAATTTGGAATTACTGGCATAATTTTAATTAACTGACGCTGCTGCTGTTATATACCGTGTGTGCTGCTGCTGTGGATTTTTCATTCTTGACCGAAAATGAAACGAGTTTTGTACTGCTGCAGCGAGCGTTGAATGTGTCATCCAAAGAAATTCAATCACAATTAATCATGCCCCGCTGCCGATGCTGCTGCTGTGTGTTGCGCGAATGTGTACACGCGGACGAACTAATAAAAACCAGTTCGACGTTCACTAGGCCATCGACGAGGACAAAATCTGTTTCAACCGACTATGGTATATGTGTGCGCGCACACGGGTCTCGCGCGAGAAGAATAAATCAGAGCTGCGCGATCCGTTTGATCGACTACGCGCGCGTGAATGTCAAACAGCTCTCTTTTGCCCCAGAAGAATGAAAATTCTCGATTGATCTGGAGAATGGAACTAAAATAAAAAAAAAAGGAAAAAAAGGAGAAAAGAGAAAAAAGAATTTCGCGATCGAGGCGGGCTCGTAATTTTAAAACTCTGCTGCTGCTGCTTCGATTTGAATTAAGATAACCGTTTCAGTTTCTTTTTAAGGCATCAATTTTTAAACTTCGCTCCTCCTTTAGGCGCATATAAAAGGCTCGGAGACCTTTTGCGTATATGCGTGTCTTAATCCCTCGTTATACAGTTACTTGAGATAAACGAGATGGCTATGCGCTGCACTCCGAGTTCGCCCTGTCTCCCTACCTCTCGCTCGTTCACTCGTTCCGTTCGTCTTCGGGTAATAAGGCGAGAAAGAAACAATTCCTCATCTCTCTTTTCCACTCTTTTTCTTTTGCTGTACTTCTACTATTTGAATGAAATAAAATAAAATGAAAAAATAATAAAAAAATGATGGAGCAAACGATCTCAACTCTTCTTTTCTTTTCTTTCTTCTAGTCCACTTCGTTTTATATAAGCAAAAATTCTTTTGACACGATCATTTTCCCAGCAGTATGCAGCAGTGGCAGTTAGACTCTTGATTGAACATTTTCCATTCGTTCCTCGGTGTCGACTTTATTTTGCTTGCTGGTCGCCCACCGACCCCCGTTCTCCGCGCGCTTGTATAACGAGGAACGAAAGCATTTTTCTACCTAAAATGGAGCTTGTTTTTCGAGAGAGTGAGAGAGAGAGAGAGAGAAAGAGAGCTAACAGGGAAAGCAATTCAATTTCGAATTAAAGCGCAAAAGCATGGGGGTGGGCATTTGCACCGGGGGTTGAGACGATGTTTAGTGCCGCTGACATGGCTTTTTCATTGCTTATTTATATTCCGAGGCAAAAATATCAAAGAACAAGCAGCAGCAGCGCCCAGCAAGCAAGAGCCGCCCGAAATAAGAAAGAAGGGAAAAACTTTCGTTTAAGGATGCATTACCGAGCGCGGCACAAACGGGATATATATTATATACACCATCGAAATAGCACCTGTTACACATCGTGTGTGTATGTGTGTGTGTGTTAGTAAGTGTACGTGTGTGAATGTGTATCGTCTCGCGCGCGTTCTCGCGATTGATTTATATTTCTCGCTTATTCCGCGAGAGATCGTTATACGCTGTGCACATTTCCCTTTCACTTTTAAGCTTCTTCTTTGCCGGCGATTTTCTCATCGCCGTTGCACAACACCGACTTTTCGGGGTAAAAAGAAAAAGAAATAAGTAAATGCCTTCGACAAAAAGGAGAGCGTACAGTATTATAGAGTATGCAGAGAATTGGATTTCGAATGCATACTACGATTTCGCGCGCACTGCTACTACACTACTATAGGCACTATAGTATGTAGGAAATGAAAACGTAGGTATATCCCATTTAATGCTCCCGCGTATAGTATATACCACCGCCGCGCGCGTTCGAGGTCATAAAATATGCAACTATACATAAATTCAATTCGAAACCGTTACGGATTCAATTTATAAAAAAAAAAGAAAAAAAAAAAGAAAAACGGAGTATAAAGAAAGAAGTGCAAAGAAGAGTAAAAGTAAACGCGCGGAAGCTAAAGCGTATTCATTTTGTTGAAACAACACGAAGCCGCCTAGTAGTATCGAGTCTAAAAGATTCAACGTCTACAACAGCAGAGAGAGAGAGAGAGAGAGAGAAGGGGCTCTAGACGTTCCTATGCTATATACTAGCCATTTTCTTTTCTGACGCGTCTTTTTAAAGAGCTTTCACACACCGAACGCGCTAACTTCGCGCACAACGAAGCCAAGAGAAAGAGAGAGAGAGAAAGAGAGAGTAGTGAGTGCGAGTGAGTGAGAGGAAGAAGAAGAATAAAAAAAATCCAAAGCGCAACATAGAGAAAAGTCGCCCTTGTATCAGCTCACACACATACACACATACACATGCACACATGCTCTTCTTAGCCTGCAAGCTTCGAGCTCCTTTTTTCTCTCTATCTGGGTTAAGTTTTCTTCGCTGTTGAAATTCTCGCGGCTTAAACACGCTTTTACTTCTAGACAGCGCGCGCACACATAGACACATACATTGAGAGCTCCAACGTCCAGATTTTACATGTAGCACCCGAGGAAAAGAGGATTGGATTCTCGCGAACTATATACGTGCCATTGCACCATATATTTATATGGGATTCTTCTCTTACGAAAATGATGTTTTCTGTACTTTATTACAATGGGTGCAGGCTGTATAATTTGTAATAAACGAAAAAAGCGAGTATAAATTAAAAGAATTTAAAATTAACTAAATTCAGTGGACTATCATTCTTGACTCATTGCCAAAGGATTTCTCGTTGCAGCGTTGATAAAGTTAATTCGATAAAATTAAACTCGACTGCACACGGGAAAGTTGTTGTCGCCGTGGTCGAAAATAGCACTTCAAAACAGAGAAGCAAATTTTTCTCATTATTCAGGCTTGAGCGCGTTTCTTATACTCTTTCTCTCTGTTTATTATAATAGGCTTGCCTGTCAAGACATTTTCTTGCTGTGTCATTTTTAAGTCATCTCGTTAAGCAGCAGTAACAGCAGTGTGCACAGGAGCTTATCAAAACTAAGCCTCGTTGGATCGTGCACAGAGTAGTGGTAGACGTCTACGCGCGCGCTTGATTAGTACATATATACCGATACCGAAGCTTTAAATACGTGCGGGGGTATAGATCGGCTTGACGAGATGCGCGCACGAGCTCGCGGGCAAAGAAGCAATTTTCTATAGTAGTGCACTGCTCGACGTGTGTGCTGTGTGTGTGTGCGTACATACACACAACACAAATACTCGCGCAGACAAATAAAGGAAAAGAAACAAATGTTTTTCATCTTGTGTCGAGCGGCCCGTATAGTATTGGCAGCGCAGAGCGAGCTGAGATTCGATTTTATTGGAAGTAAGGATTTGCGCTGCAGCGAAAAGAGACGATTTCGACTTTCTTCGGCGTTGCTGTTACTACTGCTGCTGTAGCCGCTGCTGCTGTTTGCACAGAAGTGCACAATATATGTCTGTGTGTGTATATATATATAAAACGATGAGAGAGTATATACACACATCGTGCCGCTAGTCGCAATTTTTATTATGTCTGCGATTGTTTTCTTCTTTTTATCGCGCAGCGCGCAGTATCGATTCGACGTTGTAAAAGAGTCTCGAGAATAATACGAAGCTATAGTAGTAGCAGTAGCAGTAGTATAGGTACTCACCGTTGATACGCAGTTGTGACTCGGCGATATGAAGTCCAGACCCCGCTCGCCCTCGCCGCTGAAGCACTTCTGTATGTTGCTCATGAAGCGCCGCCTGATGGCCTTGAGCGAGTAAACGCAGAGGGCCGACTGGTTCTTGGGCTTGCTGCTGTTGGGGCTGTCGCTCTCGGCGAACACGGCGAACAGCACGTCGTCCTGGGGCGTGTTGCCGAGGTCGCCGGCCAGCACCGAGCCCGCCTTGCCCATGTAGGCGGCCTGCACGAGGTTGTAGGTCTTGCCCTTGCTCGACGTGCACTCGATCGGTATCTCCGTGTAGGAGTAGTAGTGCTGGTCGTCGTGGCAGACGCGCACCAGCTTGGAGATGTACACGGCCGTGCTCGTGGACTTGAGCTGTGTCGTGAGGAAGTAGCTGAAGCCCTCGCTGCTGAAGCCGTAGATGTAGTTGATGGGGTAGCGCTCGCGCGACAGCGAGTTGACGTACATGCGGGTGCCCGTGGTGACCGCCGAGTCGGCGATGTTGAGCATGCGGTCGCGATCGAGCGACCTGGAGCTCACGGCCGGCACCTCGGAGCGGTAGGGCGAGTTGCCGGTGTACGTGACGCCGACGTACATGACCTGCGAGACGGGCGGATTGGGCGGGCCCGGGGCGATGAAAGCCACCGTCGAGGCGGTGGCGTTGTTGGCCACCACGGGCTCCTTGACCACCTGCACCACGTCCGAGATGTTGTGCAGATTGCGCACGTCGCACATGCCCTGAAAATACCATACGAGACAATTATTAAACGTGTTTTGGCAGACGAAACTTTTCGTTGACCTCGTGCAGGAGTGAACGAGCGAGGAGGAGGATGTTATATATAATGTATATATAACGTTTATAACGGCCTGGCCTTGCCATGCAAACTTTCGCGAGCGGACGCGGGCCATACAACAGGTTGTAGCCGCTGCTGCCGCTGCAGAGATAGTTTTCGTCGTTGGCCGGTTATACACGAGCCTCGAAACGCGAGCGAGCGAGCTGTACTTGACATTTTTTACAACGATGGCAAAAACCGACGTGTATACACGCGCTGGCTACTCGACTAGAAGTTACTTTTCTTTTTTTTCTTTCTCTCTCTTTCGTTTCCTTTTTTTTCGTTACAATAAGTTTGCGCAAGCGAAAAAGTTAAACGAGGTCTTGGGCTTAAAGTTTTTAAATAAAAAAAAAAACGCCAATAACCGGCGCGATGAGTCGAAGAAAATATTTTTTTGACGCGATCGTGACGTAAAATTAGCGCGCCAAGCCTCGGAGCAGTACATCGGAATACATCCTCGGCATTGTTGCTGCTGTTCTCGTGCTGCAGTAAGGGCCGACTCGCGACGACGAAAATAAAAGAGCTCCGAGTCACGCTCGAGCCTCTCTATATGCTAGCTGGTAGTAGCATGCTTGACTTTATATGGGAATTCCTTATCTGGATTGGGGGATTCTGTATGTGCTATTCTATTTGGCTTTTGTCTTACTCCTCCAATGGCGTACGTATACGTATCTCGTGTACTCTGCCTCTCGCGTATTCGCAACGTGTACGTTGATACACGATACAATACAAAATGAAAATACGCACGCGCCGAAAATGCCTCGCAGCGTTTTGATATTTATACGCCCGTGGACGGAAAATATTTTTACGCAATAATAAATGCCAGCAGCTCGTCGATTCAATTGTTACACATCGTTGCTCTCTCTCTCTCTCTCTCTCTCTGTATGCATCTTGCTCTCTTGGGGCACACACAAACACACACATATACACGCTCGATCTATTTATATGTTTACGCGAATGAATTTTATATATGCAAAAGCGAGAGCTAGCCGCCCGTATCGGTGGAGCTTCAATTAGCCGCGCGTCGATTTGTTAGCTCGCTCGCTCTCTCGTTATAATAAATTAGTGTAGCTGCCGCGCATAAATTTCGCGATAAAAAGGAGGCCGAAACAAAAAACCAACGAATTGGCGCATCGATTACATACATTATATAGACGGTGGGATCATCGTCGTATAAACACGCGAAATATATATAAAATAAATCGATTATCAAGGGTCAAAAGTTCAAACTTTCTCGCCGCGGCAGAAAATTGATCGACTTACGTCACATCCATAAACACACACACATACATGAATATGTGCGCTTATAATGTAAATAGAGTACGTGCGCGCCTCGTATTGCCGCATTATAAGAGAGCTCACTGCTGCATGCACGAATGTCAAAGGTCGTCGAACCCGCGAGTTGGCTCGTGCATCTCCTCGCTCAACTTTCACTCCTGCGCATTCGAGTACCACGGTATAAACTCGAGGTTGTTGGCTGGTATATGTCTTACCTGAAACAGGCTTCCGCACGATATGAGCCTGGTGGTGGTGTAATCGATGACGAGGGCCTTGTTGACGTTGTCCAGGAGCTTCCTCATGCTCTCCGGGCAGTCGATCATCGAGCACTCGGTCGAGTCGTTCTTGGGCCCGGTGACCTCGCGCACCACCAGATTCAGATCCGGGGAGAGCTGGTAAAGACGATTGACGGCGCCCACGTAGACGCGGCCCGTGTTCTTGTCCACCACCAGGTGATTCATGCGGTGCACCTGCTCGTCGTGGAACTGGGCGACGACGACCTCCGGCCGGGCCGCCCGGGCGCAGCTCGACAGCTGCAGCAGCAGCAGCAGGACGAGAGCCGGCATCGTGGCCATTGTGGTGCTTTTTGTCGACGTCATTCTGGACCCTTGGCACATCCTAGCCTCGATGGATGCACCTTAGGTCGTTACCTGTGCGAGAGGAACAGAAAAAACAAGATCAAAATTAGTTCTCTGCTTCAATTACATTACACTGTGTGTTATGTCGGTTGTTTTATTGTTGGAAATAACGGTATATTATACTCGTTCAATTCAAATGACGTTTATATCAATCAGTAAATGGGACAAATATTTGCTCTTTCGTTTCGTTATTTTTTTTCATTCTGCCGTAGTAGCGTCGTTATTGCATTGGTAAATGGACGAGGCCACGCGCGCGCAGCGCGTGTACATAAAGCTGCAGCAGCAGCAGCAGCATAATAGAAGGGTCTGGCTTTTCTATCGCATCAATATCAGCTCTCGCCGAGCGAGTATATATAGCGAGTAGCGCGCGCGCGAGTAGGGATAAATTTTAACGAACGTTTTGCGCGCGCTGCGCTCCGTTGCTCAATTAAACTTTATCGATTGAAAAAGCAACAAAAAAAAATCGTGCGTTCGTTAAAATATATACATGCACGTGCATACAGCAGCAGCAGCTATGCAACACAGCGGAGGCCAAATTGGCCCGTGCTGCCGAAAATTCATTTTCACAAATCATGAGAATTCGCGGGTCATCGAACTAAACTGGCCGGTCTATTATCGAGGATTTATCGTTATTAGTATTACACGTTTACGCGGAGTGTATAAGTTATTAAAGCGATATGTATATCGAAGGGTGGGCAAGAGGCAAAAGGAAGCGAACCGAAAAAAAAAAAAAGAAGAAGACCACGCCCCAGTCAACTGATTATAAATCGAGGCACACTGCAGAGGGCCGGGGGAGTACGTAGTACCTTATTATGCGCCACCGAACAAATTTTGGAATATACACACACATAACAACAACGACGACGACGACCACAAAAGAGAGCACACGGAGCTACAGCGTACTATACAGGCACGTATATAAAAGCGTGGGGAGAGAGGGCTTATAATAGAGCTTGCGGATTTATGTATTACACACGCTTTTCGCAGGTGCCGTTACACGCGCGGCGGCAAACTTGATTTCTTCTCTCTCTCTCTCTCTCTCTCTCTCTCTCTCTCTCTCTCATGCTGCTTCTCTTTGCCAGCTTGTATTATGGTGGCGATTTCTTAATCTTATACCGTGCACAACAGTGTGCAGCAGCAGCAGCAGCACACAGTATAGAGGCCGAGCCCTTGTGACGTGATCACGCGCACTAAAACCGTTCCGGCCGTACCTGATCGCTTCTCTATCTCTCTCTCTCTTTGGTGCAGCTTCGGCTTTTCTCTCTCTCTCTCTCTCTCACTCTCAATCTAATGGATTAGTTGAATTGCTCCTCGCAACGGTATATAATACAATCGAAACGTGTAAGCGGGAGCAAAGAGGTTTTTTCTTTTTTTCGTTTGGGCTTGTTTTTGTTGCATCGAATTTTTTAAAAGAGAAGAGAGAAAAAAACACAAACACAAACACACACACACACACACACACACACACACACACACACACACACACACACACACACACACACCCGTGCATCAGCAGAGCTATTTCTCGGATGGCCCGAGCGTCGTATAAACTTGGGCTTTATATATCTATTCGCGTCAGGGTTAGTGCGTGCAATTGCAATAAAAGCTCGGAGATCGCCTCTCCTTCTCGCTCGTGTTTAATTGGAGAAAGAGAGTCGGAGAAAAAGAGCGAGAGATAAGGACCGAGGAAGGAATAATGACATTTTCCAAGTTTTCGTTAGCTTGATTTCGACGTTTTGTATATATATAGCACCGAAAGAGCGCGGAGCACTTTCTTCTTTTTTTACTGTGCGAGTATAAGTTTCATAAATCGACTCCAAGCCGGGGAAATGAGAGAGCAATGCATTTTCACGAGTAGAGAGAGAGAGAGAGAGAGACCGCGTCACGCTAATTTCGTCTCTCAAAGTCTAATCTACTCTCTCGGCGCGGTGTTTTGCATTCTAATATCAATATTAATCTCAATAATGTACTCACGGAAATACACGCGAGAGCGCACAAGCCGCAACTGTTTTTTTATTATTATATCAAGCGAAAATCCTATATTATGCAGCAAGAAGTGAGAGGTAGAAAAAAAGTCACCCAGTGGCCGGGGTGCTGCTGCTGCTGCCACTACACATGCACGCACGCATAAATAGCAAACACGCGTACGTACGTACACCCGCGCGCTGCATAATGTTCCATAATACCGAAGGAAGCAAAAGCTGTGTGTGTGTGCCACATACACGCGAGCCCGGCGCACGTTATCTCGGGGCTGGTATTGCTCACACATATGCACAAGTGACTGCGCGAAAAGCTAAAAAACACCGAGAGAAGCTCCGCGTGCTATAACAACCCCCCGATTCCGAACGTTCATAGTACGTACATGCATATCGCCACGCGCACCGTAGAAAACGTGTCGAATACGTTTATATATGTACGCAATGTGCTGCTACAACACTGTTGCCTGTGTTGTACTGCGCTGCACTGCAGGTATATATGTATAGGCTCCACGCGGCTGACATGTCAGTCACGCGTTGCACGATATGCTAGCTTACCTCGGCGTTTTTGACACTTGACCGATTAGAAAGAAAGAAAAAAGAGTAAAAAATAAACCCTCGTGAACAATTTTGTTTGACAAAATGGCAGCGATAATATTCTAATGATTTATTCGACGTTACAAAGTTGCGCGACTTTTGGTACATTTAAAATAAGTTGAAAATCTATAATCTTCGTGAAATAGATAGATAGATTCTTCGTGAAACATCAAAATTAACAAATTTACTGCATTTTGACTTAACCAATATGAATTTGTCATTTTGAAAGACAATAATTCAGTTTATTGAGAACTAAGGCAAGAGTGTTCAAAATTCCACTTGTGTTATATTCAAGCACGCGGTCGTTCAGGAGTTACCACTAGATGGCGTATGGCCGATTTTTGTAAACCAAACGAGAAGAAGCAAAGTCTTAGCATTAAGTAAATAAATTCGCCGTCGTATTTTATTTCCAAGCTGTATCTAGTTTTGATTTTTACAGTTTTAAATGATTCAAAAATCGCACAGATTAATTTTTCAAAAATATTTCTCCATTTGAATTATGTATCCGATATATTATCATAGCAGGAATGCGACACATTTGTGCCCAGCTATTTTAATTTCAATCCTCTTTCTCATATAATATATATTACATATCAATATTGGCATCCGAAAAGAGGAGGGAAGGAAGGAAAAATTTCATCGGGGCCGAGCGCGGCAATCGATAAATAGCTATACGGACACAGAAACAGCAGCAGCTGCTATATTAAACAAACCCTCCAAAGAAACCTCATATAGTCCTCTCTCTCTCTCTCTCTCACTTTTCTCTTACATAAAAGAGAGCGAGAAAAATCGTACAACGAGCTTCATATCGTCGCGCGCGCTCATGGAGAGGGAAAAATACCAAAGATCGTCGTCGTCGTCTCTCGCCATCGAACATTCTTTTAAGAAACGACAATAAAGCAGCGGCAGTAGACAGCAGCAGCAGCAACTCAGGAGGACAAAAATATCTCGGCACACACATCTTTATATACCTATAGGTATATGAAACAAAAGATGGTTAAGAGAAAAATGAGGGGGGCGATTTATCGAATTGAAGCCCGGAGCTCACCTCCGTCTCTCGCTCACTTTCTTCTTTTTCCTTTTAACAAAATGAAAATTCGCTCGCGATACTCCAAAGGGACTGCACTACTATACGGAGAATGTGTCGGAGCTTACGAAATGAACCTAATACTCTATCTAGCTCGTAGCCGAGTACCGAACTGCAGTTCAGGATACAAGCAGTAGTGGTAGTAATAGTAGTGGCAGCAACAGCAAGTCGAGTTTGGGAAACTTGCGCTCGGTATATATCTCTCTGCCTGCTTTTCTTAAGAGGCATTAGGCGAATCGATATTACATTAAGATGTGCAGTTTCGCGCGCGCGCGCGAGAGAGAGTGCCAAGTTTCTAGATGAGCTGTCTATACATGCCACGGCTAGAAGCTCGCACTACTACTCGATACTCCCTTCACTGCACGGACAATGCCGCGATTTTTTAAAAGCTCCCTGTACACGTATACCATCAATCAGAACGGTCCCTCTCTCGTGGCGTGGAATTTTCTGGCACTGCCACGCGCGAGTGAGGCACTTATTAAACGCAGAAAGTCGTCGGCTCGGGATTTTTTCAAAGCTATTAGCGAAAGTGAAGAACGCGAGGTGAGCGAGCGAGCAGCGAGCAGTGCGCACAGTGCGAGAGAGAGATGAAAAGTAAAGTTTCGCTAAGAAGCGAAAATTTCGTTAAAGCAGAGGACAAATACACACTTTGGCTTTTAAAACTTTCTCTCGCGCGCAGCAGTCAGCAGCGCGCGCGCGGGCGAGGTGCACTGCAGCGGCAGCGGCGCAGGAGGTAAAAAGGGAGGCTCTGCTGATGCTGCCTCGGCATTCATATATATAATACGCGTATATACACACATACACACTCAGCGCGGGCTGTCGGCAGCGGCGTGACAGCAGCAGCGACAGCGGCACAAGTCATGCAAATTGTCCAGCTTAAAGTTGCGAAAAGCTCTTGAACAAATATTTTCGTCCTTTCTCTCTGGCAAGCGCATTAAAGTGCCCGACTATTGCTGCCAGTGGTTGGCCGATTGCAGAGCACTGCACAGCGCTGCACACAAAAAAGCTCACCTAACTGCGTGCACGCCCACGAAAGCTTTCAATAATAAGCATTTAATAACGGGCACAGCGAGAGAGAGAGAGAGAGAGAGAAGCTCTTTCAGGCATTATTGATTGATCAATCAATTGCCGAGCTTGCGCGCAAGCTCACATCGCTCTGGCTGCACTGCCGCTGCTGCTGCTGCTGCGCGAGAACAATAACGTAGAGTCTCGTCGAGGTAACTATTATACCCTCGAGAGTACAGCAGGGCTGTGTGCAACAGAAGCACTTACTCGTCTTTCTCCAGCAAGAGAGAGAGAGAGAGAGGAAACTATACAACAACAGTTCAACAAAAGTAGCAGAGCGAGAGAGAGAGAAAGAGGAGAGGAGAGAAGAGAGAGGGAGAGGAAAGGCAAAGCTCTGAGTAGTCCCGCTGCGACGATTATACGGGAGCGCGCGCGCAAGCTATATGCGTTTTTTCGACTGCAATACACTGCTGCAGCGCGCGCCGAAATAATAATATAGCTTCGCGTATAGGCGTGTTTTACGCGAGGGGGGGAGGCTATTTATGCGCGCACTCGAACTTGCGTAATGGATTTTTAACGAGGAAAGGATAGCAATGTGGCGGCACAGCCCCAACCACTCCTGATGGCCGCATAATGTAATTCCGAGTCGCGAGCGATTCGGCGGCATACACACTCCAACCGTATATAGCGTAATGAGATTAGTGAAAGAGGCGGCTGAATTTTTGAAACTTGCGCGCAAGCTCAAAAAGAGGGGTCCAAGTGTGCCACCGCCGCCGCCGCGCTCTAATATAATTGTTTCATTCACAGAATTTTTCCAGCTCCCATGAACTTTTTTTTTCTTCTTCTTTTAATTATACAATGCGAGAGCGCGCGCGGCACAGGCGTGCACGAGTTAAGCAAGTTGGAAATACAAACAAACGCAGCGAGAGAGAGTGGAAAAGCTCAGACGTTGCGTGAAAATAATGAAGAGCCCTGTGCTGCTGCTGCTGCTACTGCTGGTGCTGTACGGACAATGCGAGAGATGGGGAAAAGAGAGAGATAGAGAGAAAGAGCTGGTGCCAGTGCGATAGCCACACTACGGCGAGCGCGCGTCAAAAGTCCAAACGCATCTAGCCACCGTCTGGCTGTGTAACTTACTGCTGCGCTCTCTCTCTCTCTCTCTTTCTCGGTGTGTGTACTGCTGCAGCGCGTATATATATATTACGCAGAGCAGCAGCGACGAAGAAGAGAGGAAGAAGCGAGCCAGCCCCCGACTGTATATGTATACACCTCTGGGACGCAAAACACAAGTCTTTTTCTCTGCTGCTCCTGCTGCTGCTGCTGCTGCTGCTGCCAGAGTAGAAGCAAAAAGAGAGAAAAAAAAAGAACGAGGGAAAAGAAGAGCCAAGTCGTCTCTCTCCTCGTCGCGTCGTCTTCTTGCACGCGCGCGCGCGCGACGAGTCCCTTTTATATGTCCTTACAACGTTGCGTTGTAAAACCGCAGCGCTTCGCAGGAGAGAGAGAGAACAACGAGCTGCACACATAGCTGCTTGTGTCTTTTCCTCCCTTTTTTTCCTCTCTTAGGGTATGCGCGCGTACCTTTGTTTGTGCGGTTGTATATATACGTGTGTGCATGCGAATAAGCAATGTGTACAGAAAATCGCACGCGTATAGGGAAAAGCTCGCTGCAGGGAAAGAGAGCTGGCGTTCGCGCGCGCGCTGTGAACTACAAGTGACAAAGACAAATAGTTCGGTGTGTGTGCGCGCGCAGGCATCTTGCGGCAGGGCTGATTTACAAGGATATTCTCCTTGATGCTGATGCGTGTGTGAATGTATGTCCGAGCTCTGGGCCCGAGGAGAGTGCAGTGTATCACTAGGCAAAAGCCATATAGGCGTAGGCCTTGCTGATGCATAGCGTAACAAGACTCTCTTGCGCGCGCGAGGACAACTGCGTAGCACTATGTATAGCGTGTATTATAATACGCCAGCGTGACTGTACCATCGAGAGAGAGAATAAACCCAATCATCCACTGAATTTAATTAGAAATCCATTATAGCTCTTTCTGGTTTCTCTCTCTCTCTCTTCCTCGCTAGTTAACATAGGCTCTTTCCTAATTAATTGTTCTCTCTTTCGCTATTCTGTCTCGTTTCATTTCTCATTCTCTTTCTCTCGTGCGCTCGCTATCTTGAGCGCGGGTGCGCTGGCGTGCGCGCGCCTTTCGAGCCTCGTGCCTGCCTTCGGAGTTTAAGCAAAACGACGAGAGAGAGATATACGTATATATAGGCACACGTTTAATTCAGAAGAGGTTTGTATTATATCCACGACGATCGAATTAGTTTTCAAAGATGCAAGAGCTGCTGCTGCTGCTGCTTAGCAAATGGAGCAGAAGCGCCTTAATGACACACTTAATTAGTTGATAAAGCGACCGAGTATATGCCCGACGAGCTCGAGCGATGATGAAGATTTTGCCAAAGGCGTATTTTACGTGTATATAACGCCGGGAAAGGGGATTATCGATCGGAATTGCCCTCTCAGCCGCCACATACACACGATAATATTCCACATCAACGTGACGTGGAGCTGCAGTAACTACGAGCTTGCGAGGACGTCGTACCGAATTCTGCACATGCCTCGTGTATAGAAGCATGTCTGAATGTGTGTGTATACGATAATACCACCCCGTCGGTGCTGCACGATGGAAGTGGTAGTATTAGTAGTAGTAGTTTTACATTGTACACGAATGCGCGCGTACTTTTTGAGTTAACAAAAAGCGCCCAACAACGCGCGAGCAGCAGCAGCAGCAGTAACACACGAGGGACTACGCACACGAATCTCGTCTCTTATACTACGCTCGAGAGGATTTGTGAGAAATCTCAAAATCACCAACGTTACAAAGCAAATATAAATCAAAGTCTGCTACTGCTGCTGCCCCTTTAGCTTCTTTCGCGCGCTGTGCGTGCGTGCGTGGCGTCTTCGAGATAAATTCAAAACCCATCAATCGTTTCTTATTCGCAAAAAAGGGCCGAGCGCGCTCTATCTCCTGCCGGCTAAAAGGATGATTTTTTTCTCCTCTCTGCTCGTACAAAGCAACAACGGTGCGGGTGCGAATCGAAGAGCGACGTACAAATATGTTTAAATTCAAGTCTACATCCATACTACTCGACGCGCTTCAACGGAAGGGGGTTTCTCTGATGCGATCGTCCCGGGCAAACGGCGCGGATAAACACGTCCGATACATCGTATAATATAGGAAACTTCCAATGGTAATTGTAAATGTGTGTGCACGTTATGCGTGTAACCATGCGAGGCACGCAGTACTCACGATATGTAGGTGTGCGCACAAAACCGCGAAATAAAAACTGCACGAGAGCAACGGCGCGCGGGATTAGCGGTGAGAGCCGGGGCAGCGATAAAGCGCGAACGCGTTACGACACACACACACTCTGCTGCTGCTGCTGCTGCAGCCATGCCATCATCGTATGGCTCTCGTCTTGCTCGCGCGCGATGTGCAGTCAGTCTCGAGTGCGACACGGGCGGCGGCGCTAATTATCCTCGCGGTTATTTTGAAGTTCGCCTCGCTCTGTTTATTGTTTTACGCTCGTCGTTATTAACGAGCTTGTGCGCGCGTGTATGTACCTCTCGTCGTCGTTGTCGTCGTTGTCGCGCGCGCGGGGGTGTGAGGCTCGTGAGCCTTTGGCTGCTGTAGCGCGACGCGACTCGTGCGCGAGGTCATTGGCTGCTGCTGCTGCTGCTACACGTCGCGCAGATGTGATTAAATTATTGCCCCCGCGAGTGTATTGTAAGTTGGCTGAAATATCCACGCCGCCGTTGCTACGTGCTCGAGAACCGATCGTTATTCTGCAGCCAGAAAGAGAGAGAGAGAGAGAGAGAGAGGCAGAGAGCGAGAACGAGAGACAGAAAGAGAGGGATGGATTATTAAATTATATTCTAGGAATATACCGAAGTCGATATCAGCTCTCTCTCTCTCTCTCTCGGCGTTATAGCACCTATATCTCGCGATATCTCGTCGAGCGCGCGCGCGGCGGCGGCTCTACGGTGTAGTAAGAGCAAAAAATTTGCTCGACAAAAGGAGATACAATAATCTGCAGCAGCAGTAGTACTGCGCGATAGTACGATTTCTATTGTTCGCGACCGATCTCATTAAAAAAGTATATATGATGTATAAAAAAAAAAATAATAAAACAATGATAATATTTCGACACGCGTGCTCCGGCGCGCACTGCGCGTATATGTATAAAATAATAAATACGAACGGCTGCAGCGGCAACGCCGATATGTGTGCTCCACTGCCCCTGACTGTACTGCACGTATGTGTGTGTGTATGTATTATATATCATAATAGTGTGTGACTCATTAGCCGGGGAAAAAAGCAGCAACACAACAAGAACACACACACAAAAGTATTCCGCGGTCGATGCGAAAACGACCTTGACTTGCCACGCATTCTCTCCCATATGCACTGTCTGTCTCCCTCTTTGCGCCGCAGCAGCAGTAGTGCAGTGCACCTATATCTACTACGATAATATAACATTTTTTTTTCTTCCTTTTCCATACAGAACTCGTTGAAAATTTACTCGCGCGCACACACACACACACAACGGATGCTACGGGAAATTTGTAATTATATGCAGCGCTGTTTGCGTTCGCAATTTTATTCATATTTACGCTATTGCTGAAACGCACGATTTTGCATAATACATATAAGCTTGCGGATGTATCGTCAAACGAAACGCCCCTGTTCATTATCAATTTCATTATATAACAGAAAATTGAACTTTTCACTTGTGGATTTGAAAGTGACATCTAGCTGTAAAACTTGAAAATATTTAAATGTACATTTTACACTGGCTCATGCTCAGTCCCAGAGAAACGCGCGATTTTGGACTCGCGGTGGGACGGAACCGCATTAAAATGTGCAGTCCCAATGTCGAAGGTATATCTATCGATATAAGCGTCAGAAGACGATCCGAATAACGATTATGAAAAAAATTGCTGCTAATGTATATAGAAACGAGTCTGAATCTATTGATACAAAATCGGAGAGTAAGCGGGACAGACGTAAAATGAATCACGGGGCTTTGCTACAGAAAAAAGCAATTATAATATAAATTTAGTTTTAACTATTGACGATACGTGAATAAATATTTTATAAAAGGGTTACAATTTTAGACAAACTCAATTATAAATTCTAACAGAATTAGACATTGTCTTATTTCAAAATGATAAATTACATTACTAAACAGAATATGATAAAATCGTCTCAAAGTTTGTTTTAAAAAGGTTTTCGATATTAAAAATGAAAATGAACTACGCCAAAAATAAACTGTAAACTTGGTAATTTTAGGTTCATACTGTCCAATACTATAAAGAAATTTTGGTTAGAGCTTGTAACTCATGCCTCACAACTGTGATCATCAAATGTGATATGTGAGAGGATATCGATAGAACATAAATCGTAAATAAAAAATTTATCGAAATTGATACCTTAACTCGTTTGTATGTACATTAATTAATCGACTTGTTCGCAAAAAATTTTTTATAAAAATATGCACTTGCGCTCGAATCTAGACGACTCAGCTGGGAGACATTCGACTGTTAAAGTTTTCCCCCGCCGTCTCCCAATGCGAAGAAGTATCGAATTGCAAAAGGGTCTATTCGTCCTTTTGCCGGAGTATTATAATTTACTCGGGCAATTTATACTCATTGGAAACGGCTCGACGGAGATATAGAGCGTGCCGATTTGCGATATAGTGGCGGCGCATCTGCGCACTTGTCGCGCTGCAGCAGCCTGCATCGTAGTCGTCGTCGTCGTAGATACATATACCATACGGGCTCAAGGGAGACACTCGCGTTCAAGGCATCCCCGAAATTTTTATCGCGATGGCTATTGAAAAGAATTGCGCCAGTAGCTGGGATAGTAATGACCGACTTGGGAAATAATGAACTCTATAAAGAATAATAAACGGACCATCAACTGCTTCTGCTGCTGCTGCACAGGAGTTTTTTCTACTCCCTCTTGCGTCGACGCTTAAATAATTAATAATTCACGAGTATCGATTTCACTGAACGTTAACTTTCGGCGGTTAGACTTTTTTTATAACTAGATTAGAAAAAAAGATGAAGAAGAAGGTGCGTGAACCCACCTGATATTCGCGACTATAAAATAAAAAAGTATAACAAATTTTTTTATCGTTATTACGATGAATTCGTCTTTTCCACGCGCTTGGGCTTGCATCATATTCGCCGTAGCAGTAAGTCTGTGCTTTTTGCAGATAAGCGCGCGCGATGCGAGTCATTCAAGCAGGAGGGCGTGCCTTATATCACGAGCTGCCTGGCAAGAAGGCGAAATATTATTTTGACAGTATAGAATGATCGTGTGCGGGTGGTGTGCTCCCCCGCGTGCGTAGGTACGCACTTTTCCCGCACTGCTGCTGCTGCAACGACGACTTCGCAGGCATTATAAATCCTAGAGATCGACTCGAGGGGCCTAAGGGTATTCTCTCTCTCTTTCTACAACTACTCCGTATGGCGAAGGGTCGCGCGCGCGCGGGCGGGCATGCACTTCTGATTATTATCATTCTCCCCCTTTTTTTTTATTTTACTTTCACGAACTTGAGAATTGGCTTATCTTTTGCTCAAATAGTAACAGCAGTAAAGACGGTGGTATAAGATCGCTGCTTCGTGACGTATGTGTGTGTTGGTATATACGGCGCAAAGGGGGAGCAGCAGCGAGTAGAGAGTGAACTATTAATTTTAGTAGGTGACAGGTTCAATATTTGCTCTTGAGAGAAACGTGGGAGGAGAAGATCTCGTTAATGATGTCGCTGCAATTATTTAATACGACCATTCCGAATTGCCAAGTACCACTGGGCATACATACATGCTCCGTTGTTATATAAGACTGCTCGATACACGTCTCACGGAAACTGCGGCTTACCTGTAACAAACAAACATTTACACAAATTAGCTTTTTTCATTCAACTACATTATTTTTTTTTTTTTTTATTCTTAAAAGTATTTAATTGAATCGTGAACTTTGAGGGGTGATTAAATAAAAAATAAAACGAACGAGAGCTTCGAATATTGACAAAAGAGGTCACGCCGCTGATTTAACTCGGCCACCGCGGCAAAAAAAAATACATGTATATAATCTGGCCGCTCCAAAAAAAAGAAGAAAATGTGTAAAAAATAACAAAGTATTTCAAGCCTAAATAACATTGGACAGTGTCACGCACACACACGCGCGCGCTCAGTGTGCGGGAAAAAAACCCTCGCGCGCGCCGTACCAGGCCAGGTACTCGCTCGAATAACAAGCCACTCGATAACGTTTCGGGCTCGTCGACATCGTCGTGTATACATACCCGCATCGAGAGACTGGTTAAAGCTTGGTACACGCAAAAGGTCGAAAAAAAAATATCAAAAATTCCACGCGCGTAGAGAGAGTATACGCGCGGTGCAGCACAACCTTCACGTATAAATGTGTGTATGTGTGTACGTGTATAAAGGGTGGTATAAGCCGAAAGCTCGCAAAACTAAACTACACGCACACTTACACGCAACAAGCTTGATCTATCTCTCAAGAATTTGGTAGCAAGCAAGCAACCCCCTTCTCTTTCCTTTTCTCTAACTCTCTGGTGTTCCCTTGGGGAAAAGTGAGAGAGAGAGAGAGTCTGAGAGCCCCGCAGGTTTCGATTTCTCTCTCTCTCTCTCTGCGTTACTTCGCACACATATACACGCGCACACGTAGATATATATGTGGTATATATATAAATTTCGCTAACTGTGGGTGGACGGGGGGAGGCAGCCAAACTCCACTGGCCAACACGGGGTTATAGGGATCGATCGAGCCCTCGAGAGGGTGGTGGTAGTGCTGCTGCTGCCTGCCTGCCTGCTGCCTGTCTACCAGAGCCTGCCTGCCTGGTGACTATTTCTCTCTTTGTTCGCATTCGCTTCGTTCACAGAGTTTAGTTGATTAGGCCTGTTTGTGCTTTTTCTTTTTTTCTCTCTCTCTCACACTCGCTCGCTCGTTCCCGGGCTTCATGTGCCGCGCGCGATATACACACGCGGCATGTCAAAGCCGAAAGAGAGAGAATTAATATTGATCGAACGAATCCGAGAGAGTGAGTGAGAGAGTGTAAAGCAGAGAGTAAAAAAAAAATAATAAGTTATGCGCGTAGTTCGCGCGAGGGGTTTCGATGACAACGCGCACTCGCCGTCGCGTAGCTGTATATAGATGGCCTACGAGAGATTGAGCGAGTAATGAGTAATCGAAATTTTACACAGACACGCACGCAGGGACTTTGCTTTTTGATGGGCTCTCTGCAGCACGACGACGACTGTTGCAGTTATATACGTTATTTTGCTGTATGTAGAGGGTGACCCTTCGGCATATAACATACTTCATATAGCGCTGTATGACAGATCAAAGAGTCGAGTCGTACGATATTTAGCCAGCGAGAGATACGCGTCAGTGATAACGTTTTTCCATCGATATATGTGCGTATGCTCGTAGGCTGTATACGATGCGTAATCCATCTCATGTTATTATCGCGTAAAGTATATACAAGCGCGGCTGGGTGCGTATCATGGTAAATAAAATCGGATTGCGTCTCTTACTTGATTTGAGAGGTTTAAATAAAAATAAAACAACCCCCCGCGTGCGTATTGACCCAGGTTGCGCATTACATCCCTGTAGTGGCGTACGTGTGTGTGTGTGTGTGTATACGAAAGAGCAGCAGAGCAGCACGCGAGGCGAGAGAGGAAATCCTCGAAATCTCTTTAATCCAATCGACCCTGCCAAACGTTGCTGAGCACTTCTCGAATTTCATTTGGCTCGGGTCAATTGTGTGTCGATCGTCGCGTGTGTGTGCTGCTGCCTTAACGAGAGGAGACGAGCGCGCACGACACGTACTTTGACCCTTCGGAAATTATATGTACGAGATGCGGCATTGAAAAGGTCGCACTAATAGCACACACACATGCGACGATCGTCAATTTTTTTTCCTTTGTTGCACGAATGCGATGAATATAACGTAAGAATCGCGTTGCAACTGTTGTTTCGCGCGCAAGAGAGAGCATCTGGCCTTGCGGTGGCTGCTGCGCCTTTTTTCTCCTCTGCAGCCCGTTCGTTGTACATAGTATAGCATATATAGGTGCTGGCCATTGTACATACATACAACACTCTAATGGCTTTCACACTCGATTTTCGACGATGGGCGCGCGATTGCCAAAGCCTATATATATTTCTCTAGTGCGCGCTCCGTGATTTTTTTTCTTCTGACCGATCGGCGCATTGACGCGTATACGTGCGGGGGGTAGGTAGTGGTAGTACGGCCGAGCCAAGTATTTATATATTATAACGCGGGGTGCGTCAAATCGAGCGTATAAGCGATTGTCCTCTCTTGCACGATGCAGCGTCGATACAGAACCATAGATAAAAAGAAAAGAAACGCGAGAAAAATTAATCGATTTATATTTGGGGTGGATACCACGTACATATACACATTTATCGCGCATACTCCAAGCAGCTGTAGCATCAGTAGTAGTAGTAGTAGTAGGCGCACAGGCCAACGGCTTTTTTGCTCGTGTCAGTGCAATAACAGTATTAACCACGTCGGTGTGTACGCAAAATTACCCGGTAGTATCTCTCGCCCGCAGAAAGTAATTGCGCGAGCGAGCCGAGGCGAGCTCCTTCTCTCTCTCTCTCACTATCTATCTCTCTCTGAGGAATGTGCCGCGCGGCGCATCGCGCACGCGAGCGAGCGAAGGAAATGGTGTATATATCGGTGATTCTTTCGCGCTAGTTTTTTTTTCTCTCTCTTTCTTTCTTCTTTTTTTTTGCGTGCGATCCACTCCAACCTGTGGCTAGATATATAGATATACGTTATGCGTTACACGTGAGTGGCTGCGCGCACGAGCTTCCTCTGTACTTACACGTGTATATATTTTCCATTTCAATGTTAAATTTTGAATAATTGCAAAGAGCAGACAAGAAAGAGAAAGAGAGAGAGAGAGTTGAAAAAGTTAATACTCGAGCTCGCTGGCACAACTCTTGGCTCGGGTGCAAAGTTCAAGTCGAGAGAGAGAGAGAGAGAAAGAGCCCACGCCAAGAAATTAGTAGGTGAAACACACAGCTATATACACTCGCTCGCTCACTCACTCCAGGCACTGCTACTGCATGTGAGAGGGTTAAATTGGTAGGTAATATGGAAAGAAGAGAAAGACAGTATTATCATCCGTGTAGCAGCAGTAGCAGCAGCAGCAGCAGCAGCAGCAGCAGTATAGTAGCTAGTATATAGCAGTGCAGAGCTTGATAATTTCGTGCAATTATGCAAAATTTTCCACACAGCGGAGCTCGCGCTCGCTCCTCTTCTGCAGCGGCGGCAGCCTAGCACACGTTTAATCTTACAAGCTACGACTGACTTAACCTTTTGTTTGTACGTCTCGCTAGCGCTCTGCCGTTGTGTTTATGGAAATTTTCCCGCGCGGGCGAAAATTGACAGAGATTTTCGACTAATTATTACGTTAAAATAATGGAAATGCTTGGATATCGTTGAAAAAATGGATAAAAATTCTCTCTCTCTCTCTCTCAAGTCGTCGTAGTCGTCGCGTTGGCAGGCAGCGGCCAAGGCAGCAGTAGCAGCAGTTATATGCTAATTCTCGAGTGAAAATTATTCCGCAGCAGCAGCAGCAGCAGTAACAGTAGTATATGCGTTGGTAAAACACGGAAAATTTTCGCTTGCTTGGTCGGCCAACCAACGCTACTCTCTGTAATTAACAATCACAACACACAAACGCATATATACTATATAGAGCGACGAACTGCTGCATCAACGAGAGAAGAAAAAAAAGGACGACAGAGTCAAGAAAAGTCTCGCTGCTCTCTCTATCTATCTCGATCTCTCTCGCTCCTTTCTCTCATCAAACTAATACGCGGTGCGCGCGCGCGAGGCGCCAACGGCGGCTCAGCAAGGCGTAAAATATCTCCCGGCGATAAGTCGACTCTGCTACGTACCGCGTGCACAATCTAATCGCAATTCTAACTCCGTCGTCGCGACGATGGCAGGTATATACCGACGACGACTACACACGTATACTTGTTAATCAGGACGAAAAACTTTGTCAACATCGTGTCTCTCTACCGTCGTCTCAATTAGCACTAAAACACCATAAGAAAGACGTGTGTAAGCGAGATCAAAGCCTTTTCTCTCTCGGCAAATATATTATAGCTGGTGTGTAGCTATGATATATAGAAAAGGAAGAAGAAGGTGCCGAGAAGTAAGAAGAAGAAGAAGACGACGACGAAGCCCTGTAGCCCTGACAAGAATGCGGAGATATCACGAAGACTGATCTCTATTACTGCGAAACTGCGAACAGAGGAGAGTGGGAGCGTGCAGCAGCATCGAATAAAAGGGACGCTCGAACAAGAGAGGGCGTATAAGCGTGCGCGAGAGGAGGCACAGAAGCTCGCAAGCTCGCAAGCTCGAGGTCGTTATATAGGCGGCGCACAACAGCAGCAACAACAAAGTCGAGCTTGCGACGTCGTTTCCCCAAACGTATAAATTTTAATTAATCGTAATTTGGCAAGTTGACGCGTGCGATTCGTGTTGCATGTAAATCCGTATAAATAATAACAGTGTGCGCAAAAAGTTGGAACTTTTTGGGTGTCTGTTTCAATAGCAGCTACGATCAGTGCAGCAATATCGACGACAGCCGGGCGCGCTCGTTAACGCGTTATTCAACGCAGCAGCAGCAGCAGCAGCAGCGGCAGCCCTGGTCAGCAGTCTCTTTCCTAAATAGACGATCGAGCGAGGATCGCCATCTTTCCTATACCCTTCCTTCTACACCTATAGCTAGAAAGCTCGGACGTATTATAGTACACTCTGTGCTGCACGGACGCATGTTAACATCCAAAGAGAGAGCGAGAGAGAAGGAGTATCACGCCTCACCTATTCTATAGCCGATGATGCGTAGAGCTTATACATCTCTATATAGTTATATAGCATACATAGGACGGTGGTGCAGGCCAGCAGCACACAGCTCTAGGTCCGTTTGGTCAAGCGTTTATTGCTTCATCCACGTGTATGCGAGCGCGCAGATAGCTCTAGCTGCAGAGCTAGAGCTGGAGCTAGAGCTAGCTAAAGTTAAAGCATAGTGAACGCACACATAGATACGAGGCAAGAGCTGTCCAGGTTATATAGGCGCGCGCGCACGGTGCTCTATATACGAGAGGCTCGCTAGCGCACACACCACTCTCGCCTGCATTGGCCTTTAGAGTAAACTCTAGCGCGCGGCGGCGGCGGCGGCGGCGGGCTCGAGTCCAATTAATTTGTGAATTGAACGTCATCCCCGGGCTTTGGGCAGCAGCTAGCTGTGTAGCTAGCTGTGTAGCCTAGGCGATCGAGAGGGGCAGCAGCAGCAACAGCTTCCTCCTAAGGCAATGTGCGACGACATTTGAAGCATTTGTGTGTTTCTTATCGAGAGGCCTCTTCCGCCGCCGACGTCGACGACGCCGTATATAATAACGATTGCTTCTCGTTGCGTTTAATATTATTAATGACCCGCTCGCGATAACGACGACCAGGCCTCTCTCACTAGTCTCTCTGATAAATTGATCCGGGGCTATGTGTATATGAATGAGCTCACTTGCGCACGGCAGCAACAGCTGCACTCCACGTGTTTTGCATCCTATATTGTGATTGATTAATATTTGTATTTAATCTAATCTCGAGGCGCGCACAGAAAGTACCCGGAAACCGTATGTGTACGAAAAGCCTACGTACGTAAGACAGCTTGTGCAACCCCGCATTCGTATGTGTGTGTATTAGTGTGTGTGCATTTTTACCCGCTTTTGTTCGAGCTTTTGCCCCACCGAACCCTATTATCCCGAACTCTCGCCTAAATACATACATCGGTCTTTCACTGCGATTGTATGTGTGTATATGCTACCATCCCTTGTGCCGAAGAAAGAGAGACAGACACAGACAGAGAGAGAGGATAGGAGAGAGAGAGAGAGACTAATCTACAAAGAGGATTACTCTGTTTGGGGCGCTTTACATCGGAGCAGTAGCAACGAATCATTATATTGCACACACGCGATGCAGCAAGCTTTATACCCATGTCGGTCGGGGGCAGGGGAGAAAGAGAGAGAGAGATAATCATGACAGAGTCCAGCGAGAATCTAATGAATTTCCAACCGCAAACATTTCTCTCTCTCTCCGTTCAAGTATTATTATATTTGTACAAGCTCGGAGAGAGAGTCGCGAGCAGTACAGTAGTGGTCTGTATAAAACACATACGCGCGGCGTACGTAGTACACTCGACGCACAGTATTATAATACGAGCGCGGGCTATGCACACGAATAAAACTATGATTAACAACTCGATACGTATTCGCGGATATAATTTTGTAGAGACGCAGTGTATAGTAGCGGCAGCAGCCGGTCAAATTTAATGAATGCCGTTGCTGCTGTTGCTGCTAGCTGGGAATGAGCATGGAGTATGAAGCATGAAGCTTTTCTTGAAAAAGGCACGTACGTACGTATGCACGGGGCTAGTGTGTGTGTGTGTGCGTGGCGGCGGCGGCAGAGCGGCATGATGCTTGTTTCACGCGCGCTGCAGCAGTCATCAAAAAGTCAAAAGCCACACCTATATATACAGACATAACCAGCTGATGCACGTATAATACAGCTCGAGCTGTATAGCATAGCATCGCGCCCCCTTTCCCCTCCCCTACCCTCTCTCTCTCTCTCTGCAACACACACACGTATATAATGCATATTCGCGTAAATGAATCATACATAACTCTTCTCTCGCTCGAGCTGTGTGCCGCCGCTGCAGAATTTGCATAACCAAAATAATAGCTCGAGTGTGTGGCTGCACGCACGCGCTATATATGTGTGCGCAGTGTAGGGTCATCTCGTGTCCGTATTGGCGTGTATGTGTGCGGACGCGACGCGCTGCCTATATACGCGGTTTATTGGATTTCGCTATATGTGCGGCTACGCGTTATAGGTTGGCTTTTATAAATTATGACGCACGCACGCACGCACCACCTCTCCTCTCCTCTCCTTCTATATGCCCACGAACGGGGACGGACTACGACGCGACGAGAGAAGCGAAATGAATGCGGCTCGTCATGCGACTACTATACCGCTATACTCGCGCAGCGCAGCCAGCCGCGAGCAACCCTTGCCTTGTTTCGCATATAAACATGCACGCACTGGGCTGCACCCGCCCCCCGCGCACAAACTCACACACACTCACACACACGGTGGAGAATATTTCTGTTCGTACGGTGCTGCACTCGTGCACGCGACACATTCGGAGCGCGTCGGGTGTGTATGTACAGAGACAATATGCAAAAAAGAAAATAATTGACTCTTGATCATCGCCTATAGTGTATTTGCTCGCCTTGATTTTTGCAGCTTCTCCCCTTGGATTTCTCTATAGCAGCATATACAGTATATCGGCTCGTATAAACATCCCATTTGCGCACGCTGATTCCAGACTCTAGTACTATAAGTTAGGGGCCTACTATACTATATGGCAGCCATATATACATACGTACACATGCGTGAGTGAAGCTCGTAAACAAAAGCCACTGCCACCGCCGCCGCCTTGGTATTATAGCCGCACCTCCTCCTCCACTTGGGCGTTCGGCGTGTAATAATAATTAATTTTGTGGGCGCTCGTGCGGCTCGCTGGTATATAGAGGAAAGCAAACTTTTTTCCAGCTTTCTCGCGCGCGCGCCCCAATCGATCTATAGCAGCAGCAGCAGGCCACTGAAGCGAACTTTTATTTTTGGCAATTATAAAAGCTCGTTGATGCGCGAGAGCAGCGAAATTGGCTTAATTTAGAAAATCGATGATTAACGCGCGCGCACAGCTCGACTACAGCATCAGTCGATATAATATTCCCCCGCTACACGTGTGTGTGTGTATGTAAAGCATGTAATTTACGTGCTATTTTGTATTTATATGCTCAGAGCGAAACGAGAGAACTATAATAGTTACTTTCCCAAATATATTATATCCATGTGTGTATCCAGGCGCGAGATAGCGAGTTGAGGTAAAATGCAGCGATATGATGATGAATATCACGCACACATGGGCGCATACAACATACAGTATAGACAGCAGCGAGAGAGAGAGAGAGAGAGAGAGAGGAGCAACTCGCCTAATCAACTCAAACACGTCAACGTGGTTAACCATCGTCCAAATAGAATCTCAATAATCCATAGAACCACATGCTTTGCTGCTGCTGCTGCTGTTGCTACTGCTGCTACTGCCGCTACTGTATATATTGTAAAGCTCGAGCCGAGCAATATATATGATTCGAAATTCAACGTTAAATATTTCCTACACTAAATCAACTTTGCCGGTGCGTATAGCGCACACCCTATACCGTTATATACATATACGCGATACCTATACGTACAGACACACGCGCACAAACGGGGCGCGCATAAAGCGTATAGGAAGAATGAAACCTGCGCCGCGTCGTGAATACCTTATCATTCTATTATTGCTACCGCTGAAGTTGAGCTGAACGCTGCGTACGGGGAGAAAAAAGTTCACACCGCGGCGAGGCGGCGCAGGTTGTGCGGAGCGAGATAGCCTCGTCGTCGTCGTCGTGTCTGTGTATAAAAATACACACACGTGAATATGTGCGCGAGTGAGTATAACGAAATAGGGAAACTTCATCTTTGTTGTTATGCGTTACGTCATGTGCGTGACTCAGAAGAATATAATATCCTCGCGCGTATAATACAGAGGAGAGGTACGGAGGTTTATAAGTTCGAGCTGCTTGCTTGCTTTGCTCGCTTGCACGCGTGAACGCGAAAAACCCTGTAGTACGAGCAGTAGTAAAACTGAAAGCTCGCAAGTCGCGCGCGCGAGGGCTCGTGCTTTATACGTATACACGTATATCGCGTGCGCACGGGCTCGATAGGGTTTCCAAGTCGACCGAAAAAATTGAAAAATTAAGAAGAGAAAATATAATTAATTTGTATACGCACACGCTTGGGTATGCCCCGAGGTACTACTTCTACTATACATGCGAATGATATCAGATGAACTGGTTCCATATATAGCGCGAGCGCAAAATTAACCATTATTAAGTTCCAAGCCTGGATCTCGGTGCTCGCTGTCAATTTTTTTTTTTTTTTCACTTGTCGAAATTTCAATCTGATCCGAGATAGCGAAATTCCGTTCGACGAGCGCAACGGTATATGTAGGTACAGCGCGCGAGAATTTCAAGAATCATCGCGACGAAATTACCGAATCTATACATACACACAAGAGTGTAAAGCTCGACTCGCGCGTCGATGTACGCCCGATATAATTTCGATTACATACTCTCTTCTGTCTATAAATTCGCGCGGCCAAATCGACTTTTTCCCAATATACATATTTAATCATAACCAACACATGCGATATGGGCAAAATCTAAAATTAACATTGTAATGCAGCTTCGTGTGCATGTGTGTATGTGTGTGTTGATATATACGACGCGTCAGTTCTAGTTTCAGGTAGATCGAAGGCTTCATCTACCCCCTTGATGTATAGTTATATTTACATGCGAACTCACTCACTCTCTCTCTCGCTCGCACGCACGAACACTACAGCGACGAGGCTGGCTGATTAGCATGATACATGGCTGAAACGTCCAAGCTTGTGTGTCTATGTGTGTGTGTGCACGTGTGTTTATAGGATAATTGACATTTTAGCCTAGAGGTTGTTCACCGCTCGCCGCCGCCGCCGCCGCCGCCGCTGCTGCTGCTGCCATTTCGTCTCTCTCGTGTAGAGATGTACTATATAATATAATTTCAGATTCATAGCCGGAATAATTCAAGACCCGGCCGCGCGCGCGCGAGCTCAACTACCGTCCGACACATCAGCCCCAGCATCACCCTCCGACGTTGTCCTCGCGCCGAGCAGAGCTTGCAGCAGCAGCACGTCTAATTTTAACACTACATATTTTTTCAATATTATTCGTCTGAAAGGATAAACTTTATATATAGGGAGGTACGAGCACGCCGAGTGGCTGAGCTCTCTCGTTCATGTGCTCGTATCAAGCTGCTGCTGGAGAGAGACTAACTCTAAAATTGTGAGCTGGAGGAGGAGGCTGCACATACACATATACT
The DNA here is from genome assembly GCF_000599845.2 of Trichogramma pretiosum. Classification (NCBI taxonomy): domain Eukaryota; kingdom Metazoa; phylum Arthropoda; class Insecta; order Hymenoptera; family Trichogrammatidae; genus Trichogramma; species Trichogramma pretiosum. Next base: position 352,867 of record NW_019641609.1, on the reverse strand, counting down.
ACACAATTAAAAGTCGAAACAGATTTCTATGCAAATGCGCGCGCGAGACCATATCTACTCCAACTTTCCTGGGCTGAATTCAATAACCTTTTATTTCTCTCCCTCCTTCCCTCCGTCTCTCTCGCTAGAAAGCTCGCGATATAACAGTTTGTTTATTTCGTTTCGTTTATTTTTTACTTTACTTTTTTTTTGGTGCGTGCACAACGCAGTTAGTTCACCCGATAAAAAGCTCGAGTGGGAGTGTGGGAAGGGGGGTTGTAAAAATCGCAACTTTTGTATATGGGTCAAAATAATACTTTTTTACAAAACCGTGCGCACGTATGTCACCGATCTTGACGCGCTTTTGGTATGTTATAGTACATGGTAAAAAGGTCCCAAAAAAAAATTTTTAGGCCCCCTCCCCCCTCCTACCCCCCACTTCCGGTATAAACGTCCATTTTCGATCTATATTTTTTCTGAGGACATGAAGCAAGTAAAAAATCTGAAAAAATTCATAAAAATACTTTTCCACAATCCAAACAACCTTGAATTTTTTCAGATTTTTTGAGTGCTTCAGGCCTTCAGATAAAATCATTGAAAATTTCAAAAATCGAGATACGGCGGTATGAGCCGATGTAGTACTCGGAAATTTTTTCAGTTATTTTTCGCATTAAAAAACATAACCTCAATTTTTTTCAGATTTTTTCAGATTACCTAACGCACCTTTTGAAGCCAAAAACCGATTTTTTTGACGAAAATAATTTTTTTAGGACAGTACGGAGCCTCGAAAAATCTGAAAAAAATTTTTTCTTGTTTTTTTCATCAAAATACGTAATCTCAAATTTTTTCAGATTTTTTAATTGAAGGCGATAGCTTCTAGGGCCGAAAAATGCTATTTTTAACAAAAAATGGTTCCTAGAACCCGATGGTTCCGGTGAAAAAATTTGAAAATATTTTTTTTGAATTCCTTGTCAAATTTTAATAAATTTTGACCGTTTCAAAAGTTCGATTGAAGCTTCCTAGCTCATTTTAGAGCATCAAACGAGTTTTATCATTCCTTAATGTCTTCAGAAACGTCTTCAGATATTTTGCACTAATCTTTGTCCTGCTCTAAAATGAGCTAGGAAGCTTCAATCGAACTTTTGAAACGGTCAAAATTTATTAAAATTTGACAAGGAATTCAAAAAAAATATTTTCAAATTTTTTCACCGGAACCATCGGGTTCTAGGAACCATTTTTTGTTAAAAATAGCATTTTTCGGCCCTAGAAGCTATCGCCTTCAATTAAAAAATCTGAAAAAATTTGAGATTACGTATTTTGATGAAAAAAACAAGAAAAAATTTTTTTCAGATTTTTCGAGGCTCCGTACTGTCCTAAAAAAATTATTTTCGTCAAAAAAATCGGTTTTTGGCTTCAAAAGGTGCGTTAGGTAATCTGAAAAAATCTGAAAAAAATTGAGGTTATGTTTTTTAATGCGAAAAATAACTGAAAAAATTTCCGAGTACTACATCGGCTCATACCGCCGTATCTCGATTTTTGAAATTTTCAATGATTTTATCTGAAGGCCTGAAGCACTCAAAAAATCTGAAAAAATTCAAGGTTGTTTGGATTGTGGAAAAGTATTTTTATGAATTTTTTCAGATTTTTTACTTGCTTCATGTCCTCAGAAAAAATATAGATCGAAAATGGACGTTTATACCGGAAGTGGGGGGTAGGAGGGGGGAGGGGGTCTAAAAATTTTTTTTTGGGACCTTTTTACCATGTACTATAACATACCAAAAGCGCGTCAAGATCGGTGACATACGTGCGCACGGTTTTGTAAAAAAGTATTATTTTGACCCATATATAACTGGCATTGGCCCCGCGAATAAAATATATAGCTCGATCGCGAGCTGTGTACGGGTTTTGAATTACGCACACTACTACTCAACAATGGTTAGCCGTGTGTCTATGTGTGTGAGTTGAGTTGGCGGCCCAGAAAAGGAGAGCCAGTTCGAGCGAATATCGCCGGCGGGTAACCTCTTCGCGTATAATATGAGATATCAATCGCTGATTCTAATCGCGGGACGCGTATATATATAATACGACTGTACGCGCGCGCGAGTTGGAATTCTATGCTCAATGAGCACTGCTCTCGGCGCGGAGCTCGAACGAGATTTACATTCGCTTGTATATACTAATACTACTCTCGTTGCTCCGTATATACATATAGCTCTCTCGAGCAGCGGTGGTCGAGAGGAAGAAAGAATTATATATATCGTTTTTCCACTTTCTCTCCCTATTCCTTATGAATATATACGCCTCGGAAATTGAAACTAAGTATGAGTGCGCGCAATTTTGCTCATTTGTACGTATAAGATATAACGCCGAGTCAGAGGAAAGAGTCGAAGTAGAGCCTGTGCCGCGCGCGTGTCTACATTAGATACATAAATACGCGAACGACGAGTAAGCATCAAATTATTCGCGCGCGCGCGGGCTAAAATCCAATATGAGCCGCGCTGCTGCGCCGGGCCATATACGCCGGGCGGTGGTGCGCGTCATTCTCCGCGCAGCGCAGACACATCGATCCTCGGCTCCGCACTGCTACGTATACCTACCTATACACGTATATACGTACCGCACCGAAACTCTCGTTCCTTCTCAACATTTTCTCAAATAAATTCTCTCTCTCTCTCTCTTTCTGCTCGGAAAATTATATTCCCGTGCAACGTGTATACTCAGAATGTAGTACCCGGCAGTATATACGAAACTAAATGCGGCGCGCGCGCGCTATCGGCTGCCGCTGCTGCTGCTTGTGTTTCTCTTTGCCTCCTCCTCCTTCACCCTCCTCTCCCCCAGTCCCTGGTTCCTTACTTAAGGAGCGAGGCTAAAGCTTAGCAGCAGCAGCAGCGGCATCGGGGAAGGCTAAAGTTCAGAGAGAGGCACGCATTAAATCCTGCGAATACTCCCTAAATTTCGTTATACACCGCCCTTGGTATATATACGTACACGGCGCAGAGGGTTATAAATAACGTTAGCTCGCGCGCCGCCCGTAAAATACGTGTACACACGGCCCCGAAATGGGTATTACTTCTCTCTTGCTCTCTCTCTCAACGTGCGTGTAGACAAGTTTTAGTCGTCGACACACGCGCGCACTTTCGAGAAAATGACGCGGTGGCATACGGGGGGCGAGGGAAAATCGCCAGCCTTTTTGATGCATACTTGCCACGCATAGCCATGAGCTCGTCCAGCAGCAACAGCTAAATGACAAAGTTGTTTATGACTTCCTTGTCGTTGTTTTTACGAGCGACTCTTTTCTTTTCTTCCTTTTTTTTATGCGCCACCTTATATTGGACTTTTCGCGCGTTAGTGCGATACTGCTGCTACCGAGAGACGCGCCCCGCTGCAAGCACGTTAGAAGAGGTAAAACGACCCGTGTCTTGTGTGTGTGTGTGTATTTGCGAGCTTATACGAGCTAATGCCGCCGAATACTTGCCGAAGCTCGTACAGCAGTCTCGTAGGCGGCTACTATAAGATCGGCTCTCGGCGAAAGTTTGATCGAGTCGATCGATTCGCCTCTGTGTAAGCTGTCTTCGTCGATGATATCCTCCTAGCCTCGCGCGACTCGTTGAAATTACAGCTGATAATGCATATAAATTTTGCAACTGTAATACAAGCTAACTACGCGTCCGAATTAATCATTCGCGCGGGCAAGAAAACGAGAGCTGCTGCTGTTACTGCTTCTGGCTTTTACTCTTAACAACGTTAATTTAATTAGCTCGCACAAGCTCGGAGGAGCTAAGAAAAAAAAGAGGAGGAAAAAAACATTTTTTTTTCTTTCCTTCGTACCTTAACTCCCTCTCTCTTTTTACCTCTTCCTCTCTCTCTCTCTCTCTCTCTCTCGTGTTAGGATAAATTTTCCTTGTAGCTAGTGCTCGCAATTCACTAGCTAATTTACAGGAGGGTTGTGCGCGCGCCTGGCGTAAATAGTGTGGCGGGCGCGCGCGGCGCGTGGTCTAATTGCGGCAAAACGAATGGGCCGTGACCTCAAAAATGGCCATTTATTATACCGGTCGGAAGTGTATGTGTATATGTGTGTGTGGGTATGTGGGTGGGTATGGCAGAGCGGCAAGTTGAAACAAAAAAATAAAAACGCTCCAACTTTTTTTGGACTTCACTAATTTTCGGAACAATAATGTTGAGATATACTCGGACAACTAAAAAAAAACCTATGTCAGTCACACGCGACAGCAGACTGGACAGCCGATGTTTGAACAAGCGAAAACGTATCGCGTCAAGGTGAATCACAGCGCATGAAGTACCCGATTTAGGCGCGCGTTGACTAATTATCCTCGAGCGAGATTTTACATACGCTCTCGTAATAGCAAATATGACCCAATCCGGCATGCTAATCATCGCATTGTGTGTGTGTGTTGTGGGTCCCTCGAAAAAAAATCAAAGCTTCGCTATTCGACGGTCTCTATATTACGGGAAAAATATCTTTTTATATAGTTGGACGGATGTAAATTATATGACGAGCATATAGCTCTAGGATGAATCCTCGAGTATAAAGCCGAGAGCCACGCACAATACGTACGACGAGAGTTGAGAGCCACGCGACGCGTATACACCGAATTACGCGTGACGTCATCTCGCGCCGATTAATTATGATGCCAAGCATATAGCGCGGCCCCACCGTATAATGGTACGTATGTGTGTGGGCAGACAGACACAAATCAGCCCCGTGGCAGAGCGAGACAGAGAGAGAAGAAATCTAGCCAGCTCTCGGACGGCCAGTTTCTGTCGTCGTCGTACGCGTCGGCATCGTCGTCGTCGTCGTCGAGCTGTCAGTTCTGACAATGATGATGGATGCGTTTACTGCTCTCTGCACCTACATCACCCCCACACGTGTACAATGCACGTATGTATGTGTATGTGTGCGAATATACGTATAAGGTTCACGCGCGTTGCGTCACACGCATTCACACTCGTGTCTCACAATGGAAATTCGTGAATGGTTTTTTAAATTGCGCAACTAATTTCAAATACGCAGAATTTCTCGATGTTACACGCGTTGTTGCTCGCGCAAATCGAGACTTATATTTTTATTCTGCTTTTCGGAAATATTTAGCACGGTCGCGAGTAGCCGCGTGCACAAATAGAAAATATAAAACGAGAAGTCGTGTACACGCATACCATTAAAAGCTGCTCGCGAAAGATCTCTCTCTCTCTCTCTCTCCAGGTCTGTGTGTTTGAATTTAAAAGCCTCCTGTATTCGTTATAACTGGAGGTATAAGCATGTGCATATACAGGACGATGTGGCTGTGTGTGTCTGTGTCTGAATCCCAAGAGGAAGAGCCCAAGAGAGAGAGAGAGAGATACAACACGAGAACCATCTTAAGGCAATACGCCACTTCTTTCAAATATTTATTTACGCGTCTCGCGAAGCTTAATGGCGATTTGCTCCGTAACCGCGACGCGCGACGAGTCGAGAAAATGACAATATTATAATGGCCATGATTTTTACCGACCTGCTGCGTAGTATACGAACGAGCTTCCGTTAACCGTTTTGCTATTGCCCCACCGTCTGCTGTACATATATAAAGAACGGAATGTGGAAAATAGTTTATTTACCATTTTTTTCTGCCACCTTTTGACGCTTTTTATGAATGAGTAAAATCTAACGGTATACCGTTTATATCGTGAGTAGCGGCTGAAGCAGCAGCAGCAGCTGTATACTTGCGCGCTGTATTTCGGGGAAATTTAATCAAAAAGTTGCTGTACAAAGTCTCGAGGTACAATGTACAAAAACAAGGGATAATGTGATTGGTATTGTGTGCGTATTCGTCTGTATTTGAATTTAAAAATGTCAACATTAAAAGATGTATACAACGCACGCTCGAACGTTCAAGTTCGAGAGGCACTCGATACATGCAAAAGTTTTTCTCAAAAACGTCTCTTTAAAGATGGCAAGACATTGTGAGACATTGAAGAGATACATTGTAATCGCAAAAGTGTCGTTCATAAAGTACGTTAATTTTAATAAAATTCTATGTAGACCTCCAGCTCATTCTGTGAATCTGAATTTATTATTGATTCAATGATACTTTTTTGCGAGTTTTTCATCGACTTTACTCTTTATATTGGTCGAAAATGAACCAAACACTCGAATCTCATGTATATGGACAGCGCATTATAATACTTCACGCGTCTAGGTAAACCTGTTTTTTGAGCAAAAATCTTGAAATTCTTGAGGGGGCCTCCTCTGCAGCTTCAAAAGTCTCGTCCTTGAACGCATTAAAAATGTATTCTAGTTTTTTTTTTTTCAATTCGACGGTACTTTCAAGTGCGGTATAAGCAGGTGACCTGCACCTGAAGAAAATTAATTCATTGGCAATTGTAAATTCAAAAAACACAAAAAAGATAAGAAAAAAAAACAAGATAGAATGCATGTATACGAGAGCTGGAAATGACATCATTCTCTAATCGTGTATAACCTACATTTCTCCTTACACACAATAAAAGACGGACTTTTTGCACAAGAAAAGAATCATCAACTTGCTGCTTTATTTACTGCAGCGCGAGTAAAAAAAAAAGAAGTCCTGCACCAATAACGGAATGTGCGTTCGTTGCAATTAGCGCGCGCGCGCGAGTCGAAAGAATAAAAAAAAAAGACACTCGCAAGCGCACACCACTCCACACACGTGCACTTGCGAGTGAGTTCAGCGCTTATATGCGCTGCGCGTATTATATAGAAAAATAAAGCCGACACGATTGTCGTCGTCGTCGTCGAGCTGCACAGAAGACGACGACGACGCGTAGTAACCTGTTTCTTTCATGCATATATGTACCTCTTTTCTTTCTCTCTCTCTCGCTCTGTCTCTCTTTCTGCGTCTGATCCACTTCCTTCCTTTGCTCGCGCTTACTTGCCTTGGCTAATAAACGCACTCAGTCGCACGTGCATACATCACTCGACGCATCATGCGTGCCACGGAGTTTTCAGAATCAATAATATATGAATGTGCAGCAGCAGCAGCAACAGCTCATTGACTTGTGAAACTCCGGCTGTGGCGCGACAAAATTTATGACATTATATATAGCGAAGTGGCAAGCGAAAATTGCTATTTTGTGCACGCGAGGCGACCGATCGCGCCACGCAGCAGCAGCAGCACGTGGGAAAAGAGGAAAGAAACTCGCGCGAGTATCGCGCAGCTATGTACCGAGAGGCAAAAACGTTAATTGCCCCGTACTGTATACTCATCGCGCGTATCGTAACTGAGCAACGACGACGACAACGTGTGTCACGCGGCTGCTGCTGCTGCTGCTGCTGCTGCGGTGGGCAGTCCTATATAATAATACCAAGATATATCTCTCTTTTCAGCGTCGAAGCCGTCCTTTCTATTTCACTACCTCGCGCGGAGAGGCAAATGATAAGAGGCATTCGAAGTATCGGTCATTATGTCGACGTAAGTATGTTTAATATGAAAAAACGCGCGGAATGGAAGGAAAAAAAATATAATATTCATGCCTACTGGCAATCGTGTAGCACAGTGTCGCAATGCTGCCGTAATTTTTTTTTCAACCTGCTGCTATACTATAACGTATTATGTACGTACAACGAGCCATGTGCTGCTGTTCTCGAATTGCAATTTGAATGCTATACTTTTTCCATCGTAACAATTTTCTTTTCTTTTTAATTCGAGCAGTACGCGTTAGACCTTATTAAGGACCACTTGTATAATTACATACAATTGAGACATTTGTCTCGTAATTGCGTCCTCATGAGCGTGTGGCATGATGTGTGCTGAATGTACGTCTGTGTGTGTATGCGAGTGAGCGAGGTGACACAGTTTTCGACGCAAGGTTGACTCTCTTGACTATTTCGAATCGTCGCGTAAGACCTGCTGCTCCGCTGAGTAAATATGAATTCAAAGCACTCACGCGGGCAGCAGCAAGAAGGAATATATCATCGATGAATCGCTGCACTCACAGAACATTCTAGCCTCGCGCGCATAAGCGCGTTTATTTTTCCATTGCATGATTTCTGTTATATACGCAACTACGTGTTTCATCTCCTCTCGTCGCGTCGCGCTAAGTTATATAGCCGTCGTCGTCGTTTACGCCGCGAAACATCACATTTTCGTCGCATTTTCCCAAGCGCAGAAAATTATCATATGATGCAATCGAGAGTCGACTTTCTCATTTAAGTCTAGGACGATGATGAGCGAGCCGCACTACGCAGTACGTAGTAGCTGCGAAATTCGAGCTTTAAAAGAGCATCGCGTATAATATACGTCGTTAAACGGCAGGCCATCGCTCGTATACATCGCTCATCAATCAAACGCGTTATACGAGCGCGTCATCGTCCCGCAAAGCGAAACTTTGTCTTGGCGCGCGCGCACGAGCTCCAGATTAGGATATCTCGATGCGCTGCTGGCAGGTACGCTACGTGGTGCATGACCGGAACTACTTGGCTATTCGTTCATTGTGTGTCGTTGTCGTTGCCCGGAGGAGCTCCGAGGAATGTTCCCTCTTTCTCTTCTGCAATTCACCACTGTGTTTCTGTTTTCTTTATAATCCATTTCCACGTTTAACAATTAAAACATATAATTATAAATTAAACGCGCGCTTGTGTACACTGCTAATTTCTACCTCAGCTGCAAAATGTTTTAATGAACATTTTGTATATTTTTTGGGCGAGGAGCCAAAAAAAATGTATAATTTCAAGACTATATCGGCCTTAATGCACACAGAGTGCCTCGAGAGCAGAAAACAGGGAAAAAGAGAAAGTGATTAAAATGAGGCATAAAAGGTTAAAAAAAACCAACAAGATGTTCGTTCAAGGGAGAGAAATAAAGAAATTCCGTATACATATAATAACGCTAATGATGATTGGCTCTCGGCTTATGTACTGTGCTCTTTGTGGAAGAAATTCACTGCGCGCGTGCAGTGCAGCAGCCTGTGTACGCGCATGATGCAGGAAAGAGCGAGAGAGATAGAGAGAGAGAAAACGGCTGCATTAAGCAAGTTGAATTTTTTGTCTCGAGCCAACGCCGTGAGCTGCGCTGCGCGGCGCGAGATAACGGAAATAAATTGAAAATGCACGAAACTTTGAATGAGTGCGCCGGGTATTATATGTATATATGAAGGATGAAAAAAAATGAGCGATTAATTAGAGATGCAACTTATACAATTGCAATGATATACGTGTGTGTACACATTTATTTTATTTTCATTTATATTGTGATCGAGCTGTGCTGGTGGCGTCGAGCATTTGAAATAGTAGGTGCGGTGCCTGCACACTAACACACATTTTATAATTGTGCAACGATCCGAGCCGCGAGCAGCACGTCTTTCTCGCGCGTGCGAGAAAAGAGAGATAGCTTTCGGGAGATACTCGCGAGGTTTTAGTCGCGCAGGCGATCGTTTGATCGAGTAATATTTTTCCTCAAAGGTTTGGCCAATTGTGCAACTTTTGTGTGCCTACACCGGTGCACACTACAGCAACAACAACAACAAACGATGATATCATAATTTTGTGCCCGTTGTGTTTTATGATTAATTGTGCGCGCATTGTTATTTCACAAACGTTTTGGTGTGTGTGTATGCGTGATTTATCAATTTTCTCGTAGTTTCTCGGTATAAGAATTACCAGCCATTTTATTCCTTCATTATATCGATACTTTACAAGTTGCCAAGGCAAAAAAACGTCTAATCTCTTCAAATGAACTGTACACGTTTTTGTGGGCACGATACACCTAGTACAAGTCTTGAGAGCTACATCAAATTTGGTAATCATCGCGCGCATTGCATAAGCATAAACCATTGGTCAGTCTCGTGTAAATTAACCCGATCAATTGCGAAGGGCACTCATCGTTGATCGAGCCTGACATCATAAATTTCCGTCAGTCTATTAAAAAACCATGTATCTCTCTCTCTTCTCTCTCTCATGGATTCTCTTGCGCAACTGGTCCGCGCTCGAGTAAGTCGAATTTTGCAATATCTAGCTGAATCTCCGATGCTCTCCCACATCGGTCGCCGCCATCGCCTCCCTCTCTCTTTGCGCTACTCTCTGTCCAAGAGTGAATTTTTCGAACGTTATAAAGCCGAGCGACAGAGAGAGAAAGAGAGAGAAAAAAGAGAGAGAAAGAGCAGAAAAATTCACGCACGGACTCGTTCGTTCTACTTTTTTTCGGTATTCCGATCGCCTCTCCATATAACCGAGATTCCAAAAGCTGCGCGCGAATATCCTTCTCTGCTCGCTGCTGCCTTTTACACGCGGCTTATTTTTTCTGTATACACAAGGCATTTTTTACGCCGAACCGAGTGAAACTTTCGTTCGCAAAGACAGTGCGTGGCTGCTGCTGCAAAAAAGCCATGTTTTTACTAAAGAGCAACGAAAGCTTCCTCTCACGCGAGTAAGTACTCGGTGTGGTAGGAGTGGCCTATGTGGGCGAAAATTGAATTCTGGGTCGGTTTTTTTTTTGCAGCAGCAGAGAGTACATAAACATCAGAGAGAAAGAGAAAATGTAAATCAAGCGCGCGAGGGACATTTAGCTCGTCGAAAATTATATCATTACGAGGGCCTGCGACTGCAGCGTACGAACGCATACGCAGCTGATGATTAAAAGGCCATGTTTATGCTATACGCGAGTGCATGTATATTATTGCACAAAAGCTGCTAGATTTCAAAGGATATTACAATGGCTTTGCGCTCTCTCTTTCTCTCTCTCTCTCTCTTTCTCTCTCCTGAGTATATGAAAAGGCACTTATTATAAAGCGCGTACGGCGCTCGGTGAACACCTCTGAGAAATGGCAAACAATTCGGAGCGACGTTCAACGCGGCTCTCGCTGCTCCATGTGCGCTGTGTAGCAGCAGATATTACACGCGAGAGATATGGGCTCTGTGCTGCGCCGCGCCGCCGCTATATACGTGTGTATTAGCATATTACAAGCTTGAGAACTGAATCTCAATCGATAAATTCACTTTTCTTGAAAAAATGACGACGCTGAAGATAATAATAATGATAATAATAAAATAATCATGCGCAGAGAGAGAGAGAGAGGGAGATTAACGCGTGCGTGGAATTGCGTCCCGGCCGTAATGTATAAACGCGAGAATTGATTACGCGTACTCAATCAAGTGCAAACAGCCTCGTTCGGATCAAACGGCGAATAGGAATATTTGCATTTAACAGTTCTCTCTCTGCAGCTCAGCTTCGAGCTGGAAACTGAGTCGTGTGCGTGAATGTCTGTATATGTATATCTATGCGTTATTTACGCGAGAGAAAATTTCGTAACATTTATATGTGGGTAAATCACGCGCATTCACTCGCTCCGTCCGAGTGTGTATACAGCAGCAGGAGCAGCGCATACACAACTATATAGCCGGGCCCGAGTGATACGAGAAAGGAGTGAGAGAAAAAACGGCGGCGGCGGCGGCGACGCACGGCCTATCGGTAGACTGGCGCCGAGTGCGAGAGCGAGTCCTCTCGCTCTCTTTCCGATTTTTCCTCTCTCTGCTACCTATATTATATATATATATATATATATATATATATTACGAACCTCGACCAACTCGCGCTCGTTCGCATGTGTGCAGCATGGCGCGCGTAGGTCGATTGCGAAAAATAAAAATATGATAAAAAAAAAAGAAATGCCGAGATATTTACGCTTATGGAAAAAATGTTTTAATCTGCAGGCACGTAAACGCGCGCGGCACTCACACACGTGTGCGTATATATATATAGGTACATGTCCACGCGGCACAGCCACCATAATATGTACTCGCGCACACATGTACATAGCTCGCGGCCATATAATATCGCGGAATGTCGGAGCAGTGTCTGTATATGTGCGTGTGTGTGTGTGTGTCGATATCGCTCAGCGAGATACTCACACAGCATACATACGTACGGCTAAAAAAGATCGAATAACTCTGCACGCTCACCTATATATATGTATGCGTTTAGTTCGCGCACAGTCGACATTATTATATGCGCGAACGAGATTCGAGCTAGACTAGAAAACATGGATATTTTTGCAATTGACGAGCAGCAGCGGCAGTAGCAGCGATTCTCGAAAGAAAAAATACGACGGCGCGGATTATTTATAAGTCGAGTCGTGCGGTGCGCGCGGCGCAGGTTAAGAAGTCAACGCGAGCGAGTTTTCCCCGTGGTACAATATGTTTGCGCATATACGAGAGCTAGCGCCTATAGCCGTAAAGGAGTAGCTGTGCGCTAAAGCACACACAGCAGCGGCATGGATCGTCGTCGTCTGCGGCGATGCAGCAGCAGCGTTCCTCGATATTTATGACTTAGAAATCATGTGCGTTGCCGGGCACACACACGTATAGGTATTTATTAACAAGCAGCAGCAGCAACGCAGCAGTGCAACTAAAAGCTTCGTGAGAAAATGCACTTTATTACGTTATCCGTGGTACGTTATGCATACACACACTATATATACGTCGTACCCATATATAATACAGGGAGGCTTTGCCCTATAACGGCTGATTTTAATAGCCGTGTTATAGTCTTCGCACTCGCGCCTATGTATATTGATGAAGAACATCTCGGAGCCCCGCAAGCACACACGAGTCTGAAGAGAAGAAAAAAGTTCGAGTAATACGAGAGCAGAGCGACGGCGCGCCGGCCTGAATATGTTATAGGTGTTAAATAGCCAAGTTTCGCGCTACCGACTTTTCCCTACATTTAATGGACCCGCGCGATGTTGTATTTTCATCATTGAATGTGGCACCGAGTAAAACAGCGATCGATATAGAAATAAACGCAACGAGTGGTTTGATCATCTCGTTATAAGCCGAGAAGATTCAACGAGTTGTTGAATACTAAGTGTGTACGGTTTAGCCCTGATATTTTTGATGTTTGTAATGAATAACTTCTGTCTCAAAGGTGCGGTGTTAATGAGTACACTATTTAAGATATTTTACTTCAAGTGATAGTGGTTACGAGTAAGAAAATTGGAGCTCATTTTTTAAAAGTTACATTCATATTCATAAATATCAATAGAGCCGACCGCATCAAGAATTTTTCTTCTATTAATGATTCGTTTAAATAATTTTCTTCAATTTGAGAATAATAACAATCCACAACTTCGTCCGCCAAAAAAAAAAATTAGCAATGGCCACAAGCAGACGAAAAGAAAAAAAGGAAAAAGAAAAAGAAATGAAAATTCGTGACCGCAAAAAAAAAGCAGGGAGCACACAGGACGAGATGTCCAAAAAGTTTTTCATTATTGCCTCGGAGCGTCTTTTTGTGTGCGCGCAAGAAAAACCAGGAATAAGAAAACTCTTTCTCTCTCTCCGATCTTTCTCGCGCGCGCAGCTCGCTCGCTAGACTTCAGGATGGTGCAGACGCTAGTGGTAATCCTCCTAACCATAAAACCATATCACCCCTTCAGGAGAACGAGAAAAAAGTCCAATGATCGAGCCCAGGTAGATCTGCAGAGGCAGAGCCGCCCACGCACACATTTCTTCGGCGGGGGAGAAAGTCGTTTCATCGGAAGATAAGCTTTTCTTATACTATCTGCAAGAGAGAGAAAGAGAGGAGCGAGCTGCTAGCTAGTCGAGCACATCTCCACTCGTTCTCTCTTTCTCTCTCTCTCTCTCTCTCTCGAGGGAGAAACTTGGGGCAAAATCGCCTATCAGAAGCCATAGAAATTCAATTGCGTCGAATTTCCACACTTATGATCGAACTGCTCAGTGGGCACATACACAAAAAAAAATGAGTAGAAGAAGGATACGAACTGTATCGCGATAAAAAAAAGGAAGAAGAGAAAATAAATAAAAAAATGTACACGTGCACGCGTACCTGGATGACTCTATACCATATATACACATAAACATACACACGTATGGTCCGCCCATTTGTGCAGGAGGGGAATACAAAGAGAGTGAGAAAGGGGAGCATAAGTATGTACCCGAGTTCGCAGTAGCAGCAGTAGTATTTGCAATTGAAAATATTCTAGTAGCTCAGCTCCAGCGCGACTCGAACTACTGCCACATATATGTGTGTGTACGTGTGTATGCGCATTCGCTGCTACCACCACCTCGATATGTGCGCGGCGCGGAGCGATTCATATAATACGCTATATAGTATGCGAGAGTGGCAAACGAAGAAAAATGCCGAGAATAAAATAAAACGAGAAATAGTAAAAAAAGAAAAGAAAAAAGAAAAGGGGGAGACCACCACCACACAGTGCAGAAAAGACGATCGATCGATTTTCCCGCGCGCGGCAAGCACGATTGGCTTATAAATATGATATAATTTTTTTCCTTCTTTTTCTTCATTTTTTTTTTCAAGTGCGCGTAATATCGCACACGGACTCGCGGAAGCGTGGCAAAAAAGTCAACGAGTCGCACTCTCTCGCGGTTACATTCGACGTGTGTGTCATTATCGTTCGTTCGTTCGTTCGACACACGTATTATTGCTAATATCTTACACACGCAGCGAGCGACCGTAGCCGAGTATAGTGTATTTTTCACTCTTTTGCGCGCGCGATAACAGCGCGACACGTATTTCAACTTATTTTCTAATGCGTATAATTGCACAGCGAGCGAGCTAGGTCGATGACCATTTGTTTTTTCTTCTTCTAGCACGAACTAGACAAATGCAGGCGTGCGCGAGCGAGCGAGCGAGTTGTAATATCATATAGGCAAGGACCCGAGCGCGATTGTTTCCCGATGATCGCTTGCGCAAAGGAGCGCGAGGAGAGCGAGAAAAATGATAATAAAAGTTAACAAGATATTGCACGGGGGGCTTTAACAATTTTACGACTCTCCGCGCGGCTTGAAGGTTCTGTGTGCAGTGTATGTAACGCGCGTCGATAATTAGAAAAGGTGCACATCGCTCTGTACAGCAGCTAAGCGCAATATAACGTCTAAGCTCGGCCGTGTGTCTCTAGCCTAGTACGCGATTAAGCAATGATCGTTGAAAAACCACGACGATAAACTTCGCGAGGGGTCGCCAGGTAGAGGCTTAGGCTCTAGTGTCGTTTTTTGTCCAGAACCATTAACCGGCATTGATTTAGAAGCTTGGCTGTCGCAAGTGACGCGCGACACGCGTTGGGTATACACACACAATGAGGCGCATATTAAAAATGCGCTCAGCATTCCTTTGTAATGCGCACACAGCGCAGACTATAACGGGGAAGGGCGCGCGAGTAGTCGCGAAAAAGCGATCGATCCCCGAAGTTTATAAGCGCTTTGTACACGCGAAACTTTGCTATTTGCTTTTCGGAACGAGAACTGTTTAATTAGCGCGCGAAACTTTATATATATGTATATATATGAGAGCGCCTCAGCAGCCCCGGCACACGAGCATGAGCGCGACACACATACACACACACAATGACAAGTTTGCGTCGCGCTCCTAGACGACGGTTATGCTGCGAGAGAGAGCTGCAGGCGCGAGCGCGGCACAAGCGTAGGTGTATGTACTTAAAATTACTTCTTATGCAAGAAGTTCGCTTATATTCCGCGCTTCGTGCATGATTGAAATAATTAAGCTACATATAGTAATATACATGCGTGTATAACGCGTGTATGTGTTGGAGCAAGGAGAGCAGCTTTATGCATAGTTTACACTCTCTCTCCTCTCTCCAAAGACGAATATTACTGTACTTTAGTGTGGGCTACATCAAGTGTGTAGTTGCAACTGGATTACAGAATTTAGCGGCGTATGTATATAAAAAAAAACTCACCCCCTACGTAGTAGTACGTACGTACTACGTGTGACTACGCCCTCTTGAATAAATTTTGTACGTATACGTACTGTATATGCATTCATGCATGCTTGTGTATATATCTCGTTCACTCACCTGTAACAGAAAAAAGAGTGGAAAATTTTTATTTTTCAACTTTCAAGTATTAAAGCACCTTTTGAATTAAACAGTCTCTCTCTCTCGGGCGATAAAATATCAATTTGTAAGCCCGCGCCCGCCCGTATATATCTATAAAATGCGGTTGGAGAAATAAAAGGCTCGATTTGTCGGGGGGATAGGCGCGCGCGCGAGCGTAAATCCTCTTACCCGAACACGTCGACGATGTAATGGCATCCAGAGAGAGACAGACATACAGAGCCCTCCCCGACGACCACCGATTAAAGGGTTGACGAAAAGATTCGTTCGCCCATTACTCAACACTTGTCCTCTCGAAATATAACCAGCCGTAAAGTAAAAAAAAAGAAAGAAAAGAGGATAGGAAAAAAAGGACGAGGCGGAAGAAGAAGGACGACGCGGTGGCTGCGTGTTACTGCAGGCAAGAAGGGGAGGGGGGGGGGGATCATCGGGTTCAAATCGTTGCTAATCCACACGCGCCGCGCCGCCACAGAGCGCCAAAGGAGAGAAATCGCCGGGCGTACGCGGGGTAATAACGCGTTTTACGACTTGGACCCTCTGCGGCCGAATTATCCTTCCACTCTTTCTTTCTCTCTCTCTGGCTTTTAAATTTCCGAGCACACCGAAAATTACGGTGGGACACACACGAAGAATAGTAGTAGGATATACATCCGGACTTTTTTTGTGTGCGCGGCTGTTGTGTCCGTTGTGTCGTCGGCTCTTTACTGCGATCGAAAACGAATCGCTCGAACCCGCGCAGTAGAATTTAACCCTCAAAGCTCTTCCATCCACACGTATATATACATGCTCCAAGAATTATAACTAGCCGTGGATTTTTCGCTCTTCTTTTTTTTTATCGGGGTTGGGCAAGGATGATCATTCGTAAATACTTCGAAGCTTTTATTTTTATATATACGGCGTATCCGTGACTATATGGCCAGCTCCGGCTTTATATTCTCGTTAGTCTCTATGCTTTATTGTTTCCTTTCAAGCACAGTTCGCTTATCGACGAATGCATGCGCGCGAATTTCTCAATCCTGCCTCTGACTCCGCTGCTGCCGGCCACACGATGCACTGGGGGTTCCCAGCGGAGATTTAGGAGAGACTAACAAAATTCAATTTCTCTGCTTGCTGCTACTGCTGTAGCCTCGGGCAGATTTTTCCGAAATTCCCGTGCGCGCAGCTTGGCTCAACTATTCGCAGTAGCAGCGGTATTCGTCATGGTTTGTGTGTCTGCCGCTACTGCTGCTCGACGGCCAAAACTATGACAGAATTCCGAATGTGTTAATTGCATTGGGCCTCGAAACATTTGTTTGTAGCAGGCAGCAGTAGCCTCGAGTCCGGGCACGTAGCTGTACATATACATACAGCATTATATAATAACGTAAACGAGCGTCAATGCGCGAGATGATTCTCGGTAAAGCACACACGCATTTGGCGAATATACACATTCAGGAGAGGCTTGTGCACTTGCATTAACTCGCCTAATGATGATCGTGCGTAATGCGCACGTGTGTCTGCGTGTGTGTATTTACTGTATGGTAACGATGGTTAGCGAGCCGTGCATATATACCTCTACAGCTGCATCGTACACACACGCGACGATCGTACATATACAGAGTTTGACGGAAAAATTGTACACGCGCGCGTGCGCCTAGCTCTATAGTTGTTGCACAGATATCTAGTTTATAATTTACCCAGCTGTCTCTCTCTCTCTCTTTCTCTCTGGTATAGGCAGCACACACCGAGTGTGCATAGGGTTGCACTATATACATGCGTTGCGCGCATTATCTGCATGAATAAAAGCCAATGTTACGCGCGAATCGCGCGAGTTTGCATCCAGGACTACTACCACCACCAGCTACTACTACTACTACTACTGCTGCGAGCATTATCATACCCGACAGAGGAGGCTAGATATTGCCAGAGTTGTTTGTATCATTGAAAGAGCATCATGTGAACTAGGTGAAACAACAAATATTCGCTCGTCGGCTCAGCAGCTCTTTCTGTGCTGCTGCAGTAGCAGCAGCAGTAGTAGTTCGTATGCAGCTCTCTGCTACTGCTGTTGTTTGGATGCGCCCCGGCGTGTAGCACGACTCTCTGTGCGCACAGCGCATACATACGCCCGCATTTTCAGACCGATAAAAACTTTGCCGCTCGGTTATTATAACTATAAGAGTAGAGGCCGGAGCTCTATATAGTCCCTCCGCAACTACTAGTCCTGCTCCTTTCCTTTCCGCACAAATGTGCAAATAATATTTTAACGACGTTGCAGTCCGCGATACGAATCATATACGTCAGCTTGTTCGTGCAGGGGTTGTATTTGTATTATACTATATATTCCGCGCTAATATATAGTTGGTGTAATTCGATGATTCGAAAAGCCCCTCGGCGGCGGCGAAAGCAGCACAACTGGAATTCCATTAAAATTCGAGTAAGCTTCAGCAGCAGCAGCAACAGCCCAGGAGAGTATCGCGAAGCTTTCGTGACTTAAGTCTCACTCATCTCTCGTCTAATCGCAGAGAATTAATTCGACCGAACTCTCAATTATATATATATAGAGAGAGAGAGAGAGAGATCGCTCATGTATATAGCGTACAACACTGTAGGCCACTCCAAGATATATACACATTTGCAAGTTTAATCTCTCATTGAGGTTCCGAGGTGCAGCAGCAGCAGCAGTAGCAGCTTCAGCAGGAGGAGGATATAGTTCGAAGCAGCTATCCATATATATGCTACTACGTGCAGTGTCCTTAAAGCTCCCGAAGCTCACACCGGGTCGATTGTTCGACAGGTTTCTCGGTAGGATGCGAATGATCGATCTATAGTGTGTGTGCGTGTGCTGCAGTGTGGCTACTACTGGCCACGTACGTAAAGGATCAGAGGACATACGTGGTACGGCACTGCCTGCTGCTGCTGCTGATGCTCTAGCGTCCCTCCGATCTATACACTGGTCTGCTAAATACATGTCTGATGGATAGCTAGTAGAGAGAGAGAGAGAGACAGAAGACCGAGAGAAGCCTCTTCTGCTTGGCACTAATCTTTCTTATACCCGGGCTCTCCCCACCTCCGACCCGGTGTCTACTTGCCCGACAAGCTCGACACATACACACACCCAGACACAGAGCAAGTCCACGTCAGTGCTGCAGCTGACTGAAACAAAGGCCTTCTCCATGCCTTCCCGATTCCTCGAGCTCTCTCTCTCTCTCTCTCTCTGCTGCTCGCGAGAGGCTGATGCAGAGCTCTATGGTGGCCTATATATAGGTATGCGCTACAGGCTGCAATCATGCATTGCTGATCGTATATATACACGAGAGACCAGATGGCAAAGCGAAGCAATTAATTACAATTAGTATATACAGTGTACAAACTGTGTGTGTACATACGGAGCCTCTCTGCGTTGGCGATCGCTCTTGATACAACCGAGAAGAAAAAGAAGAAAAAAAGGCAAAGGACGCGACGCTCGCCCGGGCGTATAATATGCGTACATAGTATAGTACTATATATAAAATATATGTATAGGTAGGTAATAGGTATACGAAGGCAGCAGCAGACAGCGCAAAACCGTTAGCAGTGAAAAATCGTCGGTTCCGTATATATTAGTATGGATTCAAGGTTATATTCTTAGCATGTAATAATGCACAAGCCGTAGCGGTGAATCGATATATATATAGAGTCAGTGTGCAGATCCAACGGCAGGGTTGCGACTATCTTTCCCACGCTTGTTGTAACAGTCTTTGTTATAACGCGCTCCTCGCCCGTGCTCCAATTTTACAACGAATCTGCTCGATTTGTAATCTGAGGGAAATATTCATAACAAAAATTAATGAAATTCGTGCTTTGACTTATACAATTATCTTTACTTTACCACTTGCAGCTTTACTGCAAAGGATACTCGCCATCTAGTGGTGAAAACATAAATTAGTATGGTCGTACTTGCAATGCATGAAAACTTGTGGAAATTTTTGGAAACGATGAAATCTACATTTCAAGGTCATTTCGAGGTCATTTTAAATTCGCTTAATATTTTTTCAACGCACTGTGTGTACAACATGATTTTTTTTAACCATAATTTTACTAAAAATATCAAGCACAACTCATGAAGATGATTAACGCAAGAGTTGTTTTCGCTCAAAAGAAGCTAGTCATCTGCTTCATGGATTTGTTACATAATATGCTATTAACATCATTTTAACAAAAAAATTGCCAAAAAGTCAAGCCAATTAATGATCATAAATTTTAAAATACTTTTAATGGTAATTTTTTGGTTAATAGACCATTATTAATGTCGAGATTTTCCTCCAGGGAAGGAGCTAGTCTTTATAAAATTTAATGATCGCGTGCAAATCATGCAAACATTTAAACGGCTCAACTTTACTATGTAATCTCTAAATTTTGAGGAAAAAACCCTCTCCCCAGATTACGATGTTATTTTATCTACCTTTCAGAATATAAAGTACGAAGAGATTTCGTGATTTAAAATTGAAAATCCCTTTGGAAAAGTACCACTCGCACGAGAGATGTTTTAAACTCTTTTGCGGCTTATGACTCTCCGCGTATATTTATTTATATAGTCTAATACATATAAAATTACACGAGCTTAACGACTAATCTTAATACCATCTCTCTTGGCAGTCGGGTGGTTTGATGAAGAAAAAAAACACATTTTCCAGATTAATTTTCATTCAAGAGGCTCGTCTCTCTCTCGTCTTAGCTTTCCTGCGAAATGAAAAAAAGAAGGAACGAAAGGAGGAAGAGAGCGAGCGAGAGAGAGAAGCAAAGATATTTTACGCTTTCTTCGCATTGACGGTGACAGAAACACGAGAATCAACTGCGACCGAATATATCTCGTGTTGCATCGAACTCGCGAGCGAGCGAGCGCGCGCGTAACTTGATGCACATGCCGAGAGAGAGACAGAGAAAGAGCAGCTACGTAGTCGCGGGCGCTCGTTGAAAAAGTAAGTTACTGCGAATGCTTCCGGAACGACAACGACGACGACGACGACAACCGGCTCCAGTTAAAATTGCAGTTGTTTGTTGTGCGCATGATGCACGCGAGTATGTCTGTACGAGTACGTGCGTACGTACACTTGCGCGCAGTTGTCGCGGCCAAAATTTTGCGCCCCTTTACGTGAGCCAGAGAAAGAGAGAAAGAGACAGATATAAGCTATAATGTACGTGCTTTGTGCGCCACGCGCAAAGTTTGTGCCGGCATGCGTCATCTTTTCATTTCTATTATTATGACAATTAAAAAGAGTATATATACGCTTACAAACACACAAACTCACACAGAGAATCACAAGGGCACTAGCACGTTAACGGTAATACGTCAAAGGCAACCATTAATCCTCGTTATATCAGCTTGTGTTCATCTTAACTTGAGTAGTATTCGAGGCACACACACAATAAAGCAGACTGGAAAACAATCATCAGATTTTTCATGAAAACTGCATAAGAGAGAGAGAGAGAGAGAGAGAGAGACGGATCCCATGAGGGAGAAAGGCCTCGAGACGAGATTATAAGCAATGGCCTTTTATCAGTTTTCAGCGTAAACAGCCGCGCACAGAGTGAGACGAGCTGACAACTGCACCGCTGCGTATACACGATATAGTCACCATGTATACCTTTGGTCGTCGCCGTCGTCGTCGTCGTCTTTGCAGCGAATCCAATCCTCCATTGGATGAGCGAGAGCCTCGCTCTTTCTCGAGCGGTACATTGAAACCTCGTGTGGTTTTGTGCAGCAGCTCTCGCTTATATATGTTATATACATATACCCATGGCGCTCGCATGCTTCGTTTCATTTTTTTCGTAATTAGAGTAACCCAGGCTCTATTGGGTATGTAGGATGCGGCTAGTACACACTCACACACACACATGCTGCACGCGGCGGACACGTATATGGAAAAACACGAGCGCGTAATACGCGAGAGAAACTGTTAGGAGCTACTGCTGGCCGCCGCGTCGCGAGAGCCTACATATTATATTACTTACATAAAATATATATCCCCCTTAACAAAATCTATTAAAACAACAGCAGAAACAGCAGCAGTTGTGTTTATCTACTCCCACTGTGTATGTATTATAATCTTTTTATTTTTAATGCGCTACTGTTTATCCTTTTACTGGGTCACTATTATTGCTCTTTGAGTTATTCTTGTACTCCAACAAGCACAGCACAATGATCTATAATATTTTGCTTGGCACGTTTTTGATGTGCTCTCGCGAATGTTAATCAATCAATCTCGAGTCAAAAGTATCTCTCTCATTTTCGTGTTGGGTCTTGGCGATAAACTTTTCATTCGAATAACGACTCAATGTGTCGCTCAACGAAAGAACACTTTACAGCAGCAGCAGCAGCAGCAGCAGCAGCAGCAGCAGCAGCAGCAGCAGCAGCAGCAGCAGCAGCAGCAGCAGAGACAGATGTCGTTGAACTTTCATTTAAATTTTGCATCGAATAACGTTGGCTAGAAAAAAAAAACAAATAATCCGACGACGGATATTATGGATGTGCATCTTTTTTCGGCTAACTTATTCATTCGCGTCCTCGTTGATTGCGCATCATCGTGTCAGTCCATAAATACACAGATGCGCGACACAATAATTAACTATTTTTGTGTCGCTTTTACACATACATGAACGAAGCGTGTCGAGGAAACGTTCGTGCATAATATAACGACGGTTTTTGTAATAATATACATACTCGATATAAACCTGCCGGCCGATGATCGTTCGTCGATATTCAAATTAAAGCGTAGCATTCGCGATCTAAGCGCGTCATATCATTATGAAACGAGTAAAGTAAAAAAAGGTGAGTAAAATCCCAAGCGATTCTCTCCTCGATGAAGGAAAAACCAGCTTTTATGTACATCGGACTAGAAATAGCAGTCGCATTGATTATATCGACGCATAACTGAGGAATATCCTTTACGTCAATACACGGACATTGCATGCGATGTCGAAATTGTTGAAAATTCAAAGCTTTGACTGGAAAAGATCGACACGCACATCGATTTATCGAAAGATTCAGATTTTTGTACCTTCGTATCTTTCAGCGAGCAGTGTAGACGGGAAAAAAAAGGTCAAAAGGAGTCAACCTCTGATAGTCATCTCATTACCGGCACGCATTCGTAAACAAGCTAATATAATAATGAGCCGAGGCTGTACATGCAGCATGAGCGACTGAGAAGCATGATGGTGCGTACCTACAGCGCCCCGATCGTCGATAGGTAAATTGGTTTTCACGGAGCTAGTCCATAAATATTTGCAAACGAGCCAGCAGCGAGACAGTCGGAAAACTTCTCATACATATAGCTGCTGCTGCCCATTCATATAATATCGGCCAACTCGGTGTCATTACAGAGCCCCGCAAGCTCATTAAGTATATACAAAGTCGCGCGTTACACATCCTGCTTTGATGTGCTTATAATATTGCAAAATGATCCGCCACCGCTGCCGCTGCACATCGCCTGTCACTTCATCGTCGTCAAAGGAAGTCCATCCGCGCACGCGAGTCGCGATAAAAACAAAACTCCATCGTAGTAGTAGTTGCAATAACGCACGAGGCTCGTATATAATATACATAAGTAAATCGAGAGGGATCGAGTAAATTGTTATACCCAAAGTGGTTTAAAGTATATACACAGGACGATTGGTTGGACATTAGGCGCTTGGGCTATTATACACCTTTGCTCGAGCCTGCAAAGAGCCTTCAAGTAGGTCTCTCTCTCTCTCTCTCTGCTGTGTGTATTGCTGCGCCTATGGGGCATTCGTTAAAACTGCTGCACAGCCATAAGGAGAGCCAGAGAGAGAGGGCACAGGCAGGGACTTGATTTATTTCGCGAGCAGCGCGTTCGCTGCCGCTGCTGCTGCTCCGGCTATATACGTGTCGGTGAATTATAGATTTTTGCGCGAGACTAAAAATGGCCTCTCTTTCTCCCTCACTGTGCACGTTTTCGAACTACTATACTACTACTGCTGCCTACTACTGCTATACACTCGTCGTTGCCCAAGGAATTTCTGTACACACATACTCGCTCGCGTGTTTATACGTAACTCACGGCGCGCGACTGCACTTTTGTGTGTGTGTGTGTCTCAAAGAATCCATCTCGGCCTCCGTGCGCAACTCGCGCGACGAAAAAAAAATTGTGCTCGCCTTTTTTTATTTTTTTGCCTTTAAAAACTGTATTATTACAGTGGAAAATAGAACAGCAACTAGAAGTGCCATAAAACATACGACGACGACGACGACAATGAAAATATATACATTACGCAAAGTCTCTTTCTCTTTCTCTCTCTCTCTCACTTTGCAAAATCTTAGTTACGAAACGCACATACATTACGATTTATAATATATAGAGAAGTTTTGGTTCGTTTCCCTTTGTTCAACGGGCAGAGAGAAAATACGACGAGAAAAGAGACACGTTCAAAGCTCTCCCAAGCATCGCAAAAAGATAAGCTTCTTTATATTATTATATGCGCAGCCGCTGCTGCCGCGAGTGCGTGAGCGACAAACTTTACATTGTGTGTACATAGAAAGACAGATAGAAAGCATATAATATAACGTAATCTCTTATAGCTTCATTAACCCATGCACATTTTAAGATATAATATTCCGTCGAATCAAAATAAGCTACTGTTTTTTAAACACTGTCATTATTTGGTAAAATGTGTGCGACCGAAGATAGCCTCGCGCCGCTCGCGTTTTACATAAATTACGCGATTAGCTAAAAAAGGAAATCCTCGTCTCACGCCTGTCATCGAGAAATTTCGACTGTGCGCTCGCGCGGGAAAATTTAGCGCGCCGAGACGTCAAAATAAACAATATTTATAATGATAAAACAAATAAGCGCAGCAACGGCGGCAACTGCAACGGCAGGAGCTATTTTTAAAAGTTGGTCGCGCGCGTCTCTCGAGGTAATAAGGATAATAGAAAGTCGATCGCGCGCCGCGAGAGGGTTGAAAAAGGAAACTTTCATTTATTATAAACTTTCGCTCGTTTGCCTATGTGTGTGTGCATGCGAGTACGTATCTGTATACACACGTGAAACTTCTAATAACAGACTCGCGAACGCACGTGAACTATATATAATACCGGACGATATGTGCGTGTATTATATACGAGTGCGTGGTATTATTAATCGCGAGCGCTTGCAAGTATACAAACACACTCGTGAGAGAGAGAGATATGCGGTAATGTTTTTTCGAATAATAATTTTGATAATAATAAGGCCCGAGCGAAGGGTGTGGCAGCAGTGCCCTCTCGTATGGAGGTTCGTTAAATAACTATTCCATTTTCACGATCAGCGATGACGTTTCCAATCAGTTAGAATTTCGAGAGAGATAGGGTACTGTCATCGTTCACAGTATGGTTTGTAAATGTGAATCGACAAAAAAAATGAACATTCGATCCATCGATGGGCGCACTCAATGAGTTGATCGTAGAATTATATGCTTAATAAGAATAGACGTCCGAGAGAGAGAGAGATAGAGGCTATAACGTGTCTACAAAGCTGCCAAACGCCCGCGCGGAGAAAGTACCTATACACGCCGAGAGAATTGTATCGAGTCCCGAAGTGCTTACGCGGTTATAAAAGCTTCGGGCGCTTTACAGTGCCCGAACAGATGCCGAATATATAACATAATTAATAGCGTGAAAATTATAACTTTTCAATGTCGGTACACATTTTATTTACTCTCTCGTCGACTCTGTATGGAGCAGCAGTCTGCAATCTATATACTATACATACATAACCCGTATATAGACTCGTAGATAGCAGACTCGAGACTCGTCCAATGTCTATGTGTATGTGTGCAGTTAGCGAGAGAGAAAAGATAACGTGTCTATACAGGATACTCGTTCTCTTACTCCTGCCAGAGCCTCGGCGAAGAAATAGCTACTCACGCTCTTCTCTCTCTTCTCTCTTTTGCGCCCGTCTCTTTACCTCCGTCTGATGCATAAGAACAATAACAATAACAATGGCAAAAAGGTCCATTAAAAAGCTCCTCTCTCTCTCTCTCTTGCACAGACTATGTGCAGAGTGTGTGCAATGTGTATGCTCTGTGTATGCTACGCGCGAAAAGACAATGAACATCTCTCGCCGTATAATCGATTGCTCGCTGCTGTTGCTGTTGCTCACGAGAGAGAAAGAAAAGCTACGGAGCACAGCTGTATATATGTATACGGGATAGGAGAGCGTGTGTTTTAAAATGTGAGGAATTATACAGACGCGTATTATATATAAACGAAAGGGAACAATTGTACAGCGAAGAGGATTCTCGTTTTTCTTTTTTCTTGTTTTTTTTTCGGAGCTCGAGAGACAGACGGAAAAACGTACGTATATATACGGACAAACGCATGTTCGCGCGCGCATCGCACTGCAAAACGTGTGATAATGGCTGCGCAGCAATACACAGAGCTATATATGGCTCTACATACAATCCAAGAGTGTGCTTGCACAGGCTGAAACATCCTCCTCTTCTCGCGTTCGATTGTGTATAATGGAAACTGTGTCCTAGTGATGGCTTCATAGATCGATGCAGCATCGATATACGGAAAATGAGGAAATAAATAATTGTTACAGCTGCTAATCCTCGCGCCGCATAATACTATGTAATAGGAATGCGCGTGATGTGTGTGTGCGCGAGTCTCGCAATCGAAATCCGCTGCTGCTGCTGCAGTTGCTCGGATCAGTGAGTGGCGTTTGGATCGGAGCGAGTCTTATTAGTATAAGCCGGCAAATTTCTCGCGCGTGTCTGCCGCAGCGATTATCCCGCGCGTCGATCGGATTTGTTTGTGGAAAGAGGCTAAAAATACGCTACGCGCGCTAAATACACGCGAGATGAGCCAATATTTGTGGCGAATTTCGAGAGGCCATCGCGCTCTCTCTCTCTCGAGTCAAGGTTATTTGCGCGCGCGCGCGCGATAAATAGACAGGCGCCCAAGCGCGTGCTGTGTAGCAACGCGACCCGAGTTGCCGCGTGATCTCGCAGAGCAAATGATAATCTCTCGCGCAGCAGCAGCATCTTTTTTCCATTGCGGATCATCATCATCATCATGATCATCATCTTGAGGCACGCGCGTGTACGCTGTTTTGTAGGTATATATAACGAAGCCATTCCTAGCTCGTGCGGTGAATTATCATAATTGAAACAGCGCGGCTAGCTTCAGCCACGGCGCGCAAATTTGCCGAAAAACGTAACTTCGTAGTGATGCAGCGGGGTCAGAGCGTACGTATACATACAGGCAAACGAGATAATTATTCAAACTGTAGCGGCAAACAATTCCATTTAATATACTCTTCTATATCCTTCGCTACCAATTAGCAAGTACAAGCTGGTGTGGAGCAGCAGCAGCACATGCAGCGCAGCCTAGCACGCGGCCCGACGTAGAAAACGTTTACATATTCCTGGGGCTCTCTGCACTGTGGTGCTGCTGTGTGTGCTGCATGCAGAGCACGCAAGCAGCAGTAGAGTCCGTATATAATATTATACCACGGAAATTCATGTTAACTAAAACGTTTCGTGAGCTCTGATGTCGAAGCAGCAGCAGCAGAGCATTCTCATCTCTCTCCCTCTTCCTCTCTTACTCTTTCTTTCTCGCACTCGCTCTGCAGAAGCAGCAGCAGCAGCAGGCCATGCAACGTACAGAATAGCTACTGTGCTGCTGCGCGCAGAGCAGAGCTCGCTAGGAAGAGAACGAAAGAAAAAAAAAGTGCAATGCAGCAGTAAAAGCTCCGGGGAATTCACCTACATACGTGTTTCAGAGGCTGCTGCTGTGTTAGATGCATCTTGGATGTACATATAAAAGAGAGAGAGAGAGAGAGGAGAAAGAAAAAAAGTAGAACGCAAAAGAAGATTAGGCTTCTGCTGCACTCAAGCCTTGGCTTGGCTCGGCTCTCGGCTGGCTCCAGGGGAAATCTGAAAACGAGAGATCTTCAATTGCATGCGCGCGCGCGGGCCATATACGAGGAAGCTGGCTAAGTCTCGAGGAAAAAGACTAGCGCGCATTCGGCAGCTCGGTATATATACGCGACACGGGGAAAATCGACCGATTTCTGCCGTTTGTTTACGAGGCTCGTTATACGATTTTCCAAACTCTTGGCCTATGTCTGCCAGCCGGAGTTTATGTATGTGCGCACGAATTAGGCGACTTTTTCTCTCTCTCTCTCTCTCTATCTCGCGAGCTTCGTTAAATATTTGACTTGCTCTTGATGCGCGCATGCGAGGGGGGCCGGGGCTAGGCCAGCTAGATACATGCGAGCCTACGTCCGTCTGGGGAATTTTATTCTAGCTGTCTCTCACTCTCTCGGACTAATTGATGCCCGGCCAGGCTAATGGTTGCACCGAAAAATAAGCGATGATTGGACCAGAACTTTGGGATGAAAAGACTCCCGGACAAGTTTGAGTAAATACACTGGCCGCGCTTGTCTCTCTTTCCATTTCTCTTTCCCTCTCACTCTTTCACCGCTGCCGCTGCTGAATGTATGTATGTGTGTGCGGTTGTGATAGATTGTAATCACTGTTGTGTGTGAGTTCCGCAGCAGCGGCAGCGGCCAAGGCAAAAGTAACACATAAACGAGTTTCGCTTGATTGTGCAGCACGATTCTCTCTATGTACGTGTGTGTGTCTATACTCTGCGGTCGAGCGACAGTCTGTCCCGTGTGTTTACTTTTTTCACTGCTATATAGCAGTAGAAACAGATATATATGTGGCACTCACGCACACACGCACATGCACACGACGACGGCCAAGGGTCAAACGAAATGTGTATACTTTTCTTGATTAAAACCCGGTGCAAGTCGAATCATAAATAATCTCTCTAGCTCTAGCTCCGTGTCTCTCGTTGTTTTCTCGTATGTATCGCGTATCGACGCGCGACCGTGCACCAGAAAAAGCAAATATTACTTTTCTTATCGAAGTCGAGAGAGATATTACATATTGTGCGTTGCTGTTGTTTTTTTTCAAATATAATGTATTTACCGAAAGTTTTTTATATTGAACGGCAAAACCAGAGATTACGGAATTAGTCAGTGCCCGATGATTTCTTTGTAATTAAAACGCGACTGACGCCAGGCTTTGACTCACCAAGGTGATGATTGTTGCACCGAGCTTTATTTGTTATATTGAAGATTACATCAACTCACCTGAAACAAAGAAAAACACACAAGAGTTACTTTTTAATGCCATGATTATTTTTCATTCATTCGCATGTAATTTGTTTTAATAAAGTGTAAAAAAGTAGTTTGATCAATTTGCTCGAAATTGGGGAAAAAACTATCTACTTTCGGTATGAATCATTCAATGTTCAAAAACATTTTCGTCGCAAAATGAATCATTAAAAAAGTTGAGGAACGCGGAGAGCAGCAATGATAAACGAGAATAGTTTCGCACTGACACGCGTGGTATATACACGGTTTTCTGCTTAGACAGAGAAAGAGTAAGTAGTAATCGCTAGTCAAAAAATAAAGAAGCCATTTATTGCGAAAAGTCGGGGGCCGTAAGTTTCGCGCTGCAAAGTGGATATTTGGTTGAAGGGAAAAATAAATGATCTTTTGAGAAGTACCTAGTCGAGCTGCTGCTGCCGCTGAGGCAAAGGTTCTCTTCGAAATAAATCGTGAATATTCAAAGGACGTCTTTGTGCCTCTTTACTCGCACCTAGTCTTTGCTATGCGATCCTTCTTCTTTGGTAAACTATGCAAAAGGGAGACCGGTGGCGCATAAATATATGTATACTATTCCACGTGTAAGCATCAATTTCAATCCTTCTTCTCTTTTTTTTTTAAATACATTAGCAGCTATATTACGAAGAAAAAAAGAATGAAATAACCTATCGAACGAAATGATAAATGAACGTGAATAGGATCGAAACAAAAAACTATTCGCTGATTGGCCGTCTATTAATTGCATCTTATGTCTCTAGAATTTTCTGCAAAACAAATTTTAATTAATGAAGCTTGGCAAAATCGAAAATTGTTTGCATATGCACGATTTTACGATTCAGCAAGCGTTTCAATAATCATCTTACATTCATTACTCATCATCTGGAGGCTGTATATAAACCTCTACATACCAAAGGGAAGATTTTCTCTCTTTTATCTTACGGCTTTATGGCTGGCTTCGTCTTCATCTTTTTTTCCATATTGCCGGTGTGCAACCAGCTCATTCACAAGAAAGGGAGAACAATGCCGGCGCATTCCTGGTATTTTCCCTTTCAGAAAAGGAAAGGAGAGAGAAAGAGAGAGCTTAGAGAGAGAGAATGAGTGCAAAAACGGGAAATCAAGCATCGTCGATTACCGATTTTCACCCAATGACGAGAAGAAAGAGAGAATAGAGAAAAAGAATTTCGCATACAGCAGACAAATTGTCTCGAAACAGACCGTTCATCTCTCAACCATCTTTTGTCTCTTATATGCATGTGCTGAGCTAAGTTTTTTGCTCGAACTGAAGAAGGTATTTTTCATATCAACGACTGCGAGGTTTTTTATCAAACTTTTTCGCTAAAATAGAAAATTCAAGTGGTTCCTGAGTAATAGAGACTCCGAATAATCGAGTGACAATAGTTGGGTAGTTTTTTCCTTTTTTTATTACTATAACAGTTTGAGAGAGGGTATGAGTTTAATTTTCTTCTGGCTGTAGAGAGACGGGAAGAGAAGTTATCGAACATGCTCCGACATTTTGAAATCGAATCATAAGAAAAGCTCGTCGGTGCTCCGAAGAAGAAAAAATTCGTAGACAGACGCAGCAGCAGCAACGCTTAAAGAGAGATATTTCTTCGTCGAGGGCTGGTAGAAGGTATAGGTATCGCGCATGAATACATTGCAAATCCCACGGACTTTAGACGTTAGAGACGGATTGATGTCAGAGAGACTTACCAAAGCTTCAATATTTGATGTGCAATTTGAGATTACGTAATTGTGCGACGTGTGTGTGAATACGTCGAGCAGAGAGTAAAGTTTTGGTGAGCTTCTGTCACCGAACATTTTGATAAGTAATAGTGGGCATGTCCGAATAAATACAGTCAAACCCCGTTATCCGCGGGGGTTCGGTTCCGAAAAAGTACCGCGTATACCGAAACCGCGGATACCGAAGCATTGTTCTTATGGGAAAAGGGGGGTTCGGTTCCTCGTCCAGCTGAAATGTCAATGTACGAAAGAGTAAAACACCTTTTTTTTATGAAAAATCAAAATATTTATTTATTTTCGAGTAAAATACTTAGTCAAACTTTTTTGCTTCGCTCTGTGCATCAAATCTTTGTATAAACTTTCATAACACTGCAATGATTTTGTTATATCTTGCTTGAATTGAAGGCTGCGAGTCATTATTGGATCATGATTCATGGCTCGTTCAATGAGTTGTTCTGCATCAGCTAAAATTTTACTTATGACTTATCTTGCATTGTTCTGCATGTTTCCCCAAAGAATTTGCACTCTCTCGAGTTTTTTTCTCGTTGTCGCGGATTGTTCTGATCGAAGACTCGTTGACGTTGAATCTTCTTGCGATTGTAGCAACTTTTTCACCAGCTGCCAACGCGTCGAGAATTCTGATCTATTCGACCAAATTAAGAACTTTTCTATCGCGCTTTTTTTCGATTGAAACTTTTTTTTTTTGGTGTTGGTCGAGACTTAATTAAATAAAAAATAATAAAAAAATTTTTTAATTTGATGCGCACAAAATGTTAACCTCCAGAAAAAAACCGCGGATACGAAAACAAAAAACCGCGGATACTGAAGTTGGGTCACAAATAGGGGTACCGCGGATACGAAGAATCGCGGATAACGAATCCGCGGATAACGGGGTTTGCCTGTAGTTGAATTCGTAAGCTACTTTATTCGATTTAATTATTGGAGTTGAAATTTTACTTTTTTTAAGTGGAATTTTTGCTTGATATTGTTCACAATGAGTAATTTTTCAAATAAAATAACAATTCGATTGTCTTTTTGACCATTCACTTTTGAAAACATTGAAAACTCAATTTTTCGCATGCACGTTTAATTTCAAAATAAATTTTCATAAGTCAAGTATCCAAAAGTACGTACAACGTCATTATGAAAAATATTCATCGAAATTGAACATTTGACACTTGGAAATTTCGTAACTGGGTTTCGTACTTAAATTTTCGATAATTATTTCGGTGCTTGATGAATGTGAAAATCGGGGTCTGCGCGGAATATCATTAAAATTCATTTACGTTTTCAACGTTTCAAAATGTCGCTATTTTCATTTCAAATTGAAAAAGTCCCTGCTTGATTTTTCCTCGACTATGAAAAAGTTCATTGCACTCCTTGAAACGTGCATACGTGCTATATAATCCTGCAACGTCGGCTACGGCAGCAGGCATATCCAGGATGTAGTGTTTTAAAAACGATAAAAATGATATTAGCGAAGAAAGAAAGAGAAGGAGAGGCACGAAAGATAAAGTGTATAAGCTGCTGTTGGGCTTCTCTCTCTCTCTCTCTTACTCGCTAGTGTATGTACGTGTGTGAAAGCGTGTTCATTCGCGAGTATACGGTGATACACACAGTGCGCCTCGTGCGCGCTTGCCTGCTGTGCAATCAGCGCATGTGTGCGAGCTGCAGCCAGCGAGGTATGTGCTATAGGTGCATCAACTGCTACCTTGAGGGCAAATAAGAAATTTCATTCAAGGAGTACGCGCGCGAGCGGCGGCTTCATCGCACGAACCGTGTCCGTGTGCGTGTGTGTGTGTGTGTGTGTATGCGCGGCGGCATTGCACTGTGCACTGCAGCAGCATCATCGGATGCAGTTTATGAATTCAATAAACGTGTTATTAAACATTAAAAATAATATAATTGCCAGAGACGCGCGTCGCGTCGCGTATACGTGTACATATATGACATAGATGCCATACATAGCAGCAGCAGCACTACTGTACTCTATACGCGCGTATGTATGTGTATATTTTCTTCAAAATTAATTTCTGTTATTTATCGAACTCGTAAAATATACACGCGTATCGGGACACAGCTCGATGTACTACTATAACGCGAGAGACTGGATGCGGAGATATAGAGAGGTTGAGAGAGAGAGAGAGAGAGAACCACTGCCGCTGCAAGAGTACCGGTTAAGAGCGAATAGAAATTTTCCGCGAATTTCAATCGAGGTAAAAGTGGGTTTCGCTGACATGAATTATATACAAAAATAATATTAAGATCCATACATATATACGAATGTGTGTTATGTATGTACGTGCGAGAGCTGAGTGAGTGTCTTTGTTGGCGCGTACCACTATATGTACCAGCAAAATATATATTTATAGATATGGGATGATGAGGATCGGACAATTCACAATACTCGCCTCTCTCTCCTCTGGGAGAGGAAGAGGTAGAGAGAGAGAGAGATGTGGTACTGCGCGTCGTCGAATATAATAGGTTGCCGAGAGTCAGGCGCAGGTGACACGCTGTTGTACACCATTGACAGATTCATTTCGTGACGTGTAATTCAATTGAGATTGCACTACTGTGTGGAGCAGCAGCGGAGCTCCTCCCCCGCCCCCGTCGCCTGTGTGCAGCCGTATATGTACCGGTCGATTCAATCGTCCTAATGCATCCTACCGCGGGCGCGCACACATGCATACACACACACATGTGTGCGACTATATAGTCGCAGTAGTCTGTGCAGTCTAGTGGTCTCCCGCACAATCAGCTCATGCAGTGCATGTGTGTGTGTGTGTGTGCGTGTGTAAATGCAGCCGCCTGCCTTGTGCATTTGCATACGAATGCATGTGCTTTGCGCAGCCTTGGCAACCTTAGTGAGCAAGAGAGAGAGAACCTCCCCCTTTACTTCCCGCATATATTATATATATGCACTGAGATAAAGAGTGAGAAATTTTTTGTTGACATATTTTGCGAGCAGCAGCAGCAGCCCCCGAAGTTCTTACTTATATTTGGAAAAATACGATGAGGCAGTGGCAACGGTGCTGCTGCGGTGCTTTGAAATATATATTCTACGACGTATAATATAACGACGCTGCTGCAGTCAGTCGTCGTCGTTTCGCCCCGGTTCCCTTACCATTTTTACAGCTAAATAAAAGTATGTGGATAAATATGAATGTGTAGCACCTCTCTTTTTCTGCCGCTTTCCCACCCCCTTTTTCCCCCTCGCCATCGCGCTTGGCTCGAGCAAAAACTCAAATGAAATATAGGCCATTTTCATTTAAGCGACCTTTTATCTCTCTTCGTCTTCTCCAACTTCGTCTTTCTCTCTCACTCTTTCCCTTCAACTTTTTATTTCCTTTTTGTTAAATATTTTTATTTAGCTTTGCGAAACGCGGCGCAGCTACAGCAGCAATGTGCATATATACCATCCTCGAGGTTATGAATATAAATGAAGTTTTGCACGCGCAGAGCGCAGCGCGCGCGCGCGAGCCCGGTATGTAGGTCTCTCAATTTCCAGGCCTTTAAAATGGATAAGGTGGAAAGCGAGAAATGCTTAGAGGAGGAAACGTGCATCTCTCTCTCTCTCTCTCACTCTCTGGCTCCCTCTTGATGTAAATTGCAATTTTCGACCGACGACTTTTGTTTTAAAAGCGAGAGGGAGAACGAGCGGGAGAGAGAGAGAAAAACTCGAGGCGCAATGTATAACAACGACCAGTTATAAACGCACACACTGGCATATATGCTATGCAGTCTGCTGCTTTCTCTTCTCTGCACTCGGCTTTTATCGACGTATTCGATCGCGCGTGTGTGTGTGTGTTTGTGTGTGGCTGTACATAGTATATATAACGCGTACGCCCACGATCTCGAGAGACAGTAAAATTACATCGAGAAAATTAGGCGAACGAATGTCTTCTCATCGCCGATAAGATCTCACGACTCGCGCGACGACGAGTCTCGTGTCTCCCAGTTTTCTCCTCTCCTTCGTCTCTGCTCCTTCTCTCTTTCTCGCTGTATAGCTCGCATTTTCAAAGTCGAATTTTCGCGCAAAAAGAGACCTCACACACGGGCGTATATAATAATACGCGAACGCGACGGCGTGCGGCATATGAACGGCGGCAGCAGCAACAGCAGAAGAGAGACCAAAATGATTGATAATCCGACACGCGCTGGCCGCGCTTCGGGTTATAATATCTCTCGTCGTTTCTCTCTTTAGCTGCTGCTGCTGCTGCAGTGTCCCTCGCTCCATGCGCGCCAGCATGTGGTCCACATTGCTCGGATTTCTGTCTTGCCTTTTTGCAGTACGATTGTTTCTCCTTCGTGCGCGGGGCCGAGAGTAAGAGAAGAAAATGTGATTAATAATTCAGCGGGGGCACGTGTTACGATTTGAATTTACGTATTACTTATTTATTCGCGCACATATGCTTTTATATTACTTTATAATACACGTCAAAGAGAGAACTATAAGAATGCATAGGTATGCGATGCTATGCGATCATCGAAAGTAAAAGCTCTCCAATTCGTTCGTGTGCGCTTATCATTTTTCTTTATTTCTCTTTCCCACAAAGATGATGAGATGTGTATATTCATGTGCGCGCACAAAGAAATAATACGCGCGGGCACATCGCAGCGCTTTAATAAGTCATAATCGAAGAGAGAAGAATATAAAAGCGAGAGGGGGAGAGAAACAAAAAGAAAAGAAAAAGAAGAGAGTCGACAAGGCCGCTTAACAAATGAGCCATTGTAATTGTGTATTATAATAACTCGACGCCGAATGAATTCAATTTTACATTATCTCGCTGCTAGATACGACGACGAGAAGCTGAGCTCGGGCTTTTCTCATTGGCAATTTTGACATTTCAGCGAAAAAATAAACTATATGCTATATTATACGGGGCTGCATCAATTTATAAATAAATTCACGTTCGCGAGTGTAAGTATATAATACAGATAGGCGCTCGTTGCTCCGTGGGAGGGCAAAAGTTTGAGCTTTTTTTCAACTACTGCCAGCAAGCCGCTGTTACGACTACCACTACAACAACATGAGTGGGTGTACATAGTAACAGTTTTTAAAGTACCCCTCTTAGTACCCATGCTGCACACAAACACATACATATATGCGGCCGGCTGTCTTTATGTATATGTGTGTGTGTGTGTGTGTGTGTGCGTGTGTGCGGGGATAGCAATAAAAATGCAGCGCTGCACTTGGAATTTACTTAACTCTCTTGCGCGCACAAATGTTTCGGAACACAACCGCTCGCGCGCTTTTTGTTCAGTTTTTCCTCTCTTTATTTTATTCTTTTTTTTGTTTTGTCCGTGATTCTGCTGACAAAAATTACAACGATTCCACGCGCCGTGTATGTGCAGCAGCAGCAACTCTCGACTACAGTTGTATCGTGTGCGAGGGCCTTCGTGTTGTACACCAAACTACATTAGCCGAAAATAAATAGCCATTATAATAACAAACTGACGCGCGCGCATGAATGTAGAACGCGAGACGAGCCGAGTGCAGATAAGTCCTGCGCGATCGCATCTTATCTGTACCTCGAAGCAAAAAAAAATACACGTCTCTCTCTTTAACATACGATGTCGAGCGCCTCGGTACAGAGAGAACAATCGACGACATCAATGGTCGGCGGCGGCGCGTCGTTAATGAATGGCGCGCGCGGAGCAGCAGAAAAAAAGGAGGAAGTAAAAAAAAAAAACAGCGCACAACAACCGAAGCCAGGCGAAATAAATCACTCATCGTACAACACGTCGGGTCTGCTTAGGAGGAAAAACCGCAGATGTATACAGAGACTAACACACACCGACACACGAATTGGCTCGCGCTCCGCTATGTGGGATACGTAGTATTCCGTGCACGAAAGCTCTCAACTCTCTGCTGCTGCACATGCACAAACCGACACACATATATAACACACACCGGCGACGACACACATAGTGGCACACACGCGAGCAGCTATGCGCGTACACACGCTCGTGGGAAA
Source organism: Trichogramma pretiosum (assembly GCF_000599845.2). Taxonomy (NCBI): domain Eukaryota; kingdom Metazoa; phylum Arthropoda; class Insecta; order Hymenoptera; family Trichogrammatidae; genus Trichogramma; species Trichogramma pretiosum. The sequence continues at coordinate 316,173 of NW_019641609.1, read as the reverse complement.
AAAGCTGCATTCTAGTTTTCATCTTATCTCTCGTCGGTCTACGACTACTACTACTACTTGCTAGTGCCGAACACAACCATTGATACAAGCTCGCGAAAGACCTCGGCAAAGGTCGTCGTTCTACAACCTCTGCTTGGTATTATAACGTGTGTGTGTGTGTGTGTGTGTGTGTGTGTGTGTGTGTGTTTGTGTTTACGAGTACGGGTTATACTTTCTAAAAAATCAAGTCCAATATCTCTCGTGTGTCCTGCTTTGCACAACAGAGCGCGAGGGAAGGAAAAAGTGCGTAAAGCAACGAGCAGAGGGAGCACTACGTGTGTGTGTGTATGTGTGTGGGTGGGTGGGTGGTTGACCGGACGGAAGAAAGTCGCGCGCAGTATAGTAGCTGTGTGGTGGTAGAAATCGATGTGGCCTGTGCCTGCCTGTGCCTGCCTCACTGCTGCAACTTTGCGCCGGGCTGTATAGAAGCGTACCCGAGTAAAGGATAACTTGTACAGAGAGAGAGCACACATAGCCCCAGAGTCGCTACTGAATGTTATACACGCAGAGACCGAACGCGCGACTCTATTTCTGGTTCGCTGCTGCTGGTGTTGTTGAGTGATAGCAGATAAGAAATATATCGCACGGCGAGTTCGTTGACACGAATAATATCTTTCTCTTTCTCTCTTTCTCTCTTTGCCGCCGTTGCACTGCTGCTCGGGCGATAAAACAGTCGGGAAACATATTATCGCGCCCTCCCCGTGTTTCGTCGAATGAAGCGAAACGGAAAACGGATTTTGCGACGGCGACGAGAAAAAGACGAGATATCATCGCAGGTCTATGTGTGCATGTGTGTGTGTGTGTAGCGCAGCCGCTGCAATATACGTTACAACTTATTTAAATCCTTCGATACGTTACCACGGCTACCACTACTGCTGCTACTACTTTCGTATATTTTTTTCTCTTTCTCCTTGTACCTCTCTCTGTCGGGCAATACACATTCGGGATTACCACATTCCGCTATATATACACGATCAGCGCACAGCAGCGCGAAGAAACGTGCGTAAAACCAATTTTAAATAAAAATTCGAACCCGTTTTGAGCGTGGAAATCCCCACCATTTTTCGCGCGCGCATGTACGGGACGACGACGATGACTAGTCCCAACAGAGCACGAAATAATCGCGCAAATGAATCGATTCTCAAGAAACGTTTAAAATCCCCGTCTCTCCCCTCTTCGATTCTCGCTCGACCGAAAAAAATCATTTAGCCCTTTATGCCTTCTTCATCGTCGACGTTTCTTAATTGCTCGAGAGAGACAGAAAGAAAAAAAGTGAGATACTTTTCATGGAAGGTATACACGGGAGGTGCCCGAAAAATTCACTCTTCGAGGTAAAGAGACTTAAAAGAGTAAGAGAAGATTCTTTCAGCGAGATAGTTATTATTCTTCTGTAATTGCTCGAGACCGATGACGATATTGCGTCATGCCCAATTTTTTGCACACAGCAGCAGCAGCAGAAACAAAGAAAAAGGAAAAGCTTTTCTTGCCTCGAGGAAGGAGGTCCAGGCTTTTAATTATAGTTTATACGCTGTCCGGAAATTGTGTATTTTTACGAAGAATGACGCGCTCAGGTCCCACAACGAAAATTAGGGCTTAACACCTCTGGAGAAGATGTATTGGGCGCAGGCGCGAAGGTAAATTCACCTCCGTCGTTCTTTTCTCGATTTCATCTTTTTTCGAGCCAAATTTATGTGTGGCAGACCCAGACAATAACACCAGCGAGCTGAGGAAGAGAGACACGCCTCTCGTCTTTTCTCGCACTACTCGGAGGAAATGATTTTTGTGCGAGTTATCGCGCGCGTGAGAAGCTGCTGCTGTGGCTGCAGCGAGCTTTACGTCGTGTCGTTCACTCGTTTGTTCTAATTACATCAAGCTCGACTCTGGCTGCTGCCGTTGCAAATGAAATAATTGAATGTCTTCGTGATTGGAACACTTAATGCAAGCATACACACACACAGAAAAGTATATATACATAGGCGTGCGCAGAGCAAGCGAGCATCAATCGAGCCGGGGAATCATTCAAATTGAAGTAATGCCTCCTCTCTCTCTTTCTCTCTCGGGGCAGATCTCCATACGCTGAATTAATCAAAAGCAGCAGCAGCAATGAGAGCGACTGCGAGTGAGAACGAGACTCTCCTCTGTATAGGCTTTTTATCTTTCGCTTAGAGCGCACCACGGTAATGCAGCGGCACAACTCCTTCCCCCTACTTGCGTTTGGCCTCTCTTTCATCGCTCAAATTGAGCTCGAAAATTTTCCCTCCGAATCAAATATTTAAAGCTCGTGCGCGCCTCGCGTGCTACGTGTTTTGACAGACGGAGCAAAAAGTTTGGTAGTACGTCACGCGCGTTTTGCTCGCTCTCTCTCTCTCACGCACGGCACACATTTAGCCGCACACGCTCGAGACACTCGTTATACTAAATACCTCATCCTATTAAAACACACAAATCTACCAACAAGATGCGCGCATAGACTCTCGGCACAGCAGGCAGGCAGTCGCGTACTCGCACACACATATGAGCTGTGCGCAGTTGTCTTCTCTCTCTAGCTGCTGCTGCTGCTCAAACTTGTGTGAGCTTCTTAGAGGAAAGCTCGAGTGCGGCACAGACATTGATAATTAAACCCCGTAAGAGCTAAGTTGAACAATTTAGAAATGTGCGGGGGAGGGAAACTCCGAGCTCAAAAGCACGTATGACCCGCTCTGCTCCTAACCACGTGTGTGTAGTGTATACTGTGTGTGTGTGTGTGTGTGTGTGCTGTTGGCAATAGCGCGCCACGCATACGCTATGAGAACTACCGCGCGCGCACAACCTTCTTTTCTGTTCTCGTTTCATGTTTCGTGCTTTTTCTCTTTTTTTTTCCTTTTATTTGTACGAACAAGTTGTATTGTCCTTAGGGGCTGAAAGTTTAATTTTCGGTTTTTCGCGGGAATGATTACCACCTTTTTGTTGTTGTTGTTGTTGTTGTACGAGTCCGCTCTTACCTCTCTCTGCGCGCCTCGTTATTTTTCTGGTTAACCATTGCCATTGTTGTTGTTGTTATTGTTGTATATAATACTACTTCACCTGCGCGTCATGGATCATCAAAGCTCGTCGCTGATACCGCCCGAGGCAGCGAATGATTTTTTTTTCTAACCAAAGAGACAGAGAGAGAGAGAAAAACTCGAGTGTCTTTTTTACCGGCTACGGATGTTGTTGGCGAACGAACAGCGACGCAACACAGCACAACACACACAGAACCGAGAGGTAAAAAGTTGATGATTTTTTGGTATTTGTAATACTTGTAACGAAGCCGGAGCGAGCTCGAACGAGATAAAAATGAGAGCTGGCGCGCGAGAGATGTCAAACGCCGAGGTCTTTTGTTATGCAAGAGACACAGCGGTGTTCCTGCGAGACTCTGTGTGCAGCAGCAGCAGCAGCGTAATATAGCGGCGGAAAAAGGAAGAAGGAAAATTTTCGACGACGACGGATTATATTTTGCGGTAGTAGTGGTACGGCACGGCGAGCGAGCGAGAGAGCGCAAAAGGCAGAAGAGCTGAAAAATTCCCATGGACTTTATACTTAGAAAAATCGCGGCGCGCAGGCGGCGGCGGCGAGAAACGTGTAGAACAAAAGACAAGGGAAAAAAAGGCCACCGAGAGCGGTGGCGGTGCGCGAACCAACGCGTATAACGTATACGTATACACGTGCTAAGAGAGACGACGAGGATGAACGTAGAAAAAACAAGCAAGAACGAAGGAGAGAATGAGAGAGAAAGAAGGTAGAGATGTTTCGAGGCCGGAATACGGTATGCCAGATCTGAAAAAAGGGCCAGAAGAAGAAGAAGATCTCAAGGTAAGAAGAGCGAGCGAGAGAGAGAACGAAAGAATAACGCGCCGGTGACGATGATGAAGATTGACCGGACCACATAGCTTTTCGTCGTCATTTTTTTTTCCTGCGCGTGCGTCTAGGTAATATAGATGCATTATTAATTCACGATTATTGCAGGGCCTTTCTCGGTGCACAAAAAAAGATCGGAGTCTTCGCGACGCTCCCCAAACTCGTAGAGCTGGAACAGAAAGGACCCCGCGTGTTTATACGCTTGTGCCACCAATAATTCCAGAATTTTTCATCTGCGCTCGTGTGTGGACGAAAACGATGCGCTGCTCCTCTTCTCTCTCTCTGCTTCTGTATCTCTTTTTTTCTTTCTGTTTTTGTTGTTTCTCTCTCTTTTTCTTCTCGAAGGTCAACCGATCCGGTTTTGCGTAATCGCAAAAGAGGAAGAAACGCACACGGCGCAACACGCATGCGAGGGAAGAAGAGTTGCGCTGCGCTCGGGGCAGGTTATAAGAGAGGTGCAGCAGCACGTACTACTACTACTACTACTACTACTACTACTACTACCTACTACTACTGCTTCGCGCGCTTATACAATGCCAAGGAAGTTGCAATTTTAACTTTTCAAATGGTCGGACTTACTGAGCTGCTGCTGTTGAACCAGCAGCAGCGAAAGAGAGAGAGACTCGACAAGTTTATATGTACGCCCTCTCTCTCTCTTACTCTTACACGCAGTCGCGAGCAGCCTCGCTATTGAATAGGATCGATTGAATGAGAATAGGAAATAAACGATTTTATTCATCGACTTGGCGCTCACGCCTGCTGCTGCTATACTATATACCCGCGTCGTTGATATGCCGTAGCTCCTATATAGAAGCAATTTCGAGGCAGTTCGGCGCAGCAGATATTTTTCGGCGCATTCTTCGCGCCGCCGAGCCAGAGAGAGAGAGAGAGAATGAAATTGGATTTCGAATTATCGGAAGAAGATGAACACCTTTTTTGCGCTCGAGTATAATATAACTGCGAAAAACAATCGGGCACGAGCGAGAGGTGTCGTAAACGTAAATGAGCTCTCTTTACAGCAAACACAAAAAAAAGACTCGGTGTCTCGCGGATGATAGGCAATTGTTTGAAATCTCGGTGCTGCTCCTTTTTTCTTAATAAACATTGAATTTTTCAATGGAAAACGCGCGGCATCACTCGCAGCGATAAAAAAAGTCTCTCTCTCTCTCTCTCGCTGTGTCTTATACTACCTCTTGCTATGCTTCTTCTTCGAGCGAGTATATAATACTGCAGCATCACTTACACGAGTGTATAACATACACATACGTACATGCACATATCACGTTTGAGCTCTGCTGCCTGCTCTGCCACAGCGCGCAAAGGAGAGAAGAAACGAACGAACGACTTGTACACTCTTGCCCGTGCAGCGAGCGTTGGCTCAAAAGAAGACGAGAGAGAGAGAAAAAGAAAGAAAGAGAAGGGACTACGACGACGACGACGACGTCGAGAATGTACGTATGTGTGGGATGCTTTGTTCGACTGCGATCCTTGACGCGCTCGCTCTTTTCTGTGTGCGGTGCAGCAGTGCTGCAGTGCGCAGATATTATACGCGTGTGTACTCCGCTTTGCGCTCAGTTTGTGTTATACGTATGTGTGTGTGTGTGTGTGTGTGTGTGTGTATAAGTAAAATCGACCTATACACGAGTTCGTTTAAAGGAATGAACGAGAGAAAGAGAGAAAAAGAAAAACTGCATATACGGCGAGGCTTATGTGTGTATACGCGAAGGACGTGGCGCGTCGTCGTCGTCGAGACACGAATTATTGTCAGGATTTTTGCTCAAGAATTTTACATATTATCGCTGACTGCAGCTTCTGCCGCATACATATATACCTATATACGTTTTCAATTCTAATTATATGAAGCATGCAAACGACTCAAGGCCACCACCGCATCTCGCATTGCGACTGGATATATAGTATATACTGCGGTATGTATCGCAGCCTCGTGCACAGCGCACGGACGTCTTCTCGTCTCATCTCTCTCTCTCTCTCTCTCTCTCTCTCTCTCTTTCGAGCTCGTACGCGATACTACTATGCGAGGCATTAAGAGGCGCACATACACATAGAGATAGATCGATTATGAAACTGAACGAATCAATCGATCGAAGCGCTGCAATCTCTGCTGCCGCTGCTGCTGCTGCTGCTGCGTGTGTATATTATATCTGCCTTGCAAAAGAATGTGTAATCCATTAGGCTTTTCCAGCCTTGCACACGCATACACACACGTACGGACAGACATACATACAACACGGAGCCGCGATTTATTGAGAAATTGATTACGCACACGCGCCAGCTCAAAAGTTGCTCCTGCTGCTGCTGCTGCGGCTCTTAGGTCATTCACCGTGACTAATTCACTATCCCATTGTAATGCCAGAGAAAGACACACACGCGCGCGCTCACGTATATATAAAGTATCACACAGAACTGCAGCGGCATTTCCATAAATTTAAATATACTTTTAGAGCTTACTTGAGCTCTCTCGTTATACATTAATCAAAAGGTTTCTCGCGTTCGCGTAGAAAATCATTATACTCACTCAGGCGCGCGTACGCCTCGACGTTCGTAGATATGGAGCACGGTGCAAAAAATAGTTTCGTTGCCGTTGCGCTACTGCTGCTGCTGGAGAAATAGCAAGGGATATATATGTATTTACGCACGCGGCGGTCCGCTTTAAAAGCCCCGAAAAGACAAAGGACCAAGAAAGAGAGAGAGAGAGAGAGAGAGAGAGAAGGTAAAAAACAAGAACGGGGAGCTAACCACCGTAGCATATACGTATATATACACCGACATAATTTCCGCCGTTTTCTAAAGATCAATCAGCCTGTGCGCGGGTGTGTATAATGTGCCTCATGCCTGCCTGAGTGTGTATGTATGTGTGTGTGCGACGAGAGATCCTTTTATATATTATATATAACACATGCGGGCGCCAATAGGCCAAAATCTCTGTGTGTTGCTGTTCGTCGCTGGCTCGTTCGTTCGTTCGTATTCGCCCCCTCGGACGTAACGCGAACGCACAAAGGAAGCGAACGTTTTACATGAAAAATGAGAAGAATAAGCTCTCTGCGTGTTATAAATACGGTTTGTGCAGTAGTGGTGGTGGTGTTGCTGCTGTTGAGAGCACCCCCCACCAAGCTGCTCCTGTCTCGAGCTATTATAAATTTCCGAAAAAAAATTTGTTTCGAGTAGATCGCTTAACCAATCGTTTGCGCAGCGTATGAAAACGATTGTCGCGATAAGTGCAATTGCTTTGCTTTATTCTTTCTTTCTTTTTTTTTGGGGATACCGTTACGCACGCACACACAGAAGCAGATTATACTTTTGCTCTCTCCTCTCTCTCTCTCTCTTTGCAGTGTGCGTATAATATGGTAAAACTTCTATATGTACGCAATTTTTAACCTGCAGCAGAGGCGCGTCTTAACCAATTAAAATGGTAAGAAAAAAAATAAAGAAGAGAAGAAGAAGAAGAAACCTCGAGCTGCTGCTGCTTCTTCTCGTCTTTCAGGCAGCAGCAGCAGCAACGTTCCTTGGCGCGGCTTTTTCTCTAAAGCTACGCATACCAACCGAGAGCGAGCGAGAAAGAGAGAAGAACAGCATGTGTGTATGTGTGTTGTGGCTGACTGCGAGTGTGTATAAATGTGCGGGCGCGCGCGCCGCTGAGTGTGTAAGAGTAAGGAACGAGCAAACGAACGAACGAACGAACGAGCGAACGAGTTTAAAGAAGAGGATCGATGAGACATGCTCTGCACTCGGCTCGTGCTGCTATATACGTGTTATATTGTGTGTCTGATGGCGTGGGAGTGTAAACGCAAGCCGGACCTTCGGCCGTCTCGTCGTTTTTACGAGAGAGGAGCAGCAGCGCATCGTGGATGTGGGGCCATATAGCCAGGCCAGACCAGCAAGCAGAGAGCATAATAATGCGCGAGCATATTTAAAAACGATTTTTAACCGAGGAAGACGAGTCGTCGCAGCAGCACCGATCGGTCATATTTCCCTAGGACGTTGCTGCTGCTGCTGCGACGTGCGGCACAGGCCAATGACATCCATCATTTCACACAGCTCCGAAGCGCGCGCGCACAATTTGACAATGATTACCCGCGCGTACGCCGCTGTTGCCGCTGCCGAGGTATTATGGCGTGCGGCTGTGCACACCACTCGAGGCGCATTTTAATACGTAATAAGAGAGAAAAGAGAGAGAGAGAGACGTCGTCGTCCATTATAATCACCGCTGCACGCGAGAGTTGGAACAGGTTGATCTAACAATAATAACCGCAACACTCGGCGAGAGAGTGAAAGTATACAAAAGCGACGATTCTTCGATTCATCTCTTTCTTTCTTTCTCTCTCTTTCGTCGTGCGCCTGGATGTGTATTATGGTGTACGCAAAGGTCCCGGCGCATATAGAGGGTAAAAAAAACTTGAACCCTGTGACATGTCTTGCCGGTTATGTACATAATGGGCGAGCGCGTGCTGCTGCCGCTGCTATTATGGCTTTACACTCGCGATCGAAGAAGAATACAAATGGATCGAGCAAGTGCATCAATATAATATAAGTAACTACGATGATGTTATATTGTACTTAATTTTAGAAAGGAAAAGAAAAAAAATAATTCAGATATCGAGTGCATGCATTCAGCTCCTGCGGATGCTATTTATAATATATTATGTATTAAAATGCCTGAGAGAGACACTGCCGCATGACGAGGAAGTCACGAAATTTGATCCGAAATCGATTAGAAATACAAAACGAAAGGCTGATTAGGCTATATATAGGAACAATTGCCCTCCCGCGTGCCTCGCCATGGCATAGCAGCTCGCGTGCGCTGCACTTTTACCCCCGCGTATACATACAAATGTATAATACACAGGCCCGGTGTATTATAAGAGAGCCTAAGAAGTGCAGAGAGCAGCAGCAGCAGCGGAGAACTCCTATAATGCACATGCACACAGCAGACAGAGACAGACAGAGAATGAGAGTTGCATCATCATTTAGGTATATTATATGGTGTATACCTGCTGCGCTCGCGAGTCGAGTCGAGCGCGCGCAACAGTTGAAAAGGGTATAAATGCACTCGCTCACGATTCTCCGTCTCTACTCGTGTCTATTAAATGCACGACGAGGAACGAGACGACGACGACGACGACGAGAAAGGACTCTGCATACAGGCTCTGCGCGACTCGCGAGTGCAGGCGAGCGCGCGTTTTGCCTTCGTTAAAAATTTTCGTATTTACGTGCCTATGTATAGTAACGTACGTTTCGAAGTTTTCCTTAGCCTCCTTGAGTTCTGCACGTATATTTACATGACAAAAAACAAATACAAAGCGCCTTTTCGTTAAAATACCTTATTATCTGCTGATGCGTGTATAACGCAACGCAACTCCTTTCGTTCATCGACTCGCGCGAATATAAGCAGGCGAGGACGTGAAAAGTGCCGAGCACGATACAGACAGACACATTTTCGAGAGAGTGAGCGAGAAAATCGAGAAACTATAATACTATCCTACATAGGGCCGATGGCGTTCGAGAGCAGTAGGAGGATGAGGAGGAGGATGGCTATTTCAAAAGTGTACAAATTCAAACTCTCTCTCGCTCGCGGAGAGAGAGAGAGAGAGAGAGGAAGAATCTGCTGCTGCTGCTGCCTTCGAAGCAATAAAAAAGTAAATATCCATACCCCCCCGCGCGTACGTATAGGAGCTGAGACGAGAAAGTAAAAAGAAAAGGAGAGAAGAATCTTGAAGGGACGCTTTACCTCCTTCTTTCCTCTCTCTCTCTCTCTCTCTCTCTCTCTCTCTCTCTCTTGTCTTCGTCGTAGTCCTCGCCTCCTTCTACAAGAGCACACGCACACACAAGAGAAAGAGAAAGAAAGCGAAAAAAGTTTAAAATCACAAAATTCTTTTGCTCCGAAGTACCCCATGCACACCGATATATACTTCTCTTTCTCTCTTTCTCCAGGGAAAGAGAGACGATATTATATACGAAAAACTTTTTCTTTCCAACTTCACTCCTTCACAAAGTCTGTGTGCTGCAGCATCACCGGCAGCAGCAGCAGTAGCAGCAGCAGCAACGGGCACAGCTTCAGATCCAATCAAATCGATAGCTGCTGCTGCACGCGTTAACAAACCTCTGCCTGCTCCTGGGGGCTCTCTCTCTCTCTCTCTCTCTCTCTCTCTCTCTCTCTCTCTCTCTCTCTCTCGACGAGAGTCGAGCTATATATAGCATATATTCAAGCGCAAGCAACGAGTGTGTATATATCGGCAAGAAGACATGCAGCACACGCTGCTGTGGGACTGCTCGTCGATGCTGATTCTAAGCAAATACGGGTCGACGACGTGGTCGCAGCGGTACAGTATATATACTCGGCAATCATCCTCGTCTCTATCTCCGCGTATATACACAGAGAGAGAGTCGCGCAGACACGCTTGCATATATGATTGAGCCCTAATGTATGTATTCGATGACACAAACACGTCGTTCGAGGGCTTATTTTATTATTTTGTTTTGTCGTCAAAAGCTCATCGTATAAGTCATCGAGAGAGATCGATGAGTTTTCTGCGTACGTCTTCATAATATAGCCCTAATAGGCAAAATAGAAAAGGGGGGAAAAAAGGAAAAAACGAAACGCGACCCGCTAATATAACAACATGTGTATCGTTTATGTATAAACGCGGGGCCCAGCTATTATACCGCACGTGTCGGTCGATGTTTTCGTTTTTCGTACATCAAACTTCTGTATGCGTCCACAATTTCCCGCCACGCACCCGGCACAACAGTGGTGGTATATAGTAGTTTATAATGTCTATTTTGGGTGCTGTGCGTACAGAATGAGCATATGAGTCTCGTTCGCGCGGGCACACACAAGATCTCGCATCGTGGAGTGTATTATAGACACGTGCTCGCGCAGCCGTGTAATTCTCTGTATTAATATACGCGAGGCAGCAAAACCACGTATTAATATATACAACGTATATATATAAGCTACTATACGATTGGATATACTAAACACGAGAGAGTCCCCCTCGCCGTACTACTACTATTACTACCGCTTTAAAAGCAAAGAAATATCGATGAAAAGATATACGTATAACATACATGCGCGCGCGCGAGGCACAGAGAGCGACGGTTTTGAATAGACAAATCGCTCGCTCCCACTTGTGAAATGCCGTTGCACTAACACACACACAAACACATATTCAGGCTCGGCGCATTGAGCAACTATATAAACTCGCTCTCTTGTGGTGATTATTGTATATGTATATCCTTACACGCTACTTAGCGAGAGCGAGAATATTATTCTCGTCAATAGCCTCGGAAAGAGAGAGACGATGCTCAAGTTTAACAGCAAAAAAAAAATTACCACCACGGTATATACCAGAGGGTATATAATCAAATTGACGCGTATCGCTGACTCGATCGCTCAACACAGACAGAGACGGGCAGAGATCGGCATTGGGCGCGCGCTGAAAAGTCAACACACGCGAGATACATTCATACGTGTGTATATAAGTTTATAATACACGTACAGGTATAGGTATACGAGTGACGAAACGCTTTTCTCGTGCAAAGATCCAAATAATGAAGCGAGAGAGGCGAAGCCGTGATTACAATCAGCCGCGCGCGTGGATCGGCTTAATTTCCCATATTATATCTGCGTGAGCAGCTCTCTCGTCCGCTGCGGCTGCTGGAGTCTTTTTCCAAGCAATAATAATCGTTCGGGAAAAAATCAAGGCTGCAGCACGCAGCGGCAGCGCCAGGGCAATTTACAAGAATCTTTGCGTCAATATAGCGCACAGCATAAACACAGACGAACGCACGTACGCATTATATACGGGCGTGTGCGTTTCTCATCTCGTCGATGGTGCGATGGTATATATATAGTATAATAATAAACACGCACGCGCCCCGCGCGCGGGAGTGTCTATATATATACACACACATACTACTGCATGTGTTTGTGTGTGTGTGTGTGTGTATGTATTTTTTGACACATCTGGCGAGCACGTGCGCGATGCGCGCATATTTGTCCTTTTAAATGCGCCTCGCACGCCGAGTCGGCGCGAAGAAGAAAGAAAGAAAGAAAAATAGATAGCGAGAGAGCAAGAGAGACTCACCTAAAAATGCAAGCTGCGTCGTTGTCCTGCAGCGGTCGGGATCGGCACTCTTCTTCTTATTTCCTCTCTGTCTGTTTCTCAGTGCTCGCGAGCGCGCGAAATACACGGCGGTAGCGGTAGTAGTGGTAGCAGTAGTGTCTTCCTCCTCGTTTTTTCGCCCCGCGCGAACGTCTTCCTTCTCTTATCTCGCTTTTCTGTTCGAGAGCGGCTTTCGCGTCTCGATAACAGCAGCAGAAAAAATAACTGTCAAACTCTCGCACAATTATTATTATATATAATACAACACGCACAAAAAACTGCACAGGATTTTCAATAATCACTCTTTTTTTTATTTTTTATATATTCTTCACTCGAACTCGTCGTCGCTCGGCACAGCAGCGTATATCCTATTGTCGCTGTCTATCTTCTATCTCTCTTTCGCAGCAGCAGCAATAGTAGTGGTAGTGGTTGCAATAGGGCTCCGCACTCCGTGAGCTCCTCCTTCAACAATCAGAACATGCAAATCAGTGTGATAGAAGCTACACATATACAGATATATATATGGGGGCTAACATGGCATATACGCGAGCGAATACATTTGCGATTGTGTGTAACGTTCGACGTGGAAAGTGCATGTATATAGCGCATATATATCGTGTCGAGCGAGAGAGACTACGACGCGCATAGGTCTTGAATCTCGATTACTTCAAACGAACATCATGTGTACCCTAGGCAACAGGAATATTGGCTCGGCGCGATCGGAGAGGAACAGCAGCAGCAGCAGTGAAAACCGAATATTTTCTCTCTTTTCTTCTCTCGTCTTTCTCGCCATTTCTTTCTCTCTTTCTCTCTCGTTCGTGCACATATAAGCGAATATTTGCGCGCGTTTGTATGTGTGCGCCTATTTAACGCCCGTCACGGCATCACCGTGAAACGAAACGGCGAAAGAGAAGCAGCAGCAGCGCAAGCAAGAAGAGACGTTGATTGGCAAGTAAAAAAGAGAGCCACAAGCGTGTGCTGCACACAGCACAGCGCATACAGGAGAAAATTCGCGCTGGTAAATACAGGCGCGACGCGAGTTGAAATGATTAAAAAATACTCGGACACGCGAGCGAGCGACGACGAATAACGTAATAATGTTTTGAGCAAGCCAATATAGAGTGGAGGCTGCTGCTGGTAATGCGCGAGCGCGTATAATTAGCCAGAGTCGCCGAAATTCACTTTAATTAAATTGATTTTCAACCGCGCGCGCGCGAGAGAGAGGCCAAGAGAGAGAACTCTGGAGGGAGGTATAATATAAGCGACTCGTTTGTGCGTTGCCTCGGCTTATGATACACCGGCAACAGCACACGCGCGCATATCGTTAAAACACACAACAACGCCCAAATTCGAGAATGACTCTCTCTCTCTCTCTCTTACCTGCGCCCGACATATCCTCTTATCGTTATTATACACTCGCTGCACACATGCGAGAAGCGGCATGCGTGCAATTATGTTACATTTCTCCCCACCCCCGAGCTTTTGACCCGAATCGAAATCTAATCAAGTCCTTTTTCGGCAATTTCGCGAAACGATACTCGAAAGCTTCCTTTGGGTAAAAAGCAAAATAAAGAGGAGCTTTTATTCGCGTTTTAAACGAAAAAAATTACCGCTAATTAAGCCTTCACCCGAAAAAAAACTCGTTCGCGAGGATAATATACAAGAGACTCGAGTAGTAGTACCGGCAGTCGATCTCATTTAATTGACCACTTAAAAAACTTTTCTCTCTCACTCGTTGGCTCACTCTCTCTCTCTCTCTCTCTCCCTCTCTATCTTCCCCTGGTGTGCACGGATATGCGGGTATTATTACAATCGAAAAATTGTTATATATACCCGAGCTTTACATTTTATTATATAAAAATCGATCCGACGAATGTTCGCGCGCGCGAGCGGCATTATATTGTGCACTCGTGTGCCGCGGATGCTGAGAAAAAGAGAGAGATAGAGAAGGGAAGAAGAAATCGATGCGCGGCAAAGGAAAACGAGGCAGATGCGCGCCGCAGCCACCGAGTTACCTGCAAAAGTTTATAGGTACATCTCTCTCTCTCTCTCACTCGCTTGTTGAAGCTCTCGAGGCAAGCTGATTTTAATGAATTTTTGCGAACGACGACTCCGCGTACAGCAGCAGTTCGCCGCGGCGCAGATATCATATATACCGGTATAATAGGCAAGTCGAGAGTATAAGAGAGTACATCGACTGCTGCTTTTTTAACGCTCGAACGATCGCTTTGACGCCGTGTAATTCCTTCCTTTTTATTTTTTCCGCCTTTACCCGTTTCGATGAAATACACACACACACGTACAGACGCGCAACGAATCGAATATTATAAGAGCTCAACTGCTGCTGAATCTGCTGCGGATATTATACTATACGTTAAAAATGTCAGATGCGGCGCGTATGTATATAGCGATACGTACGCACACGGCTCGGATAGCGCGCGCGAGAGCTTATAATTACACTTTTTATGATTTACGATTCGTCATTCACTCGAGAGAGAGAGAGAGAGAGAGAGAGAACACACAGGATGTGCCTTCTCTAAACTAGCTCGATAGTATACAGCCTATAATATATATATGTAATTTATAATTCCAGCGACATAAGGCCCACATATTATATCGAATCGACGAATCATTCATCGATAATACGTGCATACATGCTCGGATATCGATATAGTCCAGAATATTATAAAGATTACCAAAACCTAAGCCAACGACGCGTGAAAACAATATATTATCGAGTTTAAGCCCCACGAGTTTGCCGGTGTAATAAGTAATATCGAAAAAATGCGGCACGAAGAGAGCTGTCATCAGCGGTATTAACAGCAGCAGCGTCGTCGCGTGCGAAAAAGGCGAAATTCTCTGCTTGCGAGGCATGTGCTACGCTGCTGCTACGGCACATACTGTGCATCCACTATAATATCGTCATCTTCGTCGCGCGAATATAAGAGAGAGAGAGAGAGACCGCACCTACTTATTTTCGCGAACGAGTTCTCTCTCTCGTTCGTGTGCAGTGCGGTGTACATATTATACTGTGCGCTATATGTGTGCGATACGCCATATATGCACCGAGACTGCACACTTGTGTATTATACATAATATATACACGCGCGCGAGAACTGCACTCACACATAAACACGCGATTTGTCCCTCCCCTCCTACTCCTCCTCCTCATCTTTTTCCTCTCAAACCCTCTTTCGAGTGTGTGTGTGTGTGTGTGTGTGTGTGTATTCGTGAAAAAGTGTGTAATGTGTATGCATTGCATTCTCTCTGTCTACTCCGTATGTGTGTGCGAGTATACATGTATATGCGTGCATCGAACCTAACCTCGCTTTCCTCTCGTCGTACATTCATATAAAGCTAAGAGGCTCCGAAAATTCATTCTCAACCGTCAGCTCTCGTATTATTTTTTATTTTCTCACGAATATCTGAATGTATTCGTTCTGATACTAATACTACTACTACTAGCTTATAATGTTTCGAAACTCGAGTGAAAGCTGAAAAAAAACATCAAACTGTCGGCGGCAAGTATTATACGCAGACGCACACACACTGACAGAAGACGAACAGTCATCATCGCGCGTGTAGCAGCGGGTATATAATACTTGTGGCCCGGTCATCATCGTCGTCATATCGAAACTCTCGAAAGCCCACGTCTCGCACGCACACGCCCAGCACTCAGCAGCGTGTATATAATGCGTATTTAATGTTGTAAAGAGCGCGCAAGGATAGATGCACGAGATATGTGTGTATAGTAGACGTAGTTTTCATCGTTATCGGTGAGCCATCCTTGGACACATATCATCATCAAGAGAGATAAGGCCCGGGCTCGATGATTATCTGCTGCCTTTGCGAAAAAGTCTCGCGAGTGTCTCCCATGTATTATTATTTTATACAAAGCGCAAGGATGACTCGAATACCGATTACGGTCAGTCACATATACACGCAACTCTTCTAGTTGTAGTAGTTGTTGTTGTTGTTGTGGTTGTTGTGAAGTAAGTATACGAGGAAAGGTATCTGCTATATACGAGAGCTGCAGCAGGTTGGACAGAGACGGCATATAATATGGTATAGTGCAGCGCTCGCTCGCACATATACACACACGTACACAGACACCCAACGCCGTAGTGCAGACAGAGACGGCTACGCGGAGCGCACAGTGCGCTTGCTATGTACCGGGTCGCTTCGGCGCGCGCAGCACCACGATTCTCTCTCGCTCAACACATCTGCAGCAGCGGGCGCTGTACAACAGTCGCACACACACACACACACACACACACACTTACAGAACACGGTCACACAAACACTATATACGTATCAGCACGATATTGTATATACCTATATATACGCTCTCGCACACACACACACACACACACACACACACACACACACACACACACACACACACACACACTTATGGGGCACAGGCAACACACATATATACTCTCTCTCTCTCGACTCAGGGCGCGACGAGTCTCTCTCTCTCTTTCTCTTCCTCGAGGAACGAGTCGACGTAGAGTATATAGAGAAATGCACACTACTTTGCTTCTTACAGGCTCAACTAGGTGTGTCGATGCTCTCTGCTCACTCCGATGTCGCTGTTGTTGTTGATGTTTTTCTTTTTGTTGACAAACGCGTGCGAGCCTAGTCGTCGTCGTTCAAAACACGCTGATGCTCCTTTACGGGCCTCCTGCTGCAATAAAGCTTGTCGTCGTTCACTGCTACGAGCTTAGCGGCGGCTCGGGATTTTAGCGGTAGCATGGCAGTGAAGCCGCCTCGGCGACGTCAACATCATCTCCTCGAGCTCGACTACTGCTACTGGGTTGCCGTTGCTGTTGATACCGCTGCTTGTACTTCCACTACCCCCCGCGGCTACTGGAGCCGCGCGCATCCTCTCGCGACTCTCTGGACTGTCGAGAATGTAGTGACTCGGGGGGCCTTATACCGCGACGGCGACGTGCACATCCAATTTGTTGAATGCAACCGCGAACTGCACACTGCACACTGATATTATTATACACACGCGCGCGCGCTACTCACGCACGCACACCAACGACTACTTTCACGACACGAGACGATGATATTATTATTATGATTATTACGGATGTGTCGTTTGTCTTGGCAAAATACACAACAACAATAAGAACTAGCACTGATGATAAACAAAACAACACACTATGTAAAACAGACGGCGGCGACTCCTTTTTGTCACTCGGTCGTCGTCGTCGTCACACACAACTTTGCGATATTATTACAATATACTCGCGCACTCTCGGCTGTAACTCGGATGTGCGATGATGATATATTCACAGAAGGACAAAATTGCATACGCCGCCTTGTAATAAGGTATGCGAGCCAAGCATGCTTGGCATTTGCCTCTTTTCTCTCTCTTTCTCGCACTCTTTCACTCCTTTTTTTCTTCTCCTCTTTCTTTCTCTCTCTCTCTCTCTCTCTCTCTCTCTCTCTCTCTCCTTTCACAACTCTTTCCAACACCGCGCGCGAAAGCTACTCCCGGCCTCGCTCACGGGACTCGACTGAGAAGTTCGGCGGCAACAGCGGCGAGCGCCGAGCGAGCGAACCGAACGAACGGAGCGGTGGTGGCGGCGGCGGCTACGGCGGCAAGCGGCGGATCGTCGTATACGTATATCGTACAGAGAGCGGCGTTCGCGCAGCGCAGAAAACCGGAGAAAGCAAAATCCCCCCGCGTCGCTGTATACTCGCACACACACACATACATGGACGAGCGCAAGCGTCGACCTCTCCAGGGGCCCCTGGGCGAGTTTCCCCATATATACCGCGCGTACAAAGCAGCGAGTCGAAGCGAGATGGAAGCTAACACGGATAGGAGGCGGCTAAACTATGTGTGTGTGTGTGTTTCTGTGCGCTCGCAGTGCTGTATCCTACGCGGCGCCGCCCGGCCTCTTCTCTTGCAACAAACTCGCGGCGGCGGCGATGGCAGCAGCATACCATGCACAAACTCGCACACATGCACGATCAACGTGTATTCAGCGTCATCGGCGAGAGCAGCAGCAGCGGTGCACTGATGTAGGATCGACGAACTGGGCCTTGGGCTTCGCGAGTTTCGAGCGTGCCCCCCGTTACCGTGTATGTATGCGCTATGTAGTACTGTGTACGTGCAGCTCGGCAATGTGCGCGCATATTGTACAGAGGCGACTATATATAACAGCACCGAGCCATATAGAGGAGTGTATGTACGACATCGTGTGCAGTGATCGCATGTATATAGCGCGGGATAAAGGATTAGCCGCTCGGCTCTCTCACTCTCTTTTCTACGTAGTTATAGTAGTAGTAGTAGTACGATAGTAATAGGTATACATGGCAAAGTAGCCAGTTTTCGGACACTCGAAGGAATGTTTACCTTTTATCTTCTTTTTTTGATTTTGCAGAGTTTTCTCATTCGATTCGAACGAGAATTAACATCGTATCATTCGCTAGGAAAAATTATAGAGTTTGAAGCTTTGACGTTGGAAAAATTTCGATTTTTTTTCGGCGAAAAGTTGAAAGATCTTGTTTTTGGAAAAATTGCATCGATGATCTTACCTTTTTTATACGAGATCGTTAGATGCTTCGATGTTAACACCGTAATAGCTACTCTCAGAGCTCGAGATTATTGAAAAGGGATCGAATTGTGCAATGAAGCACTTGGTAATTATTCAAGTGCAGGATAACTAGAACTCAGAATTTAAACTTGCACCAATGTCACCGGGCCCTCGATTCCGACAAAATTTCATATTTTTTAATATGGCTAAAGCGAAGCCGATGCCGATAAGCATGAACTCGAGCCTATATAATATGTGCGCCTGTATAATATAATATTTCATACCCAGTAGCCCTAAAATCGCTTTTTTATTATCGCATTTTTTCAATTTTTGGCAAATGTGTAGGTGTTTTTTCTTCATAATTGAGCAACGATTTCGAAACATGACCTCCTATGATTATTTTCAAAGTTAGATCCTGAAAATGAAATATGGTTTGTTTTTGATTTTTTTGACAGTTTTGTTGTGTGAGCTTTTTCTCAAGATTGAATTCGTTTTTGAGAATACTTGGGCAGTTATTGTGAAAAAAGAATTCTTCGGCTTCAGCGGATGGCTAAAAACGTTAGCCCAATGCAATTAACAGAAGGACATAGGGTCTTACAATGGAAGATAGGGTTTTAGTGTCAGTCAATGTAGACTATCAAAAAATTTAGGTTTTAAACCAAAGTAGGATTAATTAAGAAAATATTCGAAAAATAGAGAGACCACTTCTCTTTATTTGGCGTCAAAGAGGTTCAGGATTTCAGAGGGGGTCGCAGTGAAATGGGAGAGATTTTAATATTTACTGCGTAAAATAATGGGAGCCAGAATATGTAGAGACAATGTTAAAATGCAGAACAAATTTTTTTCAACATATTTTTCTTATGAAAAATTGTATTTTTACCTAAAAGTTATTTTAAAACAAGTTTTACTTTTTTCCCCCAAATTTACTTTAGGATTAATTATACATATTCAAAGAAGTTTTTGACTATACACATACAGCTGCTTTTTTTCGTATAGAACAGAATTGTAAAAAGCTGATTCGAAAAATCCGTCAATCACAAATAGATTTAATATGTGAATTACCAGCTATTGATTTTGAGAATTATAAGAATAACCTTGATTAATGAATAATTTACTCCAGAAGTTTTACCTGCAACAATAATTTTCTTGAAACGTATATTAATATTAATGTAGAAAAATCAATTCGAAATTAAAACGCAAGAAAAATAATGATTTAAATTTTTATTTAATTTTTATTACATTTAAATAATATAGAAAAATTCTATATTATCTTCTTTTGGGCATTAACCTCTACTTTACGATGTTTTTCCTCGCTTATCTTGAACCAAATTTCCACCAATCGACAGTTATTGAATAGATTGTATAAGTGCAAGACAGTCCAAACTTATAGGTCAGCCAAATAGTCCAGTCAAATTAAATCTGACCCTATGTTAAAAATGAAAAAATTCGCAACCGCAGTTTGACACCGGGAAAAGTTAGTGTTAGATGTTAGAAATGAAGTAGTGTAAAATGCAACTATGCAACTAATGGGAATTTAAACAATTGGACCCTTTGAAGTTGCCCAAAATTCGTTTTTCGGTTGTAGTTTTTTAACCACAAACTTTACAAAAAAAAGGTTTCTAGTGAAAAATGTAGGTCTTTTAAGACCTACAATTTGGCGTATTATAAGTTGAAATTGGGTCATTTGTTTATCCGCAAGGTCGAAAAAACCGTCAAATATGACCGTTTTTTCAATTGTTTATAACTTTGCAATAAACTAATGAAACTTTAGGAATAAGAAGCCTTTGTCACGACAAACAAAACGCATTTTTCATTTTTGCGCTAAGTGCATTATTGATCGAGTTATTCCATTTGTTTATTAAAAATATTTTTCCGTTAAGCTGTGCCTGCAACTACAGGCATGATACGGACACGAGCGACGGCTCAAATGAAAGGTAAAGACTTGTACTTTTGTAAACAAATTCAACCATAACATTTTATTGCTATTTTATTGCATAAAAATGAACAAATGAAGAGCCGTGCGAAAAAAAAAATGTTTAAAGAGTCAAATTTTCCGGAAGTTCCACGCTATTAAATAGTTTATAGACACTGCTAATGTTAATAATTTTTCAAGACCTTTCAAATAAAAAAAGTAAGTCTCTAAGTTCATTAGAAGTGGAGAAATTGAAAATTGTTACAGCGGAGCGATTTTGAACCGTGAGATTTCATTTTCGTAACACAAGAAGCCAGCTCGCGCGAGGTACCCCCACTCCTACGTTATTGGCCGCGTCCGGCGACGCATAAGCGCACTCGATGTTTAACTTAATGATATTGCATAGCAGTAAGTATAAAATAAGGGGCATAAAATTTATTGAATCGTAGACCTGATAAAAACATTTTATTCGTACTCTACGTACAAAAACATTCTTTACATGAAAAGTGGTTTTTCACATTATCAATGTGATTCATATAGCTGAAGTTTTGAACTTTCTCATATATAAATACTGAATATTTTAAAATTTACGAGCGTCCGAAAATCACAAAAATGGGTTTTCCCGAAAATCTAAATTAATTATCGCGTGGCGATGATCGTAAGTACGTGTTACCGTATGGTCTATAAAATTCGTCGATATGTCTTTCTCTGTCTATCTCTCTCTCACGTGCGCTTGTTTGATGCATAAATTGTCTTGACCCTTTTTGAAGTCAAAAATAAATGTGAAAAAAAACTTTTTTGAACAGCAATCATTTTAGTATGATTATTTTGGTGTACTCGCTTTTAGATTGCACTGAATTGACGATTAAACTAACATTTACAGTATAAGCTAATTTAAGTGTACTTTATTTTCAACAGACATGCAAAAAGAAGCACAAATTTATAAAGTAGGAAGGCAGCAACGTTGTACGAATGAGGAGAGTTTATGAAGGAAAGAGGCTGACTGTACTAACAAAGCAATGGATGATATTTTTATTCAAATTTTTTTATTTGAGCAAAACAGAAAATGTACAATTTTTAATGTGCAACTATTAGTTAATTTTTAACGGCGCCAAGATAACGGTATACAGCTCTAGGTTAATCAAGTCTCCAGTAAACATAGAACCGACAATGGTCTCCAGGCCATTTCGCATCAGCGGCCAAGTACGTGACCAAGCGAATTGCCGACAAAATTCTCTTGACATTTTCTCGCACAGGTGGAGGGCACAAATCTCTTGAGCTTCTGAGGTTGGGAGCTCCAACAATTTGTTCGTGCCTGAGAAGTACCAGTAATCTAGGCACGTGACTTCCTGCGCCGCCTTGCTCGGTTTCATACAGATCAGATCGTAGAGCGAAAGATTCTCCTTTATCATAAGCGTTTCGGCCGAGCGAACGAATTTTTTGTCCCCGCACAATCGTTCGAGGCACTGCGTTGAGCTCTCGAACAATCCGTAAGTGGCGAAGAACACTATTATCGTCTTTACGTTTCCTTGGCTCAGTTTAAATGTTCTTCTCCCGCAGCGCTCTAGAAGCTGGACGATGGTCATCATACTAGACGCCAAAATCACTTTAAGTTTAGGCGGAACAACTGTATTCTGAAGCGATTCCAATCCCTCGTGAAAATCGCTCCCACGTGGAAAAACAAAGTTTTTCAAGTCAGCGCCACGAGCCAAGAGTATATCAACATCGAATGGCAAAAGATTAATCATAGCCCAATGAAGAGGTGTTCGTTTCAGGTTGTCTTGGGCGTCGACCCGCAACTTTATGCTCAATGTTTCGCAGATCTCGAAGAAATAGGCCAACAAACCTTCGTATTTAAAATTGGCTTTGCATCTTCTGCAAATAATATGCAGGGCTGTCGAGCCTTCGTTGTTAGCAAGATTTGGATCAGCGCCCATTTTCAGCAGACAATTGATCAAGCCTCTCTGGTCACGAGATACAGCTTCGTGAAGCGGTGAGTTGCCCAATAAATTTTGAGCGCCGACTTGAACCTCCACACGCTTCTTGTCGCATATATCTAAAAACTGATCGAACAAGATCTTATTTTGTGGGAATCTGCTGACGAGCTTGTGCAGAGGGCTAAACTTTCCCTTTCTAGCTAAATTTGGATCAGCCCCTCTTTCGAGCAGAATCTCTATGAACTCGATGCATCCATGGGCTACAGCTGTGTAAAGCGGAGTCCTACCCAATTTGTCCTGGGCATTGATTTCCAACTTGAGTTTCTGTTCGTCGCAAATCTCGAAGAACATATCTATCAATTTTTTATGGGCATTTTCCTTGTTCTTTAGCTCTGCGATGATGTGAAGCGGAGTTGAGCCTTCGACGTTACCCCAATTAGGATTTGCGTCGTGTCTCAGAAGTAATTGGACTATCATCTTGTGTCGGTAATACAGTGCCAAATGGAGCGGTGAATTAGCTGTTCTTTGAGCAAAGCAATCAGGGTGCACCCCTCGATTGAGACATTTTCGGGCGAGATCTTCGTCGCCGGTTCTGCAGGCGTCCAACAGATCTGATGATCTGAACTCATTGTCTTCGTCGCTGATCACTTGGAACTTTTCGTAAAGATATTCTGGTGGCGTTTTGACCTCTGGCTCTCCTTTACTTTCTTTCGAATTGAAGATTTTTCGCACGAATCTCTTCATTTTGTGGTTGGATTTAAAATGACAATGTATTGTATGTTCACTTGTCGCACAAATCACTTGCGTAGAATTGCGGAGTTAAAACTTTGCACGTAGGGATAATGTACTTTATGTTCACTTGTCGCACAAATCACTTGCGTAGAATTGTTGTGAAGTTAAAACTTTGCACGTGGCGTTATAGAGACGGACAGATGCACACTGAACTGCACCGCGCGAGGCTCTTTACTATGAAACAGTTGGAAATCAGATAAGAGAGAGAGAGAGCGTAGATGCGTGCTTCTGCTTCGCTTGTCTGCTACAGACTAAACGAATTACAGCTGGCTTGCAATGGACTGATGATGCTTAGCTGCCTCTTACCGCACGGCGCCGATGATCAGATCTAAAATTTTGTGGTGGGGGGGTATTGTAAAGTGAGCAGCGGAGGCGCGTGTGTATAACCATGGAAGTGGAACGTGTATAAGCATAGGAAATTCCAGCGTTCCATCGAGCAGCAATTCTGACGAGTGGAATGTGAAATTTTGTATGCTAATACACGTTTCAATTCCTGTTTCACCAAAAATATTTGACAGAATTTGATTTGCTCTATTGTACCAACCAAATGGAGGTGTTTTATGAGTTTCAAATCACAACAGCCCCAAATTATTTATTCTTCAAATTTCAATAACTTTATAAAAATTTTCTACTGGAAATTAACATTTAATTGTTACAATTTTTATAAATTATTTATTTTATTACTAACTTTTATTTTTGACTAATTATTCAAAAGTGTACACTTACAAAATATAAGTAGGCTTATTCATTTAGTCAAATAAATTGAAACTCTATCGAATATTATTATTTAAATATGGTATTATAGTAGTTATTAATGTATTAAAGTTTTCAAAACGGAATTTTATTATAACCAAATTCTCATTATTGAATTCAGAATTCGCAGTTTTTGGGCGAAGGCAACGTTTGCAAGCAATTGATTGACTATATAATTATGGAAAATACTATTAAATATTCATTTTTATGGAGATTTTCTTGTAACGTTTAAGGTGGCTAGTCAGTAATCATAACAATAGTACAGCGAAGCGTATGTCTGTCTCTTTCTCGCATTAGGCAGGCAACCGCTCGCATTAGATAGAGGAGACCAGAGAGACACGGAGCCAGAGAAAGCAATTTAAGCCTGTGGTGGGCGATCGATAGTGTACACTATGTGTAAAACGGTTCTTTTCCCAAAGAAAAACTTAAACATAGCTTAATGAGGGCCGCCTGCATGTACAACATACGTGTCAATAATAATAGTAGTATACAGACTAGCATAGGCAAAGCTCCTTATTCGCTCTGTTTGCGTTTTCTGATGGGAAACGCTTCGTTTTACACATAATGTACCCGCTTCACCTCTTTTTCCTAGCTGATGAGCCAGAGTAAAGTGTAGTGTTACACTGCTTTGAGTGACTAGCCGGTTGTGTGCAGACATTCAAACGTCGTTGATCATCAGCCGAGTACACACGTAACGCAGTAGTTGGGACTTGTTCTTTTGGACTCTCTTCAGACAATCAGTGATTTGGAAATTTCAACATTAAAATGGTAGATATTGAAACAAAAATCAAATACGGAGATGTAGTGGCCCAGTTTGAGTTGTGTTTGAATGCAATTGCTGCGAACCCATCTTCTTTGGCTAAATTCTCTTCGGCGGATCCAGAAGTTGCTGCATCTGATCATGCCGGGTTGGAAATAGAAAACTCTTTGTTTGAAGAAAAAGAGGAATGTGCCCGAGTGCTGGCTGAGTTCGATGCAACTCTCAAGGAATATTTCGATAGCGATGATGATACATCTGAAAGAAGTGTGGATTCAATTTCTTTACAAGAAATTACTCCAACAATAGCTCTATTAGCTAAATTAAATTCTGAGGATCCAGAGGATGCTACGTCTGAACAACCCGCGCAAAAATCAATGAAACTATGGAGGCGACTGCTGAGATGGCTCCTTCAAAACATCAGAAAAAATAATGGTTTAATAAAATATCGGAAAAAATAACCTCAAAAAAAGTGACCTGCACGTGAAAAAATAATTGTAAAGTTGGGAACAGAATTGTAAATACTTGTAATATATTCAACAAACATGCAAAAATTTTGAATTATTTTTTGTAAAAAATTATTTAAAAACATAAGATATGCGAATCATTCAATGTAAAATATTGCTGTTGATGATCAATAAAAAAAAGAATAAAATGAATCAACTCCTTTTTGATTATTTTCTCCTCTACATTCTTTTCTTCTTTTATATAATATAGTTAAATAAATATAAAAAAATAAATCAAGGTGAGTTAAATAATTTAAATGTATTTGCTTATACGGAGCCAGCACGTTGGCCAACGAGCCACGAGTTTTCGTATTGTTGAGGCGATATCCTCGCAAACGTGGAAAATATTGAGTATGATTCAAAAACTTTCACTTTTTCAAAAGTAGAAAAATCTAACTTTTTATCTTTTTTACTATAATTTTTATAATTTATTTTTCTCATTACATATAATTTCAAAGATTGATTTCGTCACCTGCGAGTTAGCTGCGTTGGTTCATCCGTTGATTTTTTGAAACGTGTAAATTTTCACTTTCGAATAAGTGAAAGTTTTTGAATTATACTCAATTTTTTCCACGTTTGCGAGGATATCGCCTCAACACGTGGTGGCACGTGCGGATTTTGCATCTGGTGGCATAAGGTAAAAATAATGTTCTTACGTACAATTAAGTTGTTAATATTAATCATTGATCGAATTTAATAATTGGCTGAACGAATCGAACATCTTCAACAGAAATACATTATTCAAAATCAGATATCAAGTTTCAATCCTACATAAAAGTGAAAATTTATACGTTTCAAAAAGTCAATGGATGAACCAACGCAGCTAACTCGCAGGTGACGCGTGAAATCAGTCTTTGAAATAATATGTAATAAGAAAAATAAATTAGGGTTAAATGTGGGTGTTACTGCGGTTTTTTTAGGTTGTCTTCCAACATTCGATATCAAACGTTGTAAAAAGATTTGCCTAATATTTTTTTTTACGTTATTGTTCAGGATCTGGGCTAAACAATTTAAATATTATAAATCGTTTAATTTCAATTTAAAATCATTAAACAGTAATTTAAAAAATAAAAATGGATGCATGTATTACTGCGGTACATGTATGTGTTACCGGCAAAACCCGCTTTTAGGCAAAAGTGACTTTTGCCTAGGCAAAAACAGAAATGCCTAAAATTTTAGGCAAAAACCGCAGAAATATATGAACTTCCTAAATCTTAGGCATTGCCCGCAATGCCTAAAAAATTTTAGGCATTACTGCGAGCTAATAATTTTAAGTAAAAAATTAATGTAAAGTGAAAAAATACGCATTTATTTGAATACAAAAGTTTTGTTTTTAATGCATTCAGAACTACAAATTTCGTCAAATGGTCATGGTATACCATTATCAACTTAAACCCATCGACACTTGATGATTGAAAGTCAATTAAGTCCACCTGGCATTTACTATTCATTTCTGAATGGAAAATTGGCTTGGATACCAACCCCCTTTTTCTCTTTATTTTTTTCTGGTGACAGACTTCACACATTTTTAAGTATAACTCAATCAATTCGCTTGTAAAGTTGGAATACTTGATCGATGTTTCTTTCCAAAGCCTATCGCGCCCACCATGTCCGGTCGCAATATGCACGCTTGAATGATATCAAAAACATCTTCAAGCGGTACACTAGTATTTAATGCTACTACCTGGTTTGATCTTGGAGATAAGTCGGTACTTATAACATTTATAATGTTCTTTTTCGTTAGCCTCGGCGACAAACTGATTTTTCTAATTATCGATTTCAATCTCCATTTTTACTTTATTTTGAGTTAAGTAACTAGTGAGAGTATAAGTTTGTATCCATTTTGGGTTTTAAACAAAACTAACAAATAAGTCCGGCTTAGATGCTGACTAATCGTATACTAACGTGTTATTGTTTACATTAATGCCTAAAATTTTTTAGGCATTGCGGGCTTTGCCTAAGAAATTTAGGAATTTCCTATACTTTTTTAGGCATTGCGGTTTTTGCCTAAAATTTTAGGCATTTTTGTTTTTGCCTAAAAGCGGGTTTTGCCGGTAACATATATAAAGTTGTACGCAATTTTTCAAAATTCTGCTCCGCTTAGGTGGACGAGAGTACTTTTCTGAAGATTTTGAGACCCCATAGATCAATACTGATGAAAAACTCTTTTCAAGATTATGCGGCAAGTGATTTATAACACAATATTTCGTCTTATGAAAAAAGTGATGTAATTGGTATTTCAAAGCTTGGGTAGAAGTTGTTTTTGGTCAATCTGGTGTAGAATGAACATATTTTACTATCACAAAAAAAAAATTTCCACTATTTCGATTCATATAGCTATTTTTAGCTGAAGCTGAATTTAAGCTTTTAACACAGGTTGGTCCCCTTACGGGATTTTGGGGTTATGAATATGATTTTGGATGACAAATTTGAATTCCTCGTCAAATTTTACATACAAAATCATGTTTTAACAATTTTTTCATATTCATCCTTGGGAAGCATAATAAAATATGAAAAATCATATTCCAACTCTGATTCAAGAGGGAGGGACAGTTGACGTGATATAGCCCATAGGTATACATTTAGAATTAATAATTAATTTAATTCTTTAATTCTGGTGGTTGGAAATGATAAAATTGATTTAATTTCTAATTTGAAGGTTTCGATATTAAAACTTTTAAATTAAATTAAATTTTTTAATCGACAAATTACAAATTATGCAACTCTGGGAAACAGGGTTGTATAAAATTTATTACAAAATCAAATTGATTCGTTATATTTGAGGGGAAACACCTGTGTTTATACTTGTAAATTTGAAAAAAAACATATATAGTAGGCGCTAGTCTTTGAATTTTCATTTTTTGATGTGAAAGTATGTTTATACTAGTCTTTTTACATCAGAAAATACAACTCTAATATTTTCAATTATTTAAACTACTCCAGGACTTCTGTAATATGAATTATGATTCAAAAGTGTTATGCCACAGGATTTTGATCTCAATTTCAGACCAATCATGATCCGTATATTGGGTTTCAAATTTTTGTTATGCCAATTCTCCCACTAGTTAAAACGAAATTCAGCAAAAGGAGAAAATTAAGAGACAAAATAATGAAAATCCAAGAAAATTATTAACTTCTTTTTTTTTCAATTTAATATTTATTTGAATAACGTAGAAAATCTGTACAATCAACACTATCTCTATGATTGTCGCTGTGCGCTATCGCCATCGCTAAAGTTTTTGTCTGAAGCAAATATTATATAAATCTTTGTTCATGAGCGATTCATCGATGATCAATAGGCAGCACTCGAATGGCAATCCCGACAGCCTCATGAATGAATCCAGTGCCCAGCAACGGAAAAATAATCTAGACAGCTTCTCGCATAGATGAATAGCGCAGTGCTCTCCTTGCCCATTTAGAAGCTCCTTCAACTGTCCGGAGCGAGCGAAGTCGTAGTAGTCCGTGTACGTGAGTAACTTGGACGCCTCTTCGGGTTGTAAGCGGGTCAGGTCGTAGAGCGAAAGACTCGGACTCACCATTAGCTTTTTTGCTACCCGCTCGAAGTCCCGGGAATGAATCCAAGATTTATCGTATTCTTCTCGTCTTCTATCCAATGGTATATTTTCATAATAGGATAACTGTATCAAAACTCTCTGCAAAACACTATCTATATCAGTGTGATATGATCTTCTATGGTCTTTTTTAGGATCGGGCGACTTTTGGAACATTCCGTGCATAGCGAATATTTTAATAATCGTTAATGCGTCGCTCCGCTTCAGCTCGTACCCTTTCGTCTCTAGACATTCAACGACTTTCAGAGTTTGAGCCATTAGTCGCAATTTACCTTGACCATCGTAATTAAAATTTGGATTGAATATCTTGACGAAATGATTCTCAGTTGGGAAAACGAAGCTAGACAGATCAGCGCCACGATCCAAGAGTACGTCGATGACATCAAACTTGAGATTTGCCACGGCTAATTGCAGCGGTGTCCAACCCTGTTTGTTTCGGGCATCGACCTCTACCTGTCGATTGTTTTCGTCGCACATCTTGAAAAACGTCTCCACTGATATATAATCGTCTTTTTTACGACAAACTAAGTGCAAAGGAGTCCATCCTTCGTGGTTTGGCATATTGGGATTGGCGCCGTGTCTCAGCAGCGATTCAATCGCCTCCTCCGATCCTCCATTGTATATAAACGAGTGCAGAGGTGTATTGCCCTCGTTGTCCTGTGCATTGACCTCTAATTTACGATGTTTTTCCTCGCTGATCTCGAACAATATTTCCACCAATCGATAGTTATTGAAATGGTTGCAGAAGTGCAGAGCAGTCAATCCTATCAAGTCGGCCAAATCCGGACTGGCGCCTCTTCTCAGCAGCAATTCGGCCAACTTGTCGTTGCCGCATAACAGTGCCAAGTGCAATGGTGTTCGACCAAACTTTCCCTGGGCGTCGATTTGCACTGACTTACGTTTTTCGTCGCTGATCCTGAATAACATCTTGGCCAAATAGCCTACATCGTCGTGACTTTTGCAAATAATGTGCAAAGGAGTCAAGCCCTCTGCATTGCCCAAATTAGGATTGGCGCCTCTCGTCAGCAGCCATTCCGTCATCGTTCTTCTGTTGTAGGCCACTGCCAAGTGCAATGGTGTGTTACCCAATATGTCTCGGGCATCGACCTGAACCGACTGCTGGGTTTCTTCAATGATGCTGAAGAATAGTTTTACCAACTTATCGTCCTGGCACTTTCTGTGCATAACGTGCAGAGGAGTCTTACCCGACGTATTGGCCAAATTTGGATTGGCGCCGTGTCTCAGCAGCCATTCGGTAGCCTCCAGGTTGTCGAATTCCACTGCAAAATGCAATGGCGTGTCACCACAATCGTTCTGGGCGTCGATCCGCAACGGTTGATTCAGCTCGTCGCACATCTCCAAGAACATCTCCACCAAGTTTTGGTATCTTGAACGGCAAATAAGGTGCAAAGGAGTCGATCCTTTCTTGTTGGGCAGATCGGGATTGGCGCCGTTTCTCAAAAGCAATTCAACCAAATCTTTATTTTCGGCAGCCAGAGCCAAGTAAAGCGGCGACTCGCCAGTTTCTGGCGCGAGGCAGTTGGGATCCTGGCCGAACTCGAGGAATTTTTCGACAACATCTTTCAAGGCAAATCGGCAGGCTACCTGGTAATGTGTCAATCCTGACTCATCGGTGTAGTTCACGTCGAATCTATTGTATATTTCAAAGAGTCGACGGACATCAGTATCACGAGTGTCGCATTTAGCAGCACGATGAATGTGTGTGGTGCGACGGAGCAGTGGCCTGCCGTCTTCATCGAGTGGGGGCTCATCTTTGTAGCCGGCTCTGACCGCAAAGTCGATGAATAATTTTCTTGGCCAAACTCCGTAGATATCGTTTTTGATAGAATCCGAGAGAAGCCAATCGATCGCTTTGGGCTGAAAAATGTCTCGGAGATCGGGAAGTTCGCCATCATAATTTCCGATAAAGAGATTGAGATGATGAAGAAATTCACGATTCTTTTTTTCGATCTCCCGATTTACCTCTCCCGACATATTCGTAAATTTGTTCAAACACTTTTGATTGTCTTGGGACCCTATTTTATATACACTCACACAGCCACACAGTCACTTATAATTTTGATATTTGTTCTTTTTACACTTAAATATTTCATTCAAACTGCGGCGTCGTAACACGTGTACTCACCGACTCTACTTATACGGTTATATTCACTACATAATCTATAATAGAAAGTGTGCTAGGCTAGAAACGAAAAAACTAGACACGACGCTACGTACGAGACGATTCAAAGGCAAATGAGCCACGCATATGCCACTCCGCAGCGCAGCGGAACAGAGAGAGCAACAGACTCATCGGGCATTCAAGCATGCGCCGGCCGATCACAGGCCGCCAAAGACTTTTACTTACGGGGGCCCACAGTGTGAGTCGAAATGATGCTTAGAATCGAAACCGATAGAAATCCAACTTCAATACTAATTCTGAAAGCAAGCTATTGTTTTAAATTTTTGACAGCGATTTTTGTTCTGATTTTTGACATGACCAAAATCTTACCGAAAATTCAGATAACTCCGTAGATCCGTAGATGCGCAAGTTTATTGAAAAAATTCTAAATCACATTTTTATAAAGCTTGTTTATATGTGACTTGAAATGTATTTATATTTCTAAGCAAGCTTATAGATTATTATTTTTTATGAAATAAACGATCACATTCGATAGAAAAAAAATTTTAATACGTGATCTCAAAATTTTTGCGTTTTCCAATGTTTCTTACACAATGCATGATAAAATTAACCATGAAAAATGAATTAAAAATTGAAATACAAAATAAAAATCTAAGCACATTAATATGAATTAAATTTTTTTTAAATTTTATTACATTTAATAATACAGAAAATATACAACATTTAATAATACAGAAAATATACAACATTTAATAACACCAAACATAAAAAATACTAATAATGTGCTTATCGCTAATTTTGGCTTGCAGTGGCCAAGACTATATTTAATAAATCCTCGTTCCTCAGTACCTGGATGATCATTTCACAGCACTCAATTGGCAGTCGTTTGTGAATCAGCTCCCAAAAAGCATACAGGGTCCGACTCTGAAAAAATTGCCTCAATAGTTTCTCGCATAGATGCCTAACGCAAGCCTTCTGATAGCTATAGGAAAGCTCCCATGAATCTATCGCACTAGCGGCCTCGTAATAGACCATAGAAGTTAGTTTAGATCGTATCGAGATCAGATAGTAAAGCGACAGACTTGAACTTTCCACTATTTTTTTTGTTTCTTTCACTACCTCCTTGTCCTCCTCATCCTTGTCCTCCTCCTCTTTGTCCTCTTCCTCCTCATCATCATTGCCACATTTGTTGCAGTGCAAAGTCTTTAGAGTTATTAATATCTGTTTTGCTGTTTGTACAAACACTTCGTCGTCACACAAAGACTTTCCAAGATCCGCCGAGTTCTCAAAAAATCCGTTATCAGCGAATACCTTCATAATCGTTATGACGTTGCTTCGTTGCATCTCGTATCCTCTTTTCTCCAGAGTCTCGATGACGCTCAGAGCACCAGATATCAATTTCAATTTTAATTTGCTATTGATGTGCTTAAGACCCATAATGATTTCGTCGAAAAGACTCGCAGTGGGAAAAACAAAATTAGACAGATCAGCACCATGATCCAAGAGTACATGAACAATATTCGGCCAGCATCTAGCCACGGCCCATTGAAGTGGCGTCGGACCAAACTCGTCCCTCGCATCGACTTTCACCTGTTGATTGTTTTTGTCACACATCTTGAAAAACGTCGCCACCGATCCATAATCGTCTTTTTTACGGCAAACTAAGTGCAAAGGAGTCCATCCTTCGTGGTTTGGCATATTGGGATTGGCGCCGAGTCTCAGCAGCGATTCAATCGCCTCCTCCGATCCTCCATTGTACATAACCAAATGCAGAGGTGTATTGCCCTCGTTGTCCTGTGCATTGACCTCTAATTTACGATGTTTTTCCTCGCTGATCTCGAACAGCATCTCGACCGAGCGATTAGTCTGGTGTTTGTGGCAGAAGTGCAGAGCAGTCAATCCTTTCAGATCGGCCAAAGTCGAATCGGCACCCCTCCTCAACAGCAACTCGACCACCTCGTCGTTGTTGTAGTACAGAGCCAAGTGCAGCGGTGTATAGCCTAAGTTGTCGCGTGCGTCGATCTGGACCGTTCGATGGTTCTCGTCGCACATTTTTAGAAACTTCTCCGTCAAGCCCTCGTCAGGTTTTGTACGGCAAGTGATGTGCAGAGGACTCAATCCTTTGGCATTGGCTGAATTAGGACTGGCGCCTCTTCTCAGCAGCAGTTCGGCCTCCTTCTCGTTGCCGTATAACAATGCCAAATGCAATGGTGTGTTACCCTTATTGTCCTGGGCGTCGATCTTTATCGTCTGCCGGATGTCGTCGCAGACCTCAAAAAACTTCTTCAGCGCGGCGTCATCTTGAACTCGGCTGCAAATTACGTGCAAAAGTGTCTGTCCCTCTGCATTGGCCAAATCTGGATCGGCGCGGTTTTTCAGCAATAATTCAATCACCCTCTCACTCTTAGTCCTCACTGCCAAGTACAGCGGGGACTCACCCGTTAATGGCCAGAGACAATTGGGATCCTGGCCGAGCTCGAGGAAGTTTTCGACGGCGCCGTAGCAACCACACATGCAGGCCACATGGAAATGTGTCAATCCCGACTCGTCGGTGTAGTTCACATCGAATCTGTGATAAATTTTAAAAAGCTGACGGACAATGGAATTTCTGGTGGAGAACCAGCTTGCAGCTGCGAAATGCACTGGTGTGGTGCGACTCAACGATGACTCACCGTCTTCATCCGGCTCGGGCTCGTCCTTGTAGCCGTTGCGAATCACAAAGTCAATCAATGAAGATCCTTCGAGCATTAGCCTATATTGCGCCATGAATTTTACTACGTCAAAGAGAAGCCGATCGATTTCTTTTGGCTGCAAAATGTCTCGGAAATGTGGAAGTTGCCCTGGGCAATCCTTGATCAAGTGATGAAGTTCACGAATAAATATACCTCGCTGTTCTTCGATATCCCAATTGACATTTTCTTTTAAAAATTTTATTCTTTCTAAAAGTTGTCGGTTACGATAACCCACAAGCGTATTGAAATCGTTTCCGTTGATTTGCGACATTCTGCTCACTCACGCACAACGCAAAATGTCTTGGAATTTAAAAATATTTTTTACTATTTTCACTTTTAATCACTTGCTGCAGTTGATACTTGTTTTTCACGTTGTGACGTTTTAGCACTTATTCTCGCTGATTTTACATATTACGTTATATATTCTACATGAACTACGATAGAAAGCTAGGCTGGATAGATCGGACGAGAAACGGAATAACACGATGCTACGCACGAGGCGATTCAAAGGCAAATGAGCTGCGAGCGTGCAGTAGTCCAGCCGGCCATATGGACACTCCGCCGCGCAGCGGAAGAGACCAAAGGACTTATTGCGAGAACTAACTCAAGAGCTCCGAAGACTATCTGCATCTGTACTGTAGAGTACAGCTATAAGCTAGTCGGTGTCCAATTACTAGCAGCTTCGACACATTTCGACGTTCTTTACGAAGAGTATTTTCATCCTTCGAATCGTCAGATTGTGTCAGATGACGAAATTTTTAGAAAAAGTTGTGTTGTTGGTGTTCAAAAGAACGTATTACAACTATGACCCATTCAAATGATGCGAACAACTTTGTTTTTTGATTTTTAGGCTACTTGTGCATCATTTGTAAATAAGTTGTCCATGAAAAATCATTTTTCAATAATTATTTTTTCACTCATTTCGCAAAGGCAGAACAAAATTTATGAAATTAAAATCCATTTTCAATTTTCAGTTGATCCGCGAGAAGTCGACTTGCAGGACTCGAATTTTCGTAACCTTTATCGCGATATCAAGCATTTTACAATATTATTCAATTAGATACATATCCGATGGGGGTGCCTCCTCTCGAGCTGCTGCGCGCAGTGCTAATCCGCAAGAAGCTGAATCGAACCGCGCGGAGAATACTTGTCGACACATCGCTCGTTTAAAATTACCGCGTGCGCTGCGTGACACGACAATTGTCGCGCGGCATCGACAAAGTGCCCACAACTGCAACGCACAAGTGTGGAATCTCTCCATATACGTACGTGTTTTATGTGTAAATGTGTGTGCGTGTGTCGAAGCTCGAAGCTGGAAAGATCGCGCGAGGCCGCGACACACAACATACATATACAACTCGTGAATATCGTAAACATGTCGCGCGATCGTCGCGCACGTATCTAATGCATACATACGTGCATGCGTCGGTCGCGGCTAATTCGCGACCGATTACTCTCGGTGCAGCTCGTGCGTCAGCCGTTATCGCCTATTGTCCTGCCGGCCCCGCGCATTGTATATATAAACGCGAGCCGATGTCCTCGCCGCGTCGCCGCTTCGATAGAATTACGAGAGCGCAGCGATCCGCGACGACCGCACCGAGTAAGCCGTGGATCGTCGTCGCGCTTACTCATCGCCGATCTTCTAGGCCATCTCGTGAGAAAATACCGATCGTAACTCATATCTCGTCTCGAGCGAGCGTAATATCTGCGCGTTTGGTTCGCGGATCGCTGAAATATTTATACAAGATCATGTTTGAGAGGTGTGATAGAGTTTAGTTGGATGTTTTATCTATAGGTAAAAGTTCTCGAGCTTCGAACCGCTTTACCAGTTGCATTTGATGCAGGCAAAAAGTGTGAAAACTTCAGCTACGCTGTGTTCTGTGTCAGTTCGAGCTCCATACGTCGAGGATCACAGAGGGATGCATATTATAGACTCGCCAAGAGACGTGACGAGCAAGATAACAAAAAAATAGAATAAAATAGGCTACATATACCACGACGCTTCGCCGCAGAATCGGCTCATGGTATATATAGTGTTCAACAATCAAAGGCTCGCAGTGCAAAGCCTCCGTACTGTATTATATATAACGTGGCCTGCATAGTAGCCAGTGGCAACCTTTGTTGGCGCGAGCTTCGTCGCCCGACACACACGTAAAGCCGCAGGAACGCAGGCTGAGCGCGAGGGCCTGCAGGCGAGATTTTTCAAAGTTAGTCCAGCTACTGTGCGCAGCGTTAAATTTAAGTTACTTATATCCTGTCTCGTTTATAACGCAGCTGTTGTACCGCTGCGCTCCTTTCTTTGACGTTCGAATTTTTCATTTCCGCGCGGTGCTGCTACTCTTCTCTTTCTATCTCTCCATCTGTAAGTGAATCATTCGACTTACTTTACGTTCGTGAATTCTTTTAAATGCTCATCGATTGTTCCACTTTTTATTTCGTCGCGTTTATACATTCCGCCGCTATATAACTCGGGGTCCGACTCTGCGCGCCATGCGCCACACAAACTGAAAGAATGAATCCGCAGCTTGCAGCGCAAAAAAGCTCAACAACAACAGCAGCAGCAACTAAAAAAAGCACGAGGTGAAAACTAATAAATTTCAATCCTTCATTTATATAATCTAGGCTTTTTAAAAGCCCTATAAAGTTTATCAAGACTTAAGCACAGCAGCAGCAGCGGCGGTGGTGGCGGTGGCAGCATCAGACCCGCGCGCTCACTGCTATATACTATATGCAGCAACGGCGTATACGAGAGAGAGCTCGAAGAAAAAAGTCTTTACCACATTATACATTCAAGTTCATAATTTAGCCGAGGCTTCGCTCTCTTTTTTTCCTCTCTCTCTCTCTCTCTCGCCTCGCAGCAGCTCCCACTGGAAAATCTCTGCCCGCGAGCTTCAGTCTTCCTTTTTTCTCCCTTTTTTTTCTCCTTATAATATACGCGCGCGCGTAGTGCTGCTCCTGCTGCTGTTTGTCAAAAAAAGAGGGATAGAGCAGAGCGAGAGAGAGAAAAAAAAAGTTATATATCCCCCAACACCTCTCGGTATAATCCCCGGTTTGACGCGCCTAGAGAGAGAGAGAGAGAGAGAGCCTCGTTGCAGTGCACAAGTATTATACGCATGGCAACTGTATACGCGCGGCAGTGGCGTATACAGCTCTCTCCGTACGATAAAAATCATTTAGACCCGTTTGGGTTCGTTTTTTTTTTTTACTTTTTCCGATACACGCACTCGGTCGTTGTATCGTGTCGCGTACTGTGCGTCGAATATATTGACCCACTTTAATAGGCGCCGGACGGAAAAGCTCGCAGAGCGAGAGAGGTGAGCTTTAATTTCACGCGCCCCTCTGGTATTTTTGCCCCATGCATAAACTGCAAGCTCTGCCGCGCGCCCTGGGATTTTCTAGTATACGATGTACATGCATTATATATACACACACACACACACACACTCACACACGGGCGAAAGAGCTTTAGCTGCTCCGTACGCGATACGTGTTCGATCATTAGATCGGTGCATTACGTAGCGGATCGTCGACGAGCCTTGCTCGCTCCGGACGAGCTTGCACACGCCGCATGACGCAAACATCCTAGCTGGGTATTATGCGCTTCGAGCTTGTTGCCGTCGTGTGTGCGTATATATCTTTCGCGATGGGATAGGTGACTAGAAGCTGTGCTCTGCAAGCCGTGTATAACGCGACAGGATTTATATCAGCTCCTTATATAAATTGCCATCCGAGTATAGCGTGCGAGTTATATATTATGCATGCATGACGCTTCGCATGATGCATGCGTCAACGGAGATTGACCTAATTCGCGCGCGCGTGCGACTATTATTTTCCTGATCCGGCTGATTCAATTCTTCGTCGACTTTTCACTTCTTGTAAAAAGTTAATGACAAAACCGCGCTGACGTCCGATTGGACTTTCTCCCGTCGATACGGGCATTACAAATTAGAATTGTGCCTCGACAATCCCTTTCCTCGAACGATCGAT
This sequence comes from Trichogramma pretiosum, assembly GCF_000599845.2. Taxonomy (NCBI): domain Eukaryota; kingdom Metazoa; phylum Arthropoda; class Insecta; order Hymenoptera; family Trichogrammatidae; genus Trichogramma; species Trichogramma pretiosum. The sequence continues at coordinate 278,487 of NW_019641609.1, read as the reverse complement.
CAAAAGACTGGTCTTGTCCATCTTCTCGTTAGTACAAGACAATGCGGGAACAGCCAATATACACGCAATTCCGATGCAAATACGCGCGCCTCTCTGTGACGACATCTATATCCCATGTATACTCTCTTCTGTCGCGAAAATGAATATACCCTATCCCCCGACCAGAGAGACAGACTTGGTGTGCACGAGCGACGAGAAATTATTATAACATCCGTTTTCGTCAGCCTCCCTCCTGTAATAGTAATAATAATAGTAATAATAATAATGACACTTAGGTATATTACATGCCGAAGAGAGGCGAGCGGATGCGTCGAATTTGAAATTCGTGGCGCGTCGCGGCGCAAGCTCGATTTCCCAGTTGGTTACCGCAAACGAGATGGACGAGATGTGTATATAGTACATAGTCTGAGCTAGGCTATACGTGCGATACCTTTCGCAAACGACACATCGGAGTTTTACACGCCCAGCGCCACCACCGCCGACGCTTTAATGCTATCGGTGTCTGATGTAACGTCGTTACTCTTATTCCGAGAGCGATATCCTATACATTTTTCAGGATGATTAAATGGCACGAGATGAGATGTAGCTTTTTACACGTTCTTTTTTATATTCAATCAATTTTGAAATTTTTATAATTCAAATTTAATTGCAAGCGCGCGAGAGCACTTTTACAAAGCAACGATAAAACTTATGAATGTAAATTAACAACTATTATACATTGTTACAGAATCTATAGAATTTTATCGAGAGGACGTGACAGGCTGTCATTCTTTCACAATGACTTCAAAAAGCGCCTGAATCGATGCAACAAGTCGTCCGTAACAATAACATTCAGCAGCATGAATTGTAAATTCTTGGGATCGGGCTCGGCGCTTATCACCGTAGCCTCTTTGTAGAGCCAAGCGAAAGCCTCGCTGCCCGACTCCACGCGCATCTTCATGATGGATCTTCCAGTTTCGGATAATATGAGCCTCTCGATCTCGTGTCGCAAGATGTCGATGCCTGTGTGAAACGAGGCAAATTAATCATCAATTTGGGATTTTACGAGAATATTATATGATCAACAGCTTCTTTTTTTTTTTTTTAAGACTGTCGTAATATATTTACCAGTGGTTTCCGTGGCTGAAATTCCCAATGCATCTTCGGGCAAATTACCAGGTTCTATCAAGTCGCATTTGTTAGCAACTTCAATCGTTGGTTTGTTCGCATCTGACAATGATTTCAATGTTTTCCTAACGTGTTCGATTTGAGCTTTACAGTCTGGATGGCTTACATCATAAACATGTACAATAATGTCCTAAAAAAGAATTTGATATTTGTTATCTTAAATGAAATGTCAAAAAATTATATAAAAAATAAAATAGAATATAATACTCACAGCTACCATTGCATCCTCCAATGTAGCAACAAAAGGTTCAATCAAAGTTTCTGGAACATCTTGTATAAAACCAATAGTGTCTATGTACAAAACTTTCATAGTGCTAGGTAGAACACCCTGATGAGCAGTTGTGTCCAGTGTTGCAAACAAATAGTTTTTAGGTGTCAATTTTTTGTCTCCAGTTAATGCTGTAAAGAAAAATTAGTTTAAAATTATAATTTTTACTTCAAAAACTTTTAAAAATATCTTTACCTTTTATCAATGATGTTTTTCCAGCATTGGTGTACCCAACGATAGCAACTGTAGCAAATCCATATTTTTTTCTTTTAGTTCTTACAGATTCTCTATGTGTTTTCAGTTTTTGTAGAGCATTTCTCAGCTGACCTTCTCTTGATTGTAAAAATAATCTCCTTTTTTCTAGTAAATTAATCTGACCATTGATTTCGCTCATTTTCTCATAAATATACGGAAGTTCAGCTAGGGCTACCTGAAGTTTTGCTTCAGGACTTTTTGCATGACTTCTAAATATGTGAATTACAAGAGAATATCTGTCATAAACAGGTAGTTTAAAAATTTTTTGCAATTCTAAAAGCTGTTCATGTTTTAAAGTATTTACACTTATAAATACAGCAGTTATGTTGCATTGACTATCTAATAAAGACTTGATCTTTGTGAGAGTACCTTTACCAAAAAATTGTTTTCTGTCTAAGCTCAAAAGAGGAGCCCATAATTTTTCAACGACAGTCCAGTAAGGTAAAGTTTGAACCAATGCAACAGCTTCAGCTAGCTGCAATTCTCGAGTAGTATCTTTTTTCTTATCTTTACCCCATTTTATGTATGGCTGAATTACTAGAACTCGATGACCTTTGGCTATAGTACCCAAATATTCATTGGAAATTTCTGAATAATCTGGATTATTCAGGTCCCTCTCCTCATCGACAAAAAAGTAAGAATCAATTTGTCCCCCATTCCGTCTCTTAAGCATTAAACATGGCTTTCTGTGCACAAATTGCTTTGTAAACAATGCTCTCCTTTTTACAAAAGGAGTAAGCCTTTTCAAAATTCCATTCATTTTCACTATTATAATGTAGAAACAATTTGAAAATTAATATTCTTCTATTCCTGCCATTTTTCTTATTTCATCTCTAACTCTCTTTTCACACTTTAGTTTTTGATTACGTCCAGCAAAGTAAGAAACTAGCATCATTGAACAAGCAGTAGCGCATACTCTGTACTCAATCGGCACAATTGGAGAGAACCTCTTGTGAAATAGTCGTCCCCAAACTAGAGGTATCGCTATGCAACCTGGAACACAGAAGGAATAGAGTTTAAATTGATGGAAATACTTTTAGCAGCTAAGTTGAATCATAGTCTGGACATTAAGTCAGAGCCCCTTTATTGTCAATAAAAATGTCATTCAGAATTGACAACATGAATGATAAATGAATGATAGAGTCCTAATAACTAAGAATCAACGAGTATAAACGACAAATACCTGCGATGTAAGTGAGACCGCAAGTTGTAATCCATTCCTCAGCGCATCTGTCGGCGGAGTACCTACGTGCGTCTTGTACAGTTTTTACGTCTTCGAGATCGAGAACCAATGGCATAGTTGATATTTTTCATGAAAAGGATATCTCGCGCGTCTGAAAAAGTATCAAAGATACTGATTGACTTTACATTTCTTTGACGATTCGTCGATCGAACGAAACGGTAGGTCGACACTCGACTCGTGTCGTAAAAACGTTGGAAACTTGGAATGCGCTTAGATTCGAGGTTATAATAGGAACGCGTGTCGAGGATTACGGCTCTTCTGCTAACACGTTTTTTCAAGCTTTACGTCAAGAGGTAATTTTTATTTTAACTCTTATTAGATTAGAAATCGAAACAAGTCTATGGTCTTTTCTCATTAATTATACTTCAACCAAAATTTAGATTGTTTCAGGCAAAACCAAAATGTTTATAGTCAGACAATTATCAAGTGTAGGTCTTCGAACGACCCTGCGATTATCGCAAGAAAACGCGAGGAGTATAAATATAAAAAGTCTGGCATCTTCTGTCTTGATCATCGATAAAAGCGTGGTCAACACGTCACAAATGACGTCGACGACGTTCGAGGCCAAACGGCCCGAGGTTAGCGACAGCGTTCGGGAGGCTGAAAAATTTTTGAAAGAAAAGTTCGAGACATTAGAAGTAGATTTCCCGTGCCCCAAGTGCAATACAATCAATTACCAAGTCGTCACCAAACGAGCTCATGAGAAGGGGTTCATCATGGTTTTATGCCCGGGGTGCAGACATAATATTGTCCTTGCTGATAATTTGGGATACTTTAAGAGCAATGGGGAGGGAGAATTTAAAAACTGTCCGGTGACAATGAGGAACCTATTACATCCCGAGAACTTGAAAAACCTAAAAATTAATATAAAGCGAGCTCAAGAACCTCCAAAAGATGCGATTCAAGAAGGTGCTGATTTATATTATTACGGATAATAACATAATTCTCACGTATATTTTTCTATAGTGAATTGCTTGTGTAAAGCACTAATAAATTTATCAAAAGAACTTTCAATATAATTAGATTGTATTATATGTTATATATTATGATGAAAATGTTATATATTATGATGTATATTGTATTGTATAAAATACTTATAATGTAAAATAATATAATGTATAATATATTGAACTGAATAATAAAGTATGCTAATATGGGCCCCAGTGGCCCAAAAATAGCTTTATATTAAAAAAAAACTGTTGAATTACACTTATTATTTTCCTGTTGTCACTAAATACTTTCATTGTACAGGCATACCTCCTTATACGCGGATTCTGTAAACGCGGTTTACCCTTATACGCGGATTGCCGAATGCGACGATTTCTCGTTATACGCGGATAAGTTTAAGTTATACGCGGTTCAAGACGGTCGAATATTTTTTTTATAACCTTTTGAAAAATTTGACAATGGCTCCAAATACTCCGAAAATTTCTAAAACTTCGATAAAATAAAGAAAAGTCATTAATTTGGCTGAAAAATTGAAAATTCTAAATTTAATCAGAGAACGGGAGTGTATTGCTGCTATTGCAAAGTTACCGATCTTTTTACGAAACCTCTGTAGATTTTTATATTGATATATTTATTAAAATAAAAAGTCGTTATTAAAGATTCGCTTTTTGCCTCGTTATACGCGGATTTCGCTATACGCGGAACTTTTCCGGAACGTAACCCCCGCGTATAACGAGATAGGCCTGTACTTTTAGTGCGTTATTCTTTCGAAACGAAAGCAAATCCTCAGATAATTTGTCTTTTGCATTTCTTTATCTATCTATGAATAAAATTAATGTGTTATTTGAAAAGTTTAAAAGAATTACGAGAATCGCCTTTAAATTATAAATAACTATTCTGAAAAATAAAAGTGTGTACTAGAGCCGCTCGTATTTGGCGTGTAATATATCAAAAGGCGGGCAACGACCTGTGGACAGATGTCCTTTGCGATCGGCTCTGGAACTTGCTGCCGTTGGGACTCCGTGAGGGGTTATCGGCGGCCTAGCTTTGGGGCCGGCCTCCGCGAGTATTTGCTTGAGGTCCAGAGAGGCAGCTGACCTACCTGTGCTATTGGCTGTCTTTTTAAATTTTATTTTCATTTTCTTTATGTACACGTATTATCTTTTTTTTCTTTTTTCTTGTTCTTTTTTTTCTCTCTATTCTCCTGTAATAGTGTCTTTAACTGTGTATAATACTCATGCCCGTGTCCCCCGCTATTGACCGGGAGGCTGTACACTGCGCGTGGGCTATGCTGGACTCAAGTCCTTAGCCTTAATAAAGAAAATATTAAATATTAAAAATTAAATATTAAAAGAAACTATATTTCAACAATAAATCGCTAAAAGTGAAGGTGACAAAATTAATTTGCTAATTATTTTTTGCTTCATAGAAAATAATTTTATTGAAATATTTTACGACAAGGATTTTCCATCATTTTCATTTTTAAGTATGTTTTAACCATTTGAATGAATGAATGAATCTCTTAAAAGTCGAGATTCGCGAGAGGGAATCAATCGGGGATGTATGGAAGAAAAAGGCTGAAAATTGTAGCATATCATTGAAAGTGAATATTTATAGGTAAACAATTACGAAATAATTCGATAAGACGTATGAATTATCAATCGAACGAGAAGTAATGTCGGGTTAGCGAGACTACTATATAAGAAGAAAAAGGTTCAACATTCGGAATTCCACGAATATTATCAATCGAACAAGTGTCAAAAAATCAAGCTCTTATCGTGATTTATCGATCGTATGAGAGTTGGCTCAATGAATCAACTCGCGACAATCGATCGAAAAGTTTCTATAAAGTCTATGACAAAAATCGAGCGAAATGTAATTTCGACTCCGTTTGCATACCCGCACAGAATTGTCAATCGCTGCATACGATGCGAGCTGTGCACGTGTGGCTGTTCTCTTGGCAACGCGCAGATTCCGCGAGTCGCAGGCGCCTAGGTGTACATGTGTATCATAATGTAGGGCTTGAATTGCACAGCACAGCTCCTCTCCGTGACTCGTGGGACGTGTGCGGATGTCGCGTGCCTTAGCTACGTGCATGTGCACCGAAAACTCATCAGTGCATCCGTCGTTGCCGCGTCGCGTACACCGTCGTTGCGATTCCGCATATACCTCGCGACGCAGTGCAACGACTTTAGGCACACGAATTTAGGTAGTATACCGCGTTTAAAAACATCTACATGAGAAAGTTCGTTGCCGCCGTGTGCTAAATGTACAATTTGCACGAGAAGAATTCGGAGTCGCGCTTATTTCATGCTCGATAAAATTGATAATCAACATCTGCTCGCTCTAGTCGTTTGGCGCGCGAGTTCAGCTGTAATCACGATAATGATAATAATAGTCGTACAGCAGTAGTACGTCGACACGAGCATATCCCGCAAAACTCGACGAGTGACGACGACGACGAATCTCGCGCGCGTGTGTTACATTATACATTTTATACACACCGACACATTCTCACTGCTACGCACACACACACACACACACACACACACACACACACACACACACACACACACACACACACACACACACACATGCAGCACTCGAGCCAGAGCATGAGGCAGCAGCACAGGAGTCGGGAGAGTCGTCGCGTGGAATATGTATGGGTGTACTACTCGCGCAAACATTGAACAGAGACGGATAGGCAGAGAGAAAGAGAGAAAAAGAAAGAGACAGAGAGACAGAGAGAGCAGAGCAGAGCGAAGAAATTTCAATCCTATACTCGGCTCGGCGCTATGCGACTAGCAGTGCTGTAGCGTAGGCCAATGGACGCGGCCATGTTAGCAATAACGAGTATCAGTAGTAATTGTAAAAACCATCCTCGCCAAGTGCCGAGTGTCGTGTACATATAAGATTTAAAAAAAAACTCCTGTACATATCATATACATTAAGAGTCGAGTACAGTTGTGTATAGAGATTCGAGGCTACAACTACTACTGCTGCTGCTGCTGCTATATATATTCACGCAGACACACGCGCATACCAACGGAGGCAGCTATATACTTGACTTATTTTGTACCTTATAGTATAGTATACATATACAGAGGTAGTGCAGTGTGCACACGGGAGAGCAAGAGAGAGAGAGAGAGACAGAGAGACTCAACTCTGTGTACTGCGTGAGCTGTGTGCAGTGCTGCCTCGCGACTGCGAATCATCGCTCATACACATAAACCTACACTTGCGTGCAGAGAGTTGAACTGCTGCGAGTCGCGCTGTGTTTTATAAAAATCTTATGTGTGCTGTGCTGTGTGCTGGCAGCCTCGCGCTCCGTTGGCTGTGCCGCTGCTGCCGTGAGCTGTGCTAGCCTATAATAGTGCTGTAAGCACGTCGTCGTCGACGACTCCGACTTTCAGCAATTTTTAATAAAGTAAACACGTATGCGTGCGTGAGCTGTGTAGTAACCCCCTATACATGCTGGTGTGTGAGTGCGTGTCGCGCTACAAGAAATTAAAATTAAATCAACGAGCTGCTGCTGTCGCTGCTGCTGCTGCTGCTGCTATGACTGTGCGCGAGTGCAGTTGATGAAAGGCGACGACGACGACGACGAGGACTCGCATTTTATCGAACGTCTGTGCGCTGGGCAGCAGTGCCTCCAAAAAACATATCTAGCCCGTGTCTCTGTCTCTCTTTCTCTGCCTGTACGTGACACTCGGATCATCGTTGCAGCACACTGATTCTCGATACTCGATGTACCGAGGGTTAGTTTTTTAGCATTATTTCGTTACACGCGCGCGCCCGTGCACATATGTATCATTTATACACGCAACTCCGTGAGTGCGCAAAAAAAATTTTCGTCGCCTAAATACGACTCTGCTATACATACTGCTGGCTGCTGCTGCTGCTGTACTGCACGCGCGAGTTGTTTGACCCCGGACGGAGTGTAAGTGTGTGCTCAAGTGCTCCGCTCTTTATAAGAACGTCGTTGCCGCGGCGCGGCTAACTACTCATCGCACACAAATAACCATTGGCCGCTTCAACAACTGCTGCTGTTGCTGATAAACGAGAAGAAAATATTACGTACCCATCTCGAGCAATCCTAACTCAGGATGCCGAAATGCGATGCCAAGACCAAATATTTGCCGGCCACTTTTGCCTGGGCATTACTCCTCAGTACAACCACGCTTTTCTTCTACTTCCCGTGAGTGTTGACTACTGCATTGAAAATGTCGCATTTTTTTTTTACTTAGAGATAGTATTCGTTTTCATTGCTACGAGTGTTGGTTAATCTTATGATTGGTCTGAACTACATTTATGACTCAGCCCTCAAGTATGATCATTAACTGTTTTGATAAATAATTTTTTTTTCATTTGTTGATGGCATTTAATTTTGTTACACTCTCAATTGATCAATATTTTTCAATGAATTCAACTGATAATATTTCTCTGCAGGTGCCAATTTTATATATCTCGATACCCATGGGTACCAGCAATGCAGGCAGGCATAACTTTTTTTGTTCTGGCAAATTTCACATTAGCCACTTTTATGGACCCTGGAGTCATTCCCAAAGGTAAAAATCTGATGTTTATATTTTTTAACGTCGTTTAAATAATTTTATTACAATACCAATGGGTGCATTGCTTAATTTAGCTCCACCAGATGAGGATCGGGAAGACGACTTGAGGGCACCATTGTACAAAAGTGTAGAAATTAATGGAATCACAGTTCGGATGAAGTGGTGTGTCACATGTAAATTTTACAGACCACCAAGATGTTCCCATTGCAGTGTATGCAATCATTGTATCGAGGTAAGTTTCTTGCATTAAGCAAATTCTCTAATTACTTGATAATGACACTAAATTAATGATGTTGTTTTTACAGACTTTTGATCACCATTGTCCTTGGGTAAACAATTGCATTGGAAGGAGAAACTATCGTTTCTTTTTCTTCTTCCTTTTGTCATTGAGTATGCACATGCTCAGTATATTTGGGCTGTGCTTGTATTTTGTTCTTGAACATAAACAAAAACTTGGTGAAGTTCATACTATTGTAGCTATGGTACTCATGGGAATAGTGTCAATACTATTCATTCCAATATTTGGATTGACGGGCTTTCATATAGTTTTGGTTTCAAGAGGCCGTACTACCAATGAACAAGTAACTGGCAAATTTAATGGTGGTTATAATCCATTTTCAAGAGGCTGCTTTCACAATTGCTGTTACACACAATTTGGACCACAATATCCAAGGTAATTTGTCATTTATTTATACTTTAATGTGATTTGAAAAAGTACTTACCTTTTATCATTGATCCAGCTTAATGAAACCTGAAAAGTATTCAGCAAAACGGCGTGGAGCTTGCGCCTCGGAAATATCAACGATAGATAGCGAAAACCAGGTAAAAACTTACATGGATAGCAGCAATGGTGTTAGAAATACCAGTTCAAATGCTTACAATAAGGTAAGAGCTAGACCATCATCAGCTTCTCATGAACTTTAGTATTTAGTGCTTTGCGTCCTATTCCTCAATTTAGCAATTTAAGTTTACAAAACATCCAATTCCTTTTCCATTAGACATCTACTAGAGTCACCTCATCTGATGCTCCTTTCAATGTATCCAGATTTTATTTTTAAGTCTTCAAACATTCCAAGTAGTATGGTATGTAAGCGCAAACCTACTGCTCTAAAGCAAAAAGCTCCTATGACATCACCGCTAAGCTTGCGACTTTATTTCTATTTTTTTTATTATGTAATTACAGCTATCGCCTGGTAGAGATGGTTCTGATACGGATATGGAGCCCACAGCTTCACAATCAGCGGATTGTGAACCGACTCCACCTTTACAGAGACACGGTTCGAAAAATAATTTCTTCCTGCCACCTGTGGAGAATAATGAGTCTCCCAGGCATCCTTCCACACAGCAACAATCACAGCAGCATCGACACCCCATGCATTATCCTAGAGGCAGTCCACATCCTAAGCCAAGGTAGATTGATTCAGTTGTAAAAATAGACGGTTTCGATTAATTACAGAGCTATTTGTAAAAACTTGTAAGACGCTATTCATATAGTAAATCAAGAAATAGAGCTGAATACGTAATTTTTGTTTCTAACTTATCAGACTGATAACTCGAAACCTGGTCTAAAAAGTTTCTGAGCATTCGACTAATCGATAAATTCTTCGAAAATAGGGGGATAAACGGATCGAGGAGCCACACGCCTGATCCTCTTGGAGATTCACCGTCGAGTGGTGTAACTAATACTCCGTCAGGCCCCGCTCAAGGACAGACAGTTGTAGGAGACATACGTCAAGCTAGTCCAACGATGCAGCAGCGCATCAAAGCTATCGGCGTGCCCACGCCGCTTGCTATATCAAGCCCTATTCGCAGGTACGACTCCTTGGAGTTAATTCAAAACACGAAAAATCACAATTATTTACCGGTCTGACGATTGATGAAATAAAGGAGAAGTAAAAAAATTTATTATCGCGAAAACCATGTTTTTATAAAAAAAAATTACTTAATTTTAAGAGCTGTAAAAATCTTTACTGTCTGTATTATATATTATATCTATTTAGGTGTTGTACGCACCAAAATTTGTCCTTGATATTAATTGTACAGAATTAATACCTTATATCAAATGAAATGTTTTTTTTTTAATTGTTTTTATGTATTTTTTTTTATTCCTTCTGTTGCATCAAAAAAGTTTGATTAACCCTATATATCTTATGAATGCCTTTACTTATACCAGGAGTAAATACTGATTCTTTTTGTACTATTTTTTTTTCCTATAAAAAGAAATAACACTTTTGCTCATGCTAACATTGTGTATTGATGTATTAACTGGGATATTGACGATACGAATTGTCTATTTCACGTGTATACTTCTCTCACTTTAAAAGCATTTAGCACCTAATTAATCTTGCTCCTACACTCTAAACGAAACTTTTCTCTTTCTTCGTTTTCTATTATTAGATTTGAAAAATTAAGAGCACTCTACTATATACTTACGAGAAAAAACACTATTCAAATGTCATGAAACAAGAGATTTTTTGACAATAAAAATTTGCCTGTTTTATTTTGTAGTTGAGAACCAACGAGTTTATTATCTAACATTGTGAGTAACGGTTGGATATTAATTATTCGCATATTTATTACTCATTTTTAAGCAGTTGAGCATTGTGTCACCATTTTAGCAAATCTATTTCTTCCAAAACATGACAAAAAATCTTGATAATTGTGCGATCATCGACCGCTTTGACACATATCAGTAGCTGTAGAAATGAAAAAAAAAAAGATATATTACACAGCTCACACGTCATTCAAAAGATATATGGTGCTTATTTCATTCATCGTCAAAATTAAAACCGCATCGCACACAAGCGTTGTTTTTCATCCAAAATTAAAAAAAAAATCATAACATGTGAATTTATTATACATCATTTACGAACACTTCGTTTGTTTGCTCGTTGGCTGTCTGTATGCGCAGGGGTTGGTTACTCAATACACACCACTTATACGATAATTTGCCATAATCAGACGAGCGAGGATCATTCACCATTCGCACACAAAAAAAACCTCATACAAATAAAAACTTACCAAAAAAAATCAAAAAAGCAAAAAAAAAAACTTAAATATTATCCGATATACCTGACACAGGTAATAGCACAAATTTATGCATTTATAATAAGTTATATTTATCAATATATCAATGTTCTATATGTGTACACGCATGATCATAATTGAAACTCTGTTATAGACTGGCTTGTGCTTTTCTATATTATTACAATAATATAGTCGATATATGTTAATGTTATATTTTATCGCTCGCGAGCATCAAGGTTGTTGCCGCTGATAACGAACCAGTAACTCCTCGTGTTTAACGCGATTAATTAAACCGTTGGCAAAAGCTTTTTTTTCTGCTAATGGCTTCACTTGCGCCTTATATACCGCAGCGTATGCCTATATATATACGTACGTGTGTTATATTCTATATGTATACGTGCGAGCGTCTGTTTTTAACGACCAATCTTGACTTGCGTCGATTCCAGTAAAGCTCTCGCAAGTACAATGGCATTGAACGTCTCTTAGTTACGCTAATTACACACACAGATGCGACTTTCTTTCTCTCTCAATATGTACATTTTTTATTTCTCTGATGTTTGAAAAATGCGCGACAAAAAATTGACAATTAAAAAACATGTGTGTGCGTTGCGATGTTTCTTTTTTACTGGGGTCGACCATTTTCGATATACGGAAAAAAATTGCGTCGACGTTCCGAGAGCTTGACGATTATTTTGTAAATTCATTGCAGATCGAATCCAGGCACGCCGACGCAGGCCCGTCGACCGGATTTCATCGGGGTGTCGGAACAGCAGCAGCAACAACATCAGCAACAAATGGCCAACAAGTACTACGAGGCCCAACCGAATTACAGTCCGCAGCGTCGCTTCGTCTCGGAGGGCGAGCTCGTGCGTCAGGCTAGCGATCCGTCCTCGGCGTCTAGTCACCACCAGCAGCAACAACAGCAGCAGCAAACGAATTATCACGTGGCCAGGACCAACAACACCGTGGACAACATACGCGAGCTGGCGGGCTCGCCCCAGCGCGGCATCTACACCTGGAAGGACAGCTCGTCGCCGTCGGGCGCCGGCTCAGCGAGCTCCTATCCGGCGCCCAACGCCGAGGTCGCCGCCGCTCATCAGGTCGCCGCCCACGCGGCCGCCGCCATCGCCCAGCAGCATCACGCACATATGGTACGTACAACATACATGCAAGTCTGCAGGGACTTTACGACGACGGAATCGATTCAATTTTCCATTATTAATGAGTTTAATCGAATGAACGACGTCGGCGACTATATACGCGCGTGTGCTTTCATCGAGGCGCGCATGCAGAGCAAGCAAGGTCGTCCTTGAGAGAGAAAGAGCGAGAGAGTCGCCACTTTAATCGTATTACGCGCGCGTCGATAGATACTTTGAAAGCCCCCGTAATTGTGCTAAATTTGCCTTTTTTTTCTCGTTCTTTCCATTTACGTAGCAAGCGCAAGCTGCCGCAGCTGTAACGCAACGTCCACCGCTGCCTTTCGACTACTATCGCTCGAATCCCACGAGTCCGACGCAGCAGCAGCAATCGTACGCCTCGACGGTCACGGCCGCCGCCGCCGCCGCCAACAATTCCGCCGGGCGAGTGGCCACCTCGACATATCATCCGGTGATCCGAGGCGGTGTCCCAGTCTTCCCCCCGAACGCCTCGCCGCAGGTGAAGCGAAAGCCGAGCCTCGGCACGCCGACGACGCCGACGCAAACGACACCGGCGGAGAACCGACGCCGGCCCATGTCCTTCGTGCGGGCCCTCGAGATGAGCGACTCGCTGGAGATGATGCCCCAGACCACCAGCAATAACGGCGGCAGCGGGAGCGGCTCGAGCACCAACGTTGCCGGCAATAATGGCCAGCAGCAATCGCAGCAACAACAGCAGCAGCCGGAACAGACCAATCCCAACGATCGGGCGAGCGTCTACGATATGAACTACGAGATATCGGTATAGCGCAGCTGCTACGTCTCCCGCTCGCCGATCTGCGGCTGGCGGGAGGCTGTCAGACGACGCGACTCGCCGAGCCTCGTGCATCACTTGCAGGCCAAAGACAGCAGCAACAACGGCAGCGGCGCCAGCGTCGTCCAGGTCGTGGATGGAAAGCCGCCCAAGAGCGGCGGCGCCACCGCGGCCGCCAATAGCAAATCCAAGCAGAGACAGGGCTGTCAAGTCTCTGTCTAAAAGTCGTGCTTCGATATAATATATATTGTGTGATACACGGTTGTTCTGTTAAATAGTGATCGATCAGCTTTTTTGCAATGATACGATGACATTAGTTTTGGCGTTTTTTTTTTTTTGTTAATATATTGTTGTTATTATTTTCGATATATTATCTAATTAATTTTCTTTTTTTTTCTCTTTTTTTTTATCCAGGATGACTTGTTACGAGCTTGTTACTGCTCGGCTCTTTTCGTGTGATCGTTTTTCCTTCCTCCAGTTTGTTACTTTGTTAGAGATAGTATCGCGCTGTTTTATTGCTTTGCCTTATTTAATTTAATGCCACTATCGGAATGCAACCTGGTTACAAAAAGTGATAAAATGACGAAAACAAAAAGCAAACAAACACTTTCCTATCAGCGAACAAATATGCAATCGACTTTCAGAATAACATAAACTTTATCGTAGCTGTATGAGCGTGCGTGTGTGTGCGTGCGTGTGTTTTAACGTGAGTGCGTGATTGGTCGATAACCAGAGACTGAAGTGCATTTTCTATTCATACAAACATATGTATACTTGGAATTTAAGAATTAAGTGGAAAATGAAACAAATTGTATAATATTTTTAGCGTGTGTAAAAAAGCCGATGACTTTCTTGTTAGTGAAATCTTTTTGTTTTCAATTTCATTTACTTTTTTAAAGTATAATTTGAAGAAAAAAACGCAGAATCATACAGCTGGCATGTTCGTTGTAACTTAATTTTGTTTTTTTTATATATTAGATACGTCGTTGAGGTCAGTTAGATTTTTATACAGTGTTGTTACATTGAAAAGAAAAAAAAACATTGTTTTTTTATGACTATATATTAAAATTCTTTTTCAAATAACAATGATAACAATGATGATGAAGACGACGAACCTTATTATGGGCAGCGTAAAAGAGATATATATGTATATTATAAATATAGGTATAGATGAATGTATAAAATGAATATATTTATGTATAGATCATAAAGTTTGCTGTATACAACTTACAACATACATCAAGAAACACAAATTATATTGATACAGAGCAATTTTTGAGTATTTAATTTAGATTGTAAATTAGGAGAAAGTTTTTTTCGTGTCCTATCTAATTATTTTCTATACTCAAAAGTTGACAGCTTCAAAGGCTTCCTTTATTCATGATGCAATAAATTGTAATAATTTTTCTGTTCAATTTTTTTTAAATTGAAATAATTATGAACGTTATTGATTATTTCTATGTACATCTTCTTAATATTAATACTGCAATAGTAATCAAGAGGTGCAGTAGCATCTTACCAGCAATTTGAATATGCAACCAACACAAATTCAATTACGTAATTTTCCATTAAATTTCTTTGATTTGAATTTGATAAAAAAACACAGAAAAAGTAATTCGAGAAATACTCATGAAAATGTTTCCATTGGTCATTAAATCAGAGCTACTTAATCATGTTTGAATTTGTGTAAAAACTAGATTTATTGAACAGAATCGCGTACGCGCGCGAGAACTGATCGTGAGACATTCAATATATAAAAATTTGAAAATATTACGACCACATAAATGAAAAAAGGCGAAAATTATATCGTGTGCTGCATTTGTGTCAGATGCAAATCTTGGTTGATATAGTTTTTAATGTGTGTGCCGTGATGTAAAATAAATAAACGTAATTATTTTTACGACTATTTAAGTGAAATGATGCATATATGTGGGTTAAATTTAGTCCATTTCAGAAAGTACACAAACGACTGCCATTAATTATCGGGTACTAAAAACGTATAATTAGGCAGTCGAACGATACGAAACATTGATAAAATTGTGTTATTAAAGAAATAAATTATAAAACTTGTAAAATAAATGTGTATATGTTCGAAACAAAAGTGCATGACTACTTGTTAGCTACAGTTGTAAAAGTGTCGCATCTACTGAAATTCCGAATTTTTTATCGTTAGTATTCAATTATTATCGTCTAATTATTTTTACTATTTGACTCTTCCACGTGGATTTTTGAAGTTTTTAAATATTTATGAGTAAAACGACCAAATCTCTGTAACATTTCTTCGATTTTTATACAAAATATGATACAAGAAAAAAAGTACCGTGCCAAAATCACTAAAACCAACATAATTTTTGTACTCATCGAACGGTATCATATGGTGTATATTTTAACTGTCTAATTGATTACTTCCCTGTTTTTAATTGAAAAGATTCTAAAAAAAAATCATATATTTTGAATCTGAAAGTTGTCGAGCTTCCTTATACGACTGTGGTCTATGAGAGATATTTTAAAATTAAACGTAAATATGAATGATACAAATTAAGAAAATTATTTAAATCAGGGACAAATGAGGTTTGAAGAAACATTGACAAAAAAATTAAATATTTGTAATTTGATGTAACTTGTACATAATATGATAACTCGTTATCGCTACAAAACAAAATACAAAAAAACTTTCAGTGTAAATACGTATGGCATACATGAATATATGCATACACAATTACGTATGTATGTATGTATATTTCGATACACTTTGCGTATCGTTACTATTCTATAAAAATAAAATAAAAAGCAAAATGAAATAATAAATTTTTCAATCAATATCACAAATTTGTTTTACCTCCTACTTGATTTTGAACAAAATAAGAGATAATTACATCTTGTAGTATTCATGGAATAATGTACTTTTTACATCGCCTTTGCACTTCTGTTACAGAGAAAAGGAGCTATTAATTGAAACAAAGATCAATATCTGTGGAATGAGATCTTGGAAGGCCTTTTAATTTTTTCAGTGAGCTTTCTTGTGGTCCCATAAATAGTATACCATTATCATAGAAGACTGCGCGTACTAAAAAATTCACTCACTCAAGGTAATCATTTTTACTTTACAAAGAAATTCTTGAAAGGTAATAAGACGAATTTTTCATTATTTTTTTCATGAATTCGATATCATTAAAATAATTGATTCTCCGAACAGCCAGATTAATTTTTTGGGGTATTTTTCAAAATTTCTTTTGGTTATTTTTCAAGTTAGCAAGAACATTTATTTTAAATTTTTAGTAAAGATGCTTAGATACTTGTTGAAAAATGTTCATGCTCAGATTTAGATGAATTTGGTAATATGTCAATAAATTAACCCTTTAGTTCTCAATACTGAACTTTGAACCTGCATTATTAACAGAGTTCCAAGTTTCCCGCTTGGCACGCTTCCAACGCTCAGACGGATCGCTCCGAAATCCGAATACACGCACGACAGTCTGGAGACTTCAGCGGCGGCAGCTCGAAGCGTGCCCCTGCAAGTGTACAATATAGTGCATGTGCGTGCGTGTGTGTGTGTGTGTACTGTATACTTGTGGAAGCTGGGACCACTTGAAAATAGCTGCCATAGATACAGTGTGATTATTTGTTAATTGCTGCTGTTAGTACCGTACAGGTGTCGATCATGTAAGTACATCCCTCATTAATGAACAATGAAATTTTCAACGATATTGATATACTTTTTACACTGTTTTAACGGTTTCTACCAATTACTGACATAACCTATTTGTTTACCTAGGGCGCGAAGCCGGAAAGACAGCACTGGCAAGAGCGACTCCGAGGCCACCGACAAGGAGGTCAGCAAACGTTCTCGCGACAAAAAGAGACGTTCCGCCTCGTCCTCGAGCAGTGGAAGCAGGTTGGTAATTTTGTGCTTGATTAACCGATTGCCACGCGTTTACATTTTCGTGTTGTGATGCGCGATACGCCGACTATCGACTTACCGACATTTTCATACATTTTAACCTCATTTTGTGTTTACACTTGTGTTATAATTAATGTCAATTTATGAATTGTTCACTGAGAACTTGAATTATTGTGACAAAAAAAGTTCTATACTTGTGATGAGTTCTTAGTTTTTACAATGGCTTACTTTTTTAGAAAATGGAGTGTTAAGTATCAAAATGTTTTCTTTTTTGAAAACAAAAATTCAAAACTACTCCAATTAACCTATTGTGTTTATAATTCAGTAATCTATTAGTTACTTAATAATCTACATGATAAGTAAATGGCAAAGATAGCTCTAGAACTAAATCAATAATTTTATTTTCTGAATCTTTACTGATCATATCTATAAAAATCTCTGTGATGCTTTACAGAACATCAAAATAAAGTTTACCATTAAATCTTATAGACAAAAATACAGTGAAAGTTGAAAGAAAGAAGCTATAAAAATAAATTGGGCTACCTTTGCCATCTTCTAAATATTATTGTTATAATCAATTTTTTTTTTATTTTAAACCTCTTACTAAATGTTTTTTTTTTTCATAGTTCATCTGAAAGTAGTTCAGGCTCTTCTAGTTCAAGTAGTGGCAGTAGCTCAAGATCGAGCTCGTCATCAAGCTCATCTTCAAGTAGCTCTGGAAGTTCTTCTGCAAGTTCTCGGGATAGAGGACGTAAACGCTCCAGGAGCAAATCACCAGAGGCTCGAAGACATGAAGTTAAAGATAAAGAGAGAGAAAGAGAAAAAGACAGGGAGAGAGAAAGAGAACGTGAACGTGAACGTGAAAGAGAGCGTGAGCGGGAGCGTGAAAGGGAACGTGAGAGAGACAGGGATCGTGAAAGGGATAGAGATCGTGAACGTGACAGAGAAAGGGAACAGCAGCGCGACAGAGAAAAGGAGAGAGAAAAGGAACGTGAAAGAGAACGTGAACGAGAGCGAGAAAGAAAGAAGAAAGAAACCAACGCTGTTTCAGAAAAACCAAAACCAAAAGCCAAATCGAGGTAAGATTATCATTTCATCCATACAAATAAAGTTCTCTACTTGATATTTTTATTCTAAAGTTTCCCATCTGTTAGTAAATTCATATTTTCTTTTATATAACATATTGTTAGTAAAAAACAAACTGGTTTATTAACTATAAAAATTACCACTTTTAGGACTCCCTCACCTCGCAGAAAACGTAGAGAGAGATCTCCAGTTCCTAGACCTACAAAAATCCATATTGGACACTTGACACGTAATGTCACAAAAGATCACATTACAGAAATCTTTTCCACATATGGAAACATCAAACTAGTAGATTTTCCTGTTGACAAACTGCACCCAACTTATAACAAAGGATTTGCCTACGTTGAGTTTGAAACCGCTGATGAAGCTGAAAATGCCATGAAACACATGGATGGAGGTATGTGACTATCTTACTCATTAATCATGAAAAAATGCACTAATATTCAATGAATAGATAAAACAATCTTTCTTTTTTTATAATAGGACAAATTGATGGTCAAGAAATTACAGCAGCACCTGTGCTACTACCTCCTAAACCTAGAGCTCCACTGGCGAGACGTTCACCTCCTCCCGCTTTCCCAGGTAATCGTCGTGGACCTCCACCAGCTCAACGAGGTTGGGGCAATCGTAATTCACCTGGTCGTTATCGTCGTCGCTCCCCACCGGGTGGCAATCGTCGCGGACGCAGTCCACCAAGACAACCAAGGCGTCGACCGCGTTCGCGTAGTCGCTCACCAGTAAACAATTCGAGACGCGATCGACGTGATCGCCGCTATACCAGATCCAGTTCGAGCAGCTCGCGATAATGTAAAATTGAATAAATCAATTTTATCGTGTTATATTCATAAGCCATTACTATATATATTTCATGGATGAAGACCCTAGAAAACCAGACAAGTCATGACTTCTATGACAGAAATGGCTAACATTGATTTCATTTATCATATTTAAATTCTTTTAAGAATATTTTTCAATGCTTTGATTTTGGTCTTATTCAAAGAATCGTACGACATTTTTATATATACAAAATTATATAGAAAAATGTAAGAATATGTCAAAAAAGAAGAAAAAAAGAGAAAAGTCTACGTTTTTCTCGTGTATATTTACTACTACCTAGTGTGCATTTTCTGTTTTACATGTATGAGTGATGGTTTATACTTATAAATGACAAAATTTAAAAATTTAAGATAAGAAAATCATGATTGTGAATAACCGCGATAAATGATTATGTGCGAAAGACACGAAGATATGTAAGTTATGTTTAAGTTATCAACGTGGTCATGAACTTTGATAAATAAAATAAATTAAATTGTAATCTTAAATTGCATTTGAAATAAACATTTCTACACATTTAAAAGACTTCCTTCACTTGTTACCAAACAAATCGTTAAAAGTATTCAGGACTTTTGAATAGATTATTAAACCTTTACCTTTTGAATAGATTATTAAAGGAGGAAATAATGGGGTTTTCACAAAATATGAGACACCATGAATTTTGATAGAAACTATTATAATTAGCAGTTCTTTCACAAAGAACCGTACCATCGTATTTTTTCCATCTTTAGAAAAAGAAACTATTCACACACAGATTTTTCATACTATGCTATTACACATTTTTATTTTTAAATGTAGGTAGTTTCGCGTTTTTGTTCAATTCTTTTTTTCTTTTTATCTACAAAATTCCCAGAAATCGCTTGTATTTATTGCAACTGTTCGTGTCGCAATTTCATTCAGTTTCTTGATTAGTTTTTAATCAGCGATACCTCTTGTTATTAGAATTGATCATTATTACAATAACTTCGGATGAATCGTCATGAAAGACAATTATAATCAGTTGCATCAATGAGAAAAATATCTACAATTTACTTCATAAATAATATATTTATATATAATATATATATAATTTATTCGTTTTATTTATATAATCCTTCTGCATTCTTATAAGCGACCTCTGTTTCTTTCACGTTTGAGGTGTACAATTGTTCGGTTCCAGCATCACGACAATCGTTGTTACGACAAATGAATACAATTATAACTACGTATATATAATATACAAAACGCACCGTGTCACTTTCGTACATATATGCGCGCAAATCAACGGCTGTCGTATCGTTTAATATAAAGTCTGTATTGTATTTATAATTGCATCGAAGAGATTTCGAGTCAACATCAGTATTGCATCAATTTTTTTCGTTAATAGTAAATTTAATGTAATAGGAGCTATTTCAAGATCATTCAGAGCACGACTTTTGCACTCTGCGGTGTTTAAACGAGAGATATTTCCTTGTTTAATATATTTTTTTCGTGGTTTAGAAAATGGCACCCGCTTGGAAGTATATTCACAGTTGAACATATGATTACTTTCCCATATTTTGTACAAGAGGAAGAGTATAAAGGACAGAAAAGCAAACAGAGTTACAATGGGAGCGAGAATGAAAATGAGGATCAATTCGAAAAAGTAAATTAAAATAGCACCTACTAAATTGCAGTTGTAAAAATAAGAAACATTGTTGTAAGTAACATAATTAATTATTTTCAAAAAAAAAATTTTCATGTACATGATCTACAGCTCAACTTGTTTTCTAAATTTCTGACAAGGAAAAATAATATCCAAAGCGTACATTTTGTTTATTCGACCGCTGTTCAATTTGTTTAATATATCACAGAAAACGTAAGCTTCGGGTATTCCAAGCAGATTTTAGTCAACACATGTATTCGTTTTTCTACTCTCGCTTTATTTGAACGACATTGCTAATCTCCTTAATGCAAAAAGTACAAAATAATCTCTGTCCTACACCATCGGCAACAATATTTAGTACAAGGAGCTAAAATAAACACTTACAAGTCTTGTCTACCGGAACAAAAAATTTGCCTATTATTATACAAAAAAACGTATTGCCCGAGACATTGACTTTTTTTCTGTATGGATATACAAAAGACGATTCACAATTAAGAGATTCGTGCTCTATTCGATTCGATGCCTTCTTTTATAATTTCTGAATTTACACTCGTTCATTTGCTCTCTTATTTGTAGACACAATTTTTCGCGCGTACAATTTTAATTACGTATTATTACTATAATTTGCAATATATTAATGTATAATTATTATATGTGCACATTTTGTCTTTCTAGCATTTCCTTATTTATAAATTATATATAAGTGTGTTTTTGTGTGTTTTTCTTATACACAAATTTTTAAAAGTTTCATGCGAATGTCGCTACTTCATGAAGTCGATTTTCATTCATTTTCATCAAATTTTAAAAATTTCTTGAGCTATGCGCCAGCGTGAATTTTGAAGAATGAAAAACACTTGGTTCGTTCATTTTGTTCGAGTATGTATAACCATACAATCTCAATAAAACATGTATTTACTGTCAGATATATAAGGCGCGATATATTTCATTTTGTTTAATGCTTCTAAAGATCCATTCTCGTTTTTTTAGATCATTTAAATTTTGTTTACAATTTAAATATAAGCTGACTCGTTTTATGAATCAAAGCAAACGAGTAGAAGTACATTCATCAAATCCAGAGATCAATTTCAAGAAAATAATAGTTTGCAAACTAAAATTTTTTTTTAATCTTAATCAAGACAATATAATGAAAAAAGAACTTAAATCGCTTTGCAAAAAAAATCTTTATCAAACCATCGAATCTACAACAAAATTAAAAACTTTTTTTATGATAACTTTCCACTATTATAATTTTGATTATGTTTTACATGATCATCATGATTTTTTGAGATTTTTCGAACGAAAATTAAACGTATTCCAGTTTAAATATAAATCTAAGGTCATCTATAAGACGTGCATACACGTACTCGTATAGAGACACACAGTGTGTTCATTTAATGGTTCGTTTAAGCACGAATCATAGTTGTAATTATAAAAATTGTTTAAGATATAAACAAAAGTTATAATTGAACACTTCATAAACACACAAAGGAAAAATCCAATTTGTAAAAAATTTTCCAAAAAAAGTTTGGCTTTCATGATTGATAAGACCTAATCACTGATGTTATTATAAATCATATGTATAATATTTACATTGTGCACAATTTCTATTAGTTAAAACTTACTTAGTATATATATTTACAAGCCTCTCGATCAGTCAAAAAATCTTGAATCGATGATTGCGTTGAAAAGAATAGTATTTGCTTTTAGAAAAAGAAATAAAATAAAAAGCGCGGGTAAATAGATCTAAAAAATGCGATCTTGCTCGTAAATCTTCAATGTTGTACATACACTACGAGAATCATCATCGTAACATCTATAATTATGCTATATTCATTAGTAGTGTTTGTCAGCCTAAAAAATGCACAACAGCACCTTCTCGAACACACGACACTTTTATCACAAAAAATAATCTTTCTCTTGGCTTCGTCCGCGCACTCTAAGCATTGTCCTTTTTGTTTTGTTTTTATGTACATTTCGAAGCCTCGACTTTAGTCAGCTTATCATCGCGGTTGACTAGCCATGCCGTCATCTTTTTTGTGCAGATCAAGTCCTTGTACGGCGGAATTAGGCGGTTGGCCGGGCGGCGCCGGCCTGTGATGAAGATGCAGCGGACCAGGACTGGGATCTTTCGAGGCCGCCGCCGCCGCTGCGGCAGCTCGACTTGCCATAGCACCCGATTGGGCTTGTGCTTGTGCTTGCGCTTGCGCTTGAGCTTGAGCTTGAGCTTGCGCTTGTTGTTGATAAAACATTTTGGCACGCTCTTCCTCCTCGGCTCGATAGATCGCCATTACAGGATTGTAAGTGAGCTGTTGAAGGGTCCCGTAGCGGAACGGATCTCTATACGGATCCGTGGCCCAAGGACTTCCACCCGGCCCAGTGGGAGGTGGCGGGGGCACGAAGTGCTGCATCGGATGAGGTAAAGGAGGTAAGCCCGCCATACCCTGTCTTGCTAATGTGTGTGGATTCGGCGGTGGCATTCCATGAGTGTGACGGGCCGTGAGATACTGATGAGGATGTGAGTGGTGATACCTGCGGACAGAACAAAAGAATATAATGGTTAATAAAGAGATTCCAATCAATTCGATTCCGGAGTCAGATAGGTAAGGGTGTAATAAGAAGAGAAAAAAAAAACGTGAGAACTCTATCATTAAATATTTCATAGTTCATAAACCATGCTGATATGTGATGTCAATAACCAACCTTATCCATTTTTCAGTATTATGTAGGACGTTCTGCAGGTCCATACGTTCATTTCGCAATTCGTACTTTTCTCTACAGTTAGCCAAACAAACAAAATTACATGGTAGTTTTAGAGCAACTATCAGCAGGCACTATAGAGTTTATCGTGTTAAAGGTTGGTTAAAAAACTTTAATTTTTTAAATGAAAAATCCACGAGGATCATCGTTCAAATCGTTCTAGCTAGAGAGGGGACAGCGAAAGGAATTTCAAAACCGAAAAATAATTTGAAAATGCATGCAAACCTTGGATCTGTCATAGGAGGCGGTGGACCGGGCTGCTGTGGCATTCCCGGTGGCCTGGAAAGCATGACCACGTCGTCGTCTTTGCTTCGCGGCTCCTCCTTGATCCTGATACTGGCGTCGATCGGATTAGCACCATTTCGCAGGGGCGATCTGTCCCTCGAAGCGAGATGTCTTTGCTGCTGCATAATCCTCTCTCGCTCGAGCTCGCGTCTCTCCATCTCGCGCCTTTCCTTTTCCCTTCTTTCTCGCTCACGTTCTCTTTCGCGTTCACGCTCGCGCTCTCGTTCTCGCTCAGCAGCCGCGGCCGCTGCTGCAGCTTCCGCGGCTTTCCGCTTTTCTTCTTTTTCTCGCTCTCGTCGTTCGCGTTCTTCACGCTCTCGTTCACGACGAGCACGTTCTCGTTCTCTTTCCCTTTCGCGTTCGCGCTGTTCTCGTTCACGTTGTTCTCGTTCGCGTTGTTCTCGCTCGCGCTGTTCACGCTCGCGTTCGCGGGCTTGCTGCTGCGCTTGTTGCTGTTGCTCTTCGAGTTCGTTGCGACGTGCATCTTGAGGCTCGTGCTTCAAGCTCCACGTTGTCGATGTCGGAGGATAGCCAGCTGAAGCTCTTTGTAACCTGCGAGATCAAAAGATTTCAATGAATATCATGCAATGATCTTGTGCATCATTTGATAACGCGAATAGATGATAACTTACCCTCGCCATGGATCATGACCTGGAGGCATTCCCGGCAAACCTGGAATTTCTCTGCCAGGTGGATACGGGAGACCATGAAAGCCGGGAGCTGCACCTGGAAAAGGTGGTGGGAACCTGCCAAAGTGTGGCATACCTAAATGCGTGGATGGTGCCGTGAGGAAACCAACATTATGAGATATTGGAGGGGGTGGAGGCCCTGGTGCGTGTGTCTGCATGGCCGATGAGAAAGGTGGCGGTAGCGGCGCTCCGGTGATGCCCAAAGCGCCAGCAGGACCAGTTTGAAACATGTGTCCTGGTGGTCTCAGCAATTCCGTAGACTTTCCTGGCGAACCAGCGGCCGCGGCCGCCACTGCAGCAGCACCCACTGCACCCACAGCACCATCTTTTTTCCGCTGATGGCGAAAGATTTCCCACGCTATTCTTACGTGCATAGCGTTCCACTTGCCAGTTTTCTAAGGATAATAATAATTTACATTAATAAAAAGCTAAGGTTGAAATGGTTCATATTAAGTTTCATTTAATGGTCTAAGCTTTACCGTAGGTTGGTATGTCGATACGTGAGACGGAGGTACAAAAGTAGACGGTGGTGCCAAGCCAGGATGTAAAATACCGGTGCTAAAGCTCGAGTAGTTGTTGATTCCCCGAAAAAATGGAGAGTCCACACTTCCAAGCTTCGGAATGTCTTTGAATTGCTGTGAACAGAGAATGGGCATGTAATGATGATCCGCCAAAAACTACGCATGCTTATTTTATTGAATAATATAAAAACAACAAAACCAAGCATGATTTGCCGTTCTTGACACTAACAATTGGTGGAGCAGGAAAAAGGGTCGGTGCACCCGGTGGCGGTATCATTGATGACGAATGCTGATGCACGTGCGTATGCTGATGCTGATGATGATGCATCTCCGTGCGCAAATACGCTGGAGCCCCGAGTCCTGCCCGATCCTGCGAAGCGAGAAATCGATTGTCGAGCTCGCGTCGCAGCATGTCCTGCTGTTGACCCGCGGGCGCGTGATTCGCCACGTTGATCTTCGGTTCTGTAAAACCACGGGAACGTTTTTTTATAGGCAAATTCGTTTCGTCGGGGCCATTGCTCGTCGAGTCATCAAACTCACTTGAGCTCTGAAACAATGATTCGGCAGAGAACGGATTGGGATTCGTGGTTGGTGGCGGCGGGGCTGCTGCCGTCGGTGCCGGAGCGTGAGAAGACGCGTGCGGCGAAGCGCTCGACACGGGCGGCGGCAACGGCGCCGTGAACATCGGTGGCGCAAACGACGGATGAATACCCAGCGGCACCGGCGGCGGAGGCGTCGGACGAGGCGCAGACGTCACACTCGCTGCCGGCGACGGCGCACCGGTGCTGATCCATCCAGGAGCTTTCGAATACGTGGGTAGACTAGAATTGGCTGGAGGTGCATTGTTCGTCACGCTCACCGGCGTTATACTACTTCTGCTCAAACTGCTCACGCTACTGCAAAAAAGAAAAATAAAGAATTGATGAAAAACAGTCGGGAGGGTGGAAATTCGCAAATATACGTGCATAAAAAACACAAACCTGTAACTGTCTCTCTCGCGATTCGGACTGTGACCACGAGGCGAGTTGTTGCTGTTGCGACTCGGCGCGTGATTACCACCGGCGATCAGGTCACGATGAGGCACAACGTTGAGCGCGGTCGTCGTCGAGGTGACCATCGGCGAGACGCTCGGAGTCGTCGGCATGGCGGGCGTCGTCGTCGTCGTCGCGGTTATGCTGCTCATGCTGTGGCTGTTGTTGGTCATCATTGGGCTGACTATGGTCGACTTGCCGGAGGAGGAAATACTGCTGGTGCAGGGCGAAGCTCGGCTCGTCCGCTGCATCTCGTTGTTCCTCGAGCTCACGGGCAACACGTGCGACGAGGCCTGCGACGCCACCACGGGTGGCAGGTACGGACTGTGATTGAGCGGCGCGTACGGCGTGTACAGCGCCGGGTAGGCCGGCTGAGTTTGAGGATAGGCAGCCATGGGCAGAGGCGGCGGATGATAAGCAGCGGCTGCTCCGTTCGACGGCGCGGCCGGAGGTACTCCGAGACTGGCGACCGCCGGCGACGCCGCGGACGAGCTACTGCTGGCCAAGCCGATGCTCACCGGGTGGAGTATACTCGACGTGGCTGGCTGCTGCTGTTGCTGCTGCTGTGGCTGCAGCGGCTGTTGGTGTATCTGTGACTGTATTTGATGTGGTTGCTGTTGCTGTTGTTGCTGCTGTTGCTGAGGTTGTTGTTGCTGTTGCGGGTGCGGCGGCAACTGCTGCGGCTGTTGATGCGCTGGTTGTGGCTGGGGCTGAGCATGCTGCTGCTGCGACATGATCGGCGCCGTCGCCACGGAAGGCGATACCGTACCAGAAACGACGTTGCGAGATTGCTGTGGAGCTTGACCAGCTATTATTGCACGTGGGTTGTTTGCCGCCAATGGACTAGTCATCTGCAAGAAAACAGCTCGATTTAGTTTCAGACATTCTAAATACGACATATCACAGACAAGTTTTAAACTTACGGATGGCTGCGATATATGTGGTGGTAGGGTAGGACTTGGTGGACTTGGGGCCGTGGGCGCGGGTGCCTGCGTTGAAACGGGCGGCGCGATGGGTGCCGGCGCGTCCGTCGCCGGATTATTCGAGATCTGGCCGCCGGTCTCCGGGGGAGATCCGCCGCCACCGCTGCCGTTGTTCGCCGGCGTCGCGGCGTGAGGTGCGCCGTGCGGCGAAGACATTGGTAATTCGTCTGTAAAGCGAATGATATCTCGTTGTCTCACAAAACTCGTCTCTGGATGGTCAATACTGAATACTTCGTTCGACTTACATTTCCTTGCGAGGGGTGGTGGGGTAGAAGATTCAAAGAGTATCGATTCCGCATCCGAATTCTTATCATCTTCTCCTTCACTATCACACTGCAACAAAAGATAGGAATAAAACATTTTGTTAATGCGCCGCACTCAATGTTTCACAAGAGACTGTGAAAATTTAACTTTCACAACGTTTGAATGTTAATTGGTAAACGATATTTACACACAGTTATAATACAGATTGACAATTGCTACAAAAATAATGCTACGATATCATCTACTGATTCTATTAGGACAGAAAAGAAAACGAATGTACTTACGATATAGCCTTTGCCCGAACTGCAATGGCTGCTAGCCTGTGGAGCACAGAAAAGAAAATTTTGTTTTTTCTTTCCAATTTATATGTCGAGAAAGGTTTATCTTTTTTTTGAAAATGCAGATATTGGCAAAAGTGTAGAGAAAATTTGTACTTTTTTTTCTTTTGTTTCTTTTATTGGAAAGTATTAAAGGTAGTCAGTGTAATGATCGAAGTAATAAGCATTTTTAACGATTACACGACAGATGTATCGACGGAAGTTCTTAAATATCGTAGATAATCAACGTTAACTTTTCTGTTTAAAATTTTTATCTTTTGTTTTAATTGGCTGGTGACAAAACGACACGAGCAAAGAACATTAACTAGAGACACAGATATTTACAAATACATTAAAAATGAATGAGATGAATTCGATGAGAGAAAAAAACGTTTAGATAATGGATGAATAAAAACGTGACACCGTTTGTTAATTCAGTCCTCGTGTAAGATTAATAATTTTTTTCTGTACAGTTAGTAGACAATGTAATAATAATGAACAACGATGAAAAACTAATTTCGACATTGTATAACGAATAGTTAGCCATATATTATATTACGATGAGTGAGTGAGTAATGTGCGATTATTTTATATAATATGTACATGAAATGATATTGCCAGTGTGTATACGATGAAGGGTATGTATAATATAATGCGGAAAAAGTGAAAGGTGAAGGTAATATAGATAGACACGGATAGACGTTAAAACTCACGTCACTGAGGTGATCCCTAGAACTATCGGCATCCTGACTATCCCTCGGGACACCGGAAACGTGCAGCTGTTCGGATGCTCGGCCACTGTCGTCGCTCGTGCCTGCATCAACGCCCTGCAACGACAACCACAACATTAATGACGATTACCGTATTATTTATCTTTCGTTCAAAGCAGAAAAAAAAGAGTAGCTCACCTGAATGATCGTCGCCGAATGGTTCAGTATCGAGTTATGCGTATTATAGTGGTTATGCTTGAGATTGTTCTTAAGCGGCTGTTGCTGCTGCTGCTCGTTGTTGGCCGTGGCCGAGTGCGGCTGGCGATTGTGATTGTTGTTGTTCTGTTGCTGCTGCTGTTGGCCGGCCGCGTTCTGGCCCGTGTCGATTTTCGGCTTCTCGTCGTCGATCGACAGTATCGAGTTGAGCCTCTTGCAGTTGTTCTTGTTGGCGAGCTTGATGGCGCTCTGCAAAAATCAAACGAAGAAGAAACGTCAGCGTCGATCGTGGACAAATATAATGTAATACAAGTGGAATCCGTTTATTATGGTCGCGTCGGGACCAAGGCTTTTCGCCATAATGCACGGCGGGCCAAATTTATTCAATTATAGTACGTACAAATTTTGGACATCGACTAACCGAAATGTTTTTTAATTTTTTTTTGCCGATCATTTTTAGTAACAATTGTGTTAATGTTATTTTCATATGAATGATGAATTATAAAATCATATGCATAAAACTGTACACTAAATCTTGCGTTTTTATTACGAACACTAACAAACCATTTATTTTAAAACGTTTTCAACATCAGCATCGCTTCCATTTCTTTGTACACCTTGATTGTCATTAGCAATAGCATAATTTTCTTGATCATTTCTTTCTGATAGTATTTTATTAAGGGTTGATAGAGAAATATCAAGGTTCGCAGCTTTTTGTCATTTAGATACAGGTGAACTCTGACTATCGTACTTTTTCAATAATTTTAACTTATCTTCGATTGATAATCTTCTGTTCATGGTGACAATTTTTTGTCTTATTCGATGTTTATAGATCGATGCCGAACTCAAAACTGATATAAATGTTTACGTTATTAGATATTTGAACATGATTTCTGAACTATGTTTGGCCAAATTATCCGGCAGAGCTGTGTCTATCATAACTGACTTATTTGTTGTACTTTTACATAAAATGAGACCGGAGGTTTCGACCACATTAAACGGCTGGCCATATTATCCGCGGACACAATAAACGGATTCCACTGTATATCGAGTCAAAAATCGTCAATGTTTATCGAGGGGTCAGCGTATAAATCAAAGCTGAAGGGCCCATTACAAAAGTCAGTAGCTCGGCGCGTAGCAGCACAGCACGTGTGCATAAACGTACATAATATACACGAGTGTGTGCGTGTGTGTGTGTGTGTGTGTGTGTGTGTGCGAAGAGAGGCGGCTCTCTCCTATTGCCTTAATTCCCCTTACGACTCGAGTGAGCGCGTGCGACACGTGCGTGCGTTTGTGTGCCCTATAAGCTCGACGCTCTCACGTACCTATGCCGCTCCAACGCGAGCCTGGGCTGCTACTTTGCTTACACCTATATATTCGTATTATAAAATATACCAGCAACTTGGCGATGGTATATAGGAGAGCGTGTAGTGTAGCACCTATTACTTATAGCCCCCGTGTAACAGTGGCACGGAGTTTCGAATAAACGATCGAATTGTAAACTTATAATGTACGATCGATACGAGTGTCAATGCTCGATGAAAAATGAATCGATACAGCTCGTAAGCACACACAATCGCATTTAATTAATCGCAGCAGGACGAGATGGATTTTAAATTTATAAATTACGCATGTTTAGTTAATAAAATGCACCCTTACACGAGATAATCCTTCGAGGAACGAATTCTTCCAACTTCACGCACGCACTCTTCACCCCGCAAAGGGTTGCAACAGACTTGCACTTACTGCACACTCTCCCCGATAAAAAAAAATAACGAATCATCCCTTCGGCACTGGTGAAGCAGGAGGAGGACACGCTCCTCTCGCAGCAGCAGCAGCAGCTTGCCGGGCCGCAGCTTGGAAGCGGAGTGCAACGGAGCGCTCGAGCGCGCGCATCAAAAAGGTGCTGCACGGCACAGCACAGACTCTGGCTGGCTGGCACGTTGCCGCCGCCGCTGCGGCTCGGCTCTCCAGAAACGGAACGCGGCTCCGAGCCAGAGTGAGTATAGGGTATGTCTGCGTGTGTGTATGTGTGTGTAAGCGTATGTCCTATAGATATATGTATATGTGCAAGTAAAATACGAAGGGAGGGGAGGCGTGCGCTGCTCAAAAAGAAGAGAGAGAAAGAGAGAAAACGATCAGAGAGAGACGTTGACCGCGAGAGCCGTACAACGAGCAGCTGCAGCAGCATCAGCCCATAGGGAGACAGATTAGGCTCTCTCTCTCTCTCTCGCTCAGAGGCTTATTATTATAGATAATGATGATGATTTTCGCGAGCTGTGCTGTTACTGCCGCCGCTCCTGCACTTGGCGCAGCGCCGGGGCAGTACAGTACACAGCGCAGTGCCTATATAGCAAATTGAAAGTAATATCGTAATAGCCGATAACGCGCGACACGTTCTCGATGCGCTCCGCACGACGCAGCGGCGTATGTAAGCTGTGAGTGCAGTGCGTTACAAGGGAAAAATCGCCAACAACATGTATAAATCGTAATACTGCGTATATATCATCTATATGTGGCCTGATAAAAAGGCCAAATGAAAAAATTGGCTCCCCCGCAGTAGTATAGTATAACTGCGCGCACGAAGGCACGCGCTAATTAATTAAAATTATCAGCCCCTATCGCGATCTCCCTCTCTCTCTACTCTGTCTCTTACTACTGCGTTATACATACAATTTCGTTATTAATGGCTCTCTCAGCAGTAGTACTGAGCCTATATTATTATTTCCCTCTGGCTGGGGCATTAAAAATTTGCCGCCACCGCGCGCGGCTCGCGGATATATAATAGTATACGAGTGCAGCAGCAACGCTCAGTCAGCGACGTCTACGTCTCGTCTATTATGAAGGATCTCTTTTTTTTTTTTTTTTCAAAAAAAAAAGGACGTTTTTGCCCAACAAATCGGAGCTGCCGAATTATGCACACACACATGGCTGCATTGATTTATAATTCAGCAGTAGCAGCAGTAGTAACAGTACAGTTTACTATATGTGCATGTTGTATGCTGCTGCTGCTGTGTATGCCAACGACGACGCGACGGTGCAGCAGCAGCAGCAGCAGCGTTGCCACGTCTTTCTCTACCTATATAATACTACACATTCGCGCGCGCGAGCGAATATGTGCTGTATACGAATAGTACGAGAGTACGTGTTTTCGGGCTACGACGACGACGACGACAACTATATACGTGTATATAAAAGCGCGTGTGTGCAAACCTATATAACATTACATGTTGTATTAATCGCAGTGCACATGCTCTCTTTCTCTCTCTCTCTCCTTCTTTTTTTCTCTCTCTCTTTCTGTTTCTCTCGACAGGAGACTTACTTATGTCAGCTGCTCTACTTTTTTTTCCTGCCTTATTCTACTTGCGCACACGCTACACAATTCCTTTTTCGAGGATAGAGAGAGAGAGAGAAAGAAAGAAATGAAGGGTTGCTGCCAAAGATACACACTTTAATAAGTGAAATGAAAAATGCTGAGAGAGAAGTTAATGCAATGTATGTATGTGTTTGTGTATCCCATTGTGTAATCTTCTTATGTCGTCGAGCTCGCCGTCGTCATTTACGGTTCGATGACTTTTCGTTTAAGAATTCATATCATCGACGAGCAGTACATATAGCTGTGTAGGGCCGAAGAGTTTCGACTTTGTGTTAGTTTTACAAGTGGAAAAAGAGAAAGAATAAAAAAGAGTAAGAGAAAACGACAAACGAATAATTACGAATTTTTGTCTTCTCCCATTTATATAAAACAGCAACAACGTACAAACACATAAGCCCCGGCGCACGGGGCAAATACACAGCGTACAATCCGATCAACAGGGAGAGAGAGAGAGAGAGGTATATATCAAACGGTATAATTAAATCGATTGCTTCCTCTCTCTCTCTCTCTGCTGCTGCACAGCATCGGGGGTATAATACACAGTCTGCGGTGGTGGCTAATTTGTTCGACCATTTGTCCAATTAAGCTGGTAAGGGTTTTGTCCGCATTTGTACGTTCGTGCGTCCATTCGTCCATATACGCGCGCGTGTGTGTATGTGTAAGTTTATGTCTTCTTATCGAGTCAGCATTTTTATACATACATCGTATATAGCCCACGGGTCATGTGCATGTGGCGCGCTCGATGAATATTAAAACAAGAATAGAGAGGGAAGAGGAGAGAGAGAAACAAGATCGCCTCGACGAATTTGTGCATATCTCCTAATCGATGTTAATTAATTCACATTGTCTTTTAATACGTTGAAAAGAGAGAAAGCTGAGAAAAAAAGGAAGTCAAATTAATAACATGTAATAGAATCGCGAATTGCGGCGTGGAGAGAGAGAACGAGAACATTTTCATCGTTGAATAAACGAGCCAAGCTCTCTCTCTCTCTCTCGAGTAAGTTCGCGAAATGAAAGTGCGATAAATCATACAAATGACTGCTGCGCTTCTGCCTTCGCTATAGGACATGTATATATCGTTATATAGTACACACGTACACACATATACGCGAGCTGGCAGACTGGAGCGGCCAATTTGAATACATTAAATGCTCTTTCTTTTGCGCGAGCATAGCACAGACACAGGACACGTTGAGAGCGCGGTGGCGGCGACGCAGCATCAAATTGAATGTAAAGACTCGCAGCGATTTTTTTTCCCGTATGATATACACACACACGCGTGCACACACATACGCATATGCTTAATTAATCCGGCGTCGGATAATTTCGTTCAATGGATAAACAAGCTGTTTTCCCTTTGAACCTGCAGCAGCGGCAGCGGCAGCGAAAGAGAGCGAGAGACAGACAGCGTAAACTTGCTGCTTTACGTAACGGATATGCGCACATAATATTTTGCATATTTCGCGGCGAACGTATGTGTGTAAATTATCATCTCTTTCTCCCTCTGTCTCTCTCTCTTATACACAAGCTTGCTCTCTCTCTCCATATCGCGAATTTTAATTATAGCACGCGCTCAGCACGCGAGTAAACATTCGGCCAAAAATCCCTCTCACTCTCTCTCTCTCTCTCTCTATTTCTCTTGCATTGGCATCTAGCCATCACCCACAAAAGCCAGTTTATATAGACAGACACGAGCGCGGTGCAACATCTGTATAATACGTTGCGATAAATTTCTATTTAATACGGAATCACGTTTTAACTACTACTAACTACTACTACGACGCTGCTGCTGCTGCAGTGCCACCGCCTCTGAGTTGTTATTGTTATTGTTGTTATTGTGTGTTGTATACGCGCTCCGAACGACACAAGCGCGCTCGCGCGCGTAAATACTTCATTTAAACGAGGCGTGAATAGGCTAACAAACTCGTAATATAAACTCCTCGCTCGCTCGCGCTTACGCTTCTTGTGTTCTCGAGAGAGTGTGTGTGTGTGTGTGTGCGAGTGCATAAGTACATTACGCCTACACACGCGAGTATAACGTATACGGGCTGCACACGGTGTACCGGTATACACGTACATCATTTTTCGCGATCAACGCAATGATGCTCCTTTCTTTTTTATCATTCGTTCCAGTCTCTGTTTTTTTATGGTTTATATTTTTATTTTTTTGACCCTCTGGTCTGTGTTTAGGCTTTGCCGAGAGTTTTCTCTTCCCTTGTCGACTTTCGTCTTATACGTCGAGTTTAGTATATCCTCGAGCTTTTAAAGATCCCTACCACCGACGACAACGACGACGACGACGACGACGACGCTTCTATAGTTCGTCGATTCGCTGTAATATTGATTTTTCAACCGGAGCCTTTTTCTTATATACACTGCAACCTTTTGCCTGCGTCCACGATGCGTAAAAACAATTAAACTCTCTCTCTCTCTTTCTCTCTTTCTTTCTCTCTCTCTACAGAACGTGCGACAAAAAAGCTCACACAAGTTTAGCCGAAGAATGTCCATACTTTATACGAATCTCTTGCTGCACGCCACCCGCGGAGCAGCGACGAGAGATGGAGATAAAAAAAAAGAGAGAAGCAGTTCACAGAGAAGCAGCAGCAGCCCTTATTATACATGCGCGGCCGAGTCAATATCAATCGGTCTCGCTTTTCCCTCCGTTCATATACATACGAAACTAGCATGCGTAATTTCTCTCTCTCTCTTCGCGTTTTATCCTCTCTCTCTCTCTGCGTTCGCTCGTGCGCTCACAGGCCGAGCTTATATATACCCATCGAATTTGCATACGTTTAACTCTGGCGCGCGCACGAGCCTGTAATTTCAATTAATAAAAAATCTTAATACGACGCGCGCGCGTATTCCCTACATAATGATATTATTCAAACGAGAAAAATTTTATACAGATGCGAGCGTAAAAAAAATTAAAGAAGCACAAATTAATAAATCAGTGACGGTGGTAACGAGCTTTTGATTGCTGACTCACACGAGCGCGCGCCCCAGCGAAAATTGAATATACAAACGAAGATGTGTATAATTTGCGGCATCGATTTAACGCGGCGCACATACCGATTAAATACTTTTGCGGCAGCGCTCGATGTGCCATTGCAAACACGCGATATACCTCGCTCGTATACGTATTATAAAGGAAAGAGAAATATTCGATGAAGGCTCGGGGTATATAGGACTGCTCCGATTTCTTGCACGATGCTCTCTCTCGGATGTACAGGCGAGAACGATATTATTCCGCTTTGGAGTCGTGCGAGAGAGGAGATCCAGGAGGATTCGGTTACCTGGCTATCCTTTTTCTTTTTTCATTTATTTTTTTGGTTCTTTGCGCGTCTGCGAACGTGTCGTGCGTTAAATCGCATCGAAAAATACGAAAAAAAAGAAGAAATTAAAGCGCAAACGAAATTGATCAATCGCAGAAAGAGCTGCTGTGGCTGTGTTCGCGACACCTGCGGTGATTTTCAATGCTGGCCGTTCGACGAGTGAGCGGCGTTAAAAGATTTTATTCGCGTCACGTGCGTGTGCAGTCGCTGCTGCTGCTGCAGCCGTGTACAAAGTATAGTAAGCAGAAAATCGCTGTGCTCTTTTCTTGTGTATAGCTAGCTAGCTAGCTGCTGCCTAGGATGTAGAAAATGTGAGGCAAGTGTCGGTGTATATCGCGGAGCTTTTGTCTGCTGCTGCTACTGCTGCGCGTGAAAAGTTGCCACTGCCTCCTTATATCCTCCTTGGCCTGGAGCAGCAGGAACAGGACGAACAGGAGGAGAGAAAAAACTTTTGTACATAAAGTAAGAAGGCTGCTGCTCGTTTGCAAGAAGCCGATCGAAGCTAATAATATCGTACATAGTATATACCTGCGTTTTCCGATTCGATTTTATAATCCTCTCTCTACTGCCGCTCGGCTGGCCATGCCCGCGCGAAACTTTTCCAATATTATACGCATCTCTACCTACCCTACAACATCTCGTTATAATTCTCGAATCTTTTATATTATATAGGCAGCTTTCTTGCTAATAAAGTCATTATGTATATAATACGGCTGAGGTAGCTGCGATGCCGATGCTGCTGCGCGTACAAGAGAGAGAGAGAGAGAGAAAAAATGCTCCTTGATACTCGCGCGCGCAATTGAAATCTTTCAAGAGAGGCAGGCTGGCATCGAGTCGATCTCCTCGTTTTTCAGCTGAAAAATCAAGTCGCAATTAAGAGCATTCCGCGAAATCGGCGTCGAAATCCATATTCAAAGGTGCGCGCGCGCGCGATGTATAAAAACGTTATTCGCGCTAACTCGCGATCGAGCGAGTGCAAAAAAAGGCATACACTGCACACAAACACACACTCGAGCATTATACACATGGGCAGGGTATATAGTATATGAGCAATATAGAAACGCGTACGAAATACAAAGTCCGTTGTAAAATGGGCCATTGCCAGGTGATACGCCTGCCGCCACCGACACACGTATATACCTGCTGTATATAATATATGTGAGCGAGCTTACAGAGTGCAGCGAGGCAGTTTTTATATTCATCCGTAATATATACAAATTTTTATTATTACAACGTCGTTTCGCTTTCGGGGCTGTATATAGTAGTTGTGGGGCCCCGATACTACACAGCAATATCGACATGTTTATAATATCATCGATGCGCGGCGCTCGTCGTAATATACGTATGTTATATGTTGTTGTGTATCCGCTACAAAAGACTCGCTGTCGCTCTCTACTCCGCGTCGCAATATATAAAATGATATTTTACGAAGTCCGTACTGTGCTCTCGAGGCACACGAGCTCGCGCGCACGCGGTGTTTTTAATGGATTTGCGCTCGCGCGCTTCGTCGTCGCTGTCTGTCGGAGTCAAGTAAAAGAGAGAGAGGAGAGGAGAGGTCTTTTGTCCGTTGATGTAAGTTAATTGGCTCGTCGCGCGCAGGAATTTCTCTCGCTCCGTGCGCCACTATACAGAGTCTAGCGTTTTAAATAATGCTGCACACACACAGGTGCATGTGCCATGTGTGTGTGGATATTGGTGCATACGAATAAAATATTTTTTCGCTTAATTAGGCACACACGCAAAAACAACGTGTGTGCAAGGCAAGGCTTGCGTTGCGTTGCATCGACCGAAGCTTTGTATTACGATATTATCGTATTTCTTCTTTTCTTTCTTTCCGATTCCATTCATATATCATAC
Organism: Trichogramma pretiosum; assembly: GCF_000599845.2. Lineage (NCBI taxonomy): Eukaryota > Metazoa > Arthropoda > Insecta > Hymenoptera > Trichogrammatidae > Trichogramma > Trichogramma pretiosum. The sequence goes on along the minus strand of NW_019641609.1, from coordinate 241,272 downwards.
TTTACGAGTCTGCGCTGCAGTCGCGAGTAGAAGCAGCAGCAGCAGCGGCTCATTAAAAATATAAAACATTTCGACGTTTTAACTATATCCCCATCGATTGGCATTGAATTTTTCATTAAAATTTCATCCCGTCGTAGCTGCTGCTGCTTCTTTTTTTTTTTTATCGTCGTGTTGTACACACATATACACACAAGTGCACACGCGGGCCGCACGCAAGCTCAAGCCCAAGCCAAGCACTGTGCACAGCGCAAGGATCAATGGGGTTAAGAGTCTTGCTCTCTCTCTATGCTCGTGCGAACTTTATTCCTCGAGGGGACAAACCACACACGTATTCTAATGTTTGTATCGCACTTGACTACTCCGGCAGTCAGCAGTCAGCAGCAACATATATCCTATATCCATATACATACGGCGGCCAAAAACATACACACACATACTTTTATGTATATTCCTCCTTTTCTTTTCTTTATTTTTTGTTCATTGAGTATAAACCTCGGCAGCTATTGTAACATCGCAAGCGTGCGCGCGAACATCTACCTTGCCATTCTACTTCCCTTCTTCTTTTTTTTCATTTCTTTTCTTTCTCTCTCTCTCCCTGCATCACCGAGAGTTGACCGCCTTTGTATGTAATACAGAGCGAAAGATGCTTTACGGAAGCAGCAGCCACAGCCACAGCGGCAGATCGTTCGCCTTTTTTATTTTTTTTCTTTTACTTTCATCATTGCCATGTCTTTGCCTTTTGTGTAATTGAGACTTTATGTGTAATAATAAAAAAAAGTGTATGGTTAGCATTATAACGTCTCTTGTCAAGAGAGGAGAGAGAAAGACATTGAGAGAGACAGAGAGAAGCAAGGATTAATTGCTCCGGCTTTTACAGTAGCCGTATAGTACGCGAAGGGGATATATATAACACATACAACACGGGGCCGTATTGTCATCTTTCACCAGAAGCATAATCGACTTTATTACACTCGGGTTAGCTCTCGGGCAGCAGCTACCGAAACAACAGCAACAGCATGCGCGCATAAATGACCCCTGGACTTCTCGTTTCGGCCCGAACTGCCGCGATATATTTACGATAATTGTCATCCTTATCTACGCGCGGCCCCGACGTATATAGTGTAGGAGCGTTCGCGTGCGTCCGTGTATTTCCATTTTTAGCTGTTCTTTTCTGCCCCCGGAATCGGCCGTATAGTACATAATAATTCATATTATACGCGATTTCGATTATACGTTTTGATAATTTGAAATAATAACCACGCGCGCGCCGCGTACTACAACACGCGCGAGAGCGTGATTTACAGCGGCGGCGGCGGCTGCTGTTGCAGCAGTAATTGCATATAAAAGTAATGAAATCTGTATCTGCATGCGGTAAACGAAGCCGAGAGCGAGCGAGAGAAAGATTAAAGTACGAGACAGATACTGCAGCAGCTACTCCGGTTCTATATAGTATACGTATAGCACGATGACTGTAAGCAGCTTGTCTCTTTCGCTCTCTCTCTCGCGGCTCTCTTGTTCGTTTCGTCGATAAACATATACAATGATGAAGCGAAATTCTGTTATCTCTCTCTCGGGCTCTCTTTTTGCGCCTGGCTGCGTTGGCATATTATACGCACACACGCATTTACACAATACTATACACGTTCGCCACGTGTAATTGTGAATATGTATATTTAAACGCGCCGCTAATTGCACTCGAGTTTTTGAGGTAAAAATGCGCACATGTATGATGTATGTATTCTATTCCGGGCATCGATCAGTAATCGCGGGCCGCGTGCGTATGTGTGTATAATTGCGTCTACAGCTTGTGCTTATATACACTACACAATTTAAAGTGTGTACAGGTGTCATAATCATTATACAACGGTGTGTGTATATAACGCACGGGGCTATATACAGCATATATCGAGCTGTAAAATGTATATCGCGAGCGACTGCCTCGTGCATTATTAGTGGCGGGGTGCAGGAAAAACACGTCGCGCGGGGCGAGAAGCGAAAAATTTTCACCGCATGATAATGCAGTGGGCGGTTACCTGCGCCTTTTTTTCTTTGTCGTACATGTTTAATACATGAACGTAATTAATCCGCAGGTCGCTCTCTGTGTGTATGTGTATGCTTCTCAATTACGCAGCAATCAGATCGTTCTCTCGGATAAATGCCACTTGTACGCGCGATGCACTGCGCTGCACACGCGGGATGATTATAATCGGCGCCGACGCGCGCGGTATATATCTTTCGGGTGATTTTTATAAGCCATCTCGCTCTCTCTGATTATATTCCAAGTTGCTCTTCTTTTTTTTCGTTCTTTCCTTTTTTTGGGTTTTTGTACATATAATGGACGTACGAGAGTCATATATACCAAAAGCCGGCAATTATATTCTCCGGCGCGGGGTGATTTTTGAGAAATATATATAATAACACGCCCCGCGCGCGCATAAGACATTGTAAGCGCAAATGTGTACAATCAGAGAGCGAACGGACGGAGAGCGAGCGATTCAATTATACGCGACTTGTAACGAGATAATTGCATAATCGCGTCACACAGGCCTTTGAAGTTATAAAGGCAGCTTCTTCGAGGCTGTAAATGTATGTATGGATGTATGTACATTTGCGTTGTAGAAAATAAACTTGCAAAAATGAGATTTGCAATTACTGTACTTGGCCGTATTAACGATTTGTCATTAATCATTTTTGCGTTGTGAAAATGTGGATCACGTTGAAAGGAAAATTTTTCATTAGCGTAACACTAGAACGACTTTTTAAATCAAGATTAATTCAAAACCCACTCGAACTATATAGCATTTTCTTTACTCGAGGTAAAAACTTCTATCCGTAGGAATTTATTTTTATCCAATCTTGATTTAGGATCGACAATTTTACTTCAATTTGAAGTGAAGTTTTATCGCGTGAAAACATTATATGTTTGTATTTCGTAATGCGATCTATTATCGCAGTTTATCGACATCATCATCATCATCGCACCCAATCATCATGAATTTCGAAGGCGTAAAAAAATGACTTCATACACTTTTGCAGCGAACGCGCGAAGATGATTGTTTTTACACTCGGTTCGCGGCATATACCTAGGCCGTTCGGTGGGAAAATATAAGAAGATAAAATTTCGTTCCGCATAGTTCTCTCTTGGGGATTCAAGAATACAACGTAAAAATATACTCCACTGTATAATACTCTAGTATACAATAATTCAAAGTTCAGCGGTGGTGACAGAAGTTTACTTTCGCGCGAGTAAGAATACAGTCGAGATTTACATAAAGCGGATTTAAAAAATCGCGTTTATAGACAAACCACGCGGCAATTGAGTTCTTCCGATCCATGTTTTAAATTGTAATTCCTTCTTGACTCGTTTTATAAATATAAATAAATAAATTTTGAACCAAAAAAGGGAGAGACGACGACTCAACGAGTTTGAAAAGATGCCCGTCCGTGTATAGTTCACTGCTAAACGTGAGCGTGTATGAGTCTGTGTGTGTGTATATACCCGCCGCGTCGTCGACGCAGGAGAGAGAGAAAGAGAGACACATCGCGAAAGCCCAAAGAGGAGCAACGACCGCGCGCTCTTCTCTCTCTCTCTCTCGCTCGCTCGTTCGCTGCTGCTCTTCGATTATAGAGCTAAAACGTAGCGGGGCTCTCTCTCTCTCTCTCTCTCTCAATGTCTTGTGTTGAGTACGCGAGAATATGTTATTGTATCGTTATTCGAACTTATGTATAGTCAAATTGCCGGTGTAATATGGCAAAAGAAGAGATAAGCGTGCGGCCTGTGGAATGCTGGTTACAGTAATAAAATAAAAAAACTACATCTTTCTCGCAAGTGATTTCTAAAAAAAAACCTGTCAAAGAGAAGCTACTATACTACAACGAAGTATTCTCTCCCTCTCTCGCGGCCCCCGAAAAAGCCTCAAAAAGTCCATGTTGCCTACGCTCCCCCTCGTCGCTCCATAAGTACGCGCGTGTACAGTAGCTCTTTCTCTCTCTCTTTCTCTCCTGTATGCTCTAAACAGGCGATCAGTCTCGTAGCCGATGCTGCTGCTGTGTATGTATACATTTCGTTGTGCGGCTGCGCAGAGGAGTAGTACAGCTGCCGCACTCAGACATGCATACACACTACGCGTATTATACAGAAGCCCGAGCAGGAAAATCTGCGACGACGGAGCTCGTGTATAGCATCGACACTCGCGGGCTATGCGTAGCAGGATGAAAACGGAGAGAGAGAGAGAGAAATCTCAGTCGTTAAATGCCATAATTGATTGAATAAGTTGTACAAACGCGAGCGGAAGGTTTAAGAGCGCGCGACTATTTCGTAAAATATGACCAACACCTGCCCGTCGCCTGCTTTTTTAATGTCGTATTTCATTAAGTAGAATAATAAAATTGATTATCATTCTCTCTTCTCACACTTTGGTGCTGTAATGTGGTTTTCTAGGTATATAATAGAGTTTAGTTCAGCGACGTCCGCGTCATAGGAGAAGAAGGGGGAGAAACAGCAAGAGGAAGTATTCAAACAGGCGTGAATGATGGATATTACAGAGAACGTATATACCGAAGCCTACACGTTTATAAAAAAAAAAGGTCTATTTATTCCGATGAATTTGAAAGCTATTATAATGCTATATAACTGCGAGCCGCGTGCACATTCGCGAGTCTGAGCTCTCTTGTACCACCGGATTATTATCATACAAATGCATGCACAGCCAGCAGCTCTCGTCGCGCGTTTGCCTGCTCAATGAGTCGAGTTATTGAAATTGCGTTAAAAGGATTATTACAATGAGTATAATCGCGAGGAGTAAAGCAAAAAAAGAAAAAAAAAGAAACGAAACGACGCTTAATCACGACGAGCTGGTAATTTAATAGTGCTCTTCGCTGGGGTATGTGCTGTATAAAAAAAGAAATCAACATCAAAAGCTGCTGCTGTCGCGCTCGCGTATTATTTATCTTTCTAACAGACAAATTACATCGGCTCGCGCGCGCCGCGTTTCGAAAATAGACAAGCGAGTCACGTGCGCGCGAAAGGAGTTGGTTGGTTTTTTTTTATAACGAATTAGCGGCTCTCCCGCAGCATATTACACTTTGGTATGTTGTAACGAAAACGAGAAGAAAGAATGAAAAAAAAAGGGCAAAAAAGAAGGAACACGTATATAGTGTAGTATTCCGACGAAAGAAAGAAGGTCTCGCGCTCGCGTTCTCATGGCTGCTGCTGCTGCTATTGCAAGTTGGAATTATTTCGGAGTATACATAAGAGCGAGGCACGGCTGTTGCAGTGTGTGGTGGTGGTGGCTTTGCTTATACAGTATCATTATTATATATATTGCCATATACCACGGTTGAAAGAGCGAGACGAGGGATTCCGACACGACTTGGCTGCTGCCTTCGTTTCGTTTTTTTTTTTTTTATTCTTACTTTAGCAGTTCCGCTTCGTCGAGACTTTTTTTTCGCGCTCGCGCGCGCGCGCACGCGTGTGTGTGGATTTTGAGAAGTGCTGCAGCAGCAGCAGCAAGCATAAGCATGGCTCTCCTCGTTTTTACTATCAAACGATCGGAGAGTAGAGTAGTAAGCGAGCCGACGATGATTGTTTCCGACTAATATCGCGGTGTGCTCTGCTGTGTGTCGTCGTTTCGAAAATTATGCCCTCCGCGCGCCGCGCGCACTCTTTTTTTTATATTCGACAATTATCTCGCTCGCTTGATTGTCTTTTATTGCTTGTTTACCGTGGGTACCCCTAAAGAGAGAACCGAGAGAGATCGTTAAAGGAGACAGATCTTTTACGACTTGTCATAAGTGAAGAGAGTCCGACGAGTTTCGACGCGGATTTTCTATTAATTTTCATGATCTATAATGTGGCTCTTGCAGCGGTATAACTATTATCCAAAATGTTCTGTGCACACCACGCGTGACATTACCGAGTCGCCTGTGTTACGGTCGTCTCTGTGTGCATATATATGCAGTATATACCTACACACACATACACGCGCGGTGCACACAAATCTCGACAGATATACCGCACTCTCTCTCGCGCGCGAACACACATACCATACATCTCTCTTTCTCTCTGCGCTGTGTGTGCTTCTCTCTTCCTTCGTCGTTTCGTTCGTATATACGCTGCATTTCTCGGAAATTAGAAACTCGTTTTCGCGCTCGCTCACAGACACACACTCACAGATACACACACAGAGCTCAGGCATACACACATATCGCCGGGGCTCGCGAGTTTCCTTTTATGTATACATAATTCAGTCTTGTAATATTCTATAAGAGATCAAATCAAATTTGCGGCTTTATGATTGCCCGAGAGCTGCGATTCGCCTGTTTATTTATTTATTTATTTTTTTACTTTTTCTTCGTGCCTTCAAATAGGCGTTGATGATTGCGCAAAACGACTCGCTCGCAAAGTTTTTGCGAGAAAAGCACACAGCGTGTGCTGCACGACGACGGCATGCGCGAATAAGCGAAGGTCATAGAGCGAGAGAGAGAAAATAATAATATAATACACGCCTATAAAGAGAGCAGCAAAGGCAGCAGCAGCAGTCGTTGCTCTGCTCTCCGAGCGCGGAAAAATCTCCTGAGGAAAAGCCGGAGCAGCTCGTTTCGTGTCGTGCGACCCCCTGCACGCGACATCGTGCGGGGGCTGTATATGTACGGCTGCTGCTTCAGTGTGTATGGAACATGGGACTAATTATTAATATACGCGGCCCGCCGAGTAAGCTCATTTGCCTGCAGATATCGCAGCGTGTAATGGGACTTATATTCTCAAGAGAGACTCCGGAATATAGGCATAAGTCTACGCTTCCTACAATAATATTGTTTTTATCGATCATCGACGTGCCAATTATTATCGATTCGTATGATTTTTTTTAGGTTCACGGCTGCGATTCGATTGCACGTATTCATATTCATTATCGGTGAATTTAAATGAATACACGAAGGCGACGACGCACGTGAGTGATTGTGGTCGTCACCGCCGCCGCAGCGGCGAAATTGTTTTAACTTTTATAATCGTATATTATAGTATGCGACTGATACTTATTATCTGTGTCACAAAGGCTATAATGCGCACACGCGCGCGTGCATATTTGCACATTGAAAATTGTTACATCGGTCGCTGCTAGCGAGCGCGTCACGCATATTTATATTATTTTTCCAAACTCGCGGCGGCGGCACGATTGTCTAAGTTTTATATGCGGGCTATTAATAGGGAATTACTCCGACTAATTTTACGCCACTCGCTTCCGCGAGTGTTAAAAAAAAAAGAAGAAAAAAAAAGAAAAAGATCGAGAAACAAGGTCGAGAATCGATGGTAATCGGCTCTGCCGAGTTGCAAAATACATATTATGCTAAAATACATTTTTATCTATAAACACAGGCCGCTTGACGCGCTACTCGACGCGAAAGAACGAAAAGAATCTCTTTAACACGCGATCAGCGGCGCACACGTCTTGCTTGTATCTTTTTTACTTTTTTTGCGGCGCATCTCCGCAGCACTCGTCCGTGACAGTGAATGTAATTGCTGGTTTTATACGCTTATAAAAATACTCGCGAATAACACGCAGACCATACAAGGGTTTGTGTACAGCAATAACTTTTGGGCATCTTTGACGCTCTTTTTCTCTCTCTTATACTCTTCTCCTTATCCTCGCCGTTCCGTGAAATTCATAAATTAATATCGACGATTGTAATCGCGCGTGTATATGGCAACAAAACTTTATCGCCCAACATCGGAATGAGCGAGTAAGTTAAGAGAGAAAGAAAGCAAAAAAAGTGGCGGCGGCGGCAGCTGTAGACGGATTACCACTAAATATACACACATAAAAGCGAGCGCGCGCGAGAACACGTCGTCGTCCCGTACGCGCGAGCGAGAAGTGGGTCATTGAGAAACTTTTTCTGGCCACTACTACTGACAGAGGCTAGATGAGGAGAAACACGTTATGTATAAACGCGTGTGTGCTTGTGGTGCTGCACAACGACGGCAGATTAGAGAAGGATGTGTGCAGTGCGCGCCTTTTTTTTGCGAGCTGTATGCGCACCACGCAGCAGCGGCACCAGCAGGTGCCGATTGATTTTTCCAATTTCCAAACACGAATTAAATTATCGCTTTATATTATAGAGTATAACGATATCATCCCGCAGCAGCAGCTTTATAAGCTAATATAATACTCTCGGCAAATTAAGCAGCGCGCGCAAGCAGGAAGACAAAAAAAGCGCAGGCATTCCGTTCTCGATTTATTTAATGCACGGACGCTTATCGCGATACCCCTTGAGTTTCTCTTTGTTAGTCCTTTTCGACGACGCGTATATCGTATACTACTACCTGCTGTGCTAGCGCAGCAAAGATGAATATTTTTTTCGTTCGTTTGTTTGTTCAATGTATAGCACGATCGGAGAGCTCAGGGGCCCGAGAGCATATATTTATAATGAGTAGTGTGTAAATGAGAAACCGATAAAGGTCTCTCTCCTCTCTCGCTCTGCGCGATCTCTTTTGCTCCTGGCACAGCTGTAATCACGCACGTGCACTGCGAGGCTAATTTATCGATTCGATTGGGGGCCTTATTTTATTATTATTCGCTGCGTTGCGTTCGTTTATTCGTTCGTTACTCACCTCGAGATCCTCGTAGGAGCGAAAAGCCAAGATGGCAAAGCCATCGATTATGTCCTCCTCGAAGATGGGCTCCTTGGGCTCTTTGCTGACGGCAGCCACCCCAGCGGCTGCAGCGGCCGCAGCAGCAGCCGCGGCGGCAGCCGCCTTCTTTCTCGGTCTAGGCGGCCGGGGCGGCCTCGGTGGCCTTTGATGCCCCGTGCCCTGGAGCCGAGGATTTCTCGAGGCGTCGCCGCCCCGGTGATGATGATGATGATGGTGGTGGCTGTTGGGCGGCAGCAGCACGTCGTCGTCGTCGCCACTCGGGCTGTCCTCGGCCGCGGCGGCGGCGGCTTGGCTCAACGCGTGATGATGCGACGGGTCGTGCGGCGAGGCCGACTGCTGCAGCGACAGCAAACTGTTGTTGGCGGACTTGGCCTCGCGCTGGGCCAACATGCGCTGGGCGCGCTCCCGTCGCCGGTTGCGCTGCGAGCGCTGCTTCGCCTCCTGGGCCTGTAGCTGATGATGGTCCATGCTGCCGATGTGACTCGAGGCTTGTGTACTGTTATTGTTGTTGTTTCCTCCACCGGCTGCTGCTGTCGACGGCGGGGTAGCTGCCGATGTAGCTGCTGCTGCTGCTGCCGTGGTTAGCCCTGCAGTCAGCATAGATGACTCCTGGGGGCTCGTCCTCTTTTAAGGCCGTTTAATCGTATCGACTTGACTGTATTGACGACGACGATAATGATCACGGGAGGAGTGCTTCGGACGCTCGTTGCTTCTCGACCGATGCTGCTTGCTGCACGGCATGCCTACTAACAGCTTGTTTGATTCTCTGTGTGTGTGTGTTTTTTTTTCTTCAATTTTCTGTCCCTACGTACTAGATAGTCGACTAAATCTCGACTTTTCCGTGTAAAACGGCACGGAGACAGATGTTCGCGGCTTTTCACTGCCGATGATCAGCTTTCAACTACTTTATCCATAGGAATCGTAACGAAGTTGCCTCGCAGTTGGGCCCACAGATACGGGGAATCGTGAGTCGCCTCATTGAGGTCGCACTCGTCTCCGAGATCTGAAACACACGATACATAATCGACACATTAGAGAGAGACAAAGATAATCGAGGCGTTTATATCATATACAGTGGCTACGGTACGGTATTTAAATGACGCTTAATGGGGCGTATGTGTAAGTGAAATTTTATTTATTTTTAGACGTGTAAATACAATGGAGATCAATTATATGATGGACGGCTATGAGCACAGTGACTTGACTCGAATTTCCCATTATTACATGCGGAACTTGTGTCGAAAGACAAATAAAATACAGTTAATACCACTACGCGTGTGCTATCGAAAAAAAAAACAAATACAAAAACAAGAAAACAAGAGGAGTCAAGAAGGTTGCGCGGACCATCGCTTCGCGTTATCTCTCTATATTCGCGTGAGGTACGACAGATTACGCTTGAATTATTATCGATACCACGCACGCATATAAAAGCGTATACTATTCACAAGTACGAGTCGTTGTTACGTCTTTGTATCTTTTCTCCTCTTGTTCGCTTGTGTGTTGTATTTTCGTTCGATTGTTTACGACTCATTCACACAACGAAGCAGTAGTAAGTAGTAGTAGTAAGCGCAGCAGAAGGGAATAAAGTATGGGAGCAAGGGATAAGACGAGGTTCATTCATTTGACAAAATCGTACACAGTGCGAGAAAAAGTGAGATAGAGAGAGAGAGACAAAATACATCCTAATTAGTTCAGAGTACGACAGCACAACAGTGTTGCAATAATCTGTTGCACATTTGCTCCTCGACACAGTCGCGTTTCGGGACTCGTTTATACGAGATCTGCCAATTACAATTGCCACACGCGTATAAGTTAATGAAAAAAAAGAAGAAAATAAGGCAAAAGTTTTGAGGTACTTTGCAACAGTTATGCTGGCTGGCATAGTACGCAAATTCGTTGTTATCTCTCTCTCTCCCTCTCTTTCTCTCTCCTCTTCCTCTCGTTCTACCTTCGCCTAACTTTTATTGTTGTAAAACTAGTTTCGACTGCAAAACTTCGTCATCCAGCAGCAGTAACAGAAGCGGCGGCGGCGGCGGCACACATGCGTGCGTAGACAAACAGAACTAGATTCTCGATTAAACTTTCGTCTCCCCCGTAATAAACATACGTAAAAAACAAATCTAATAGTCCTCCTCCATCTCGTCTCTCATAAAGGCAGCAGAGGCGGACGGAGGAAGATCAAAAAACTTTTTTGAAGCGATGAATGATCGAGTACCGCTGCCGCTACGCTTGGCTTAAAATCACTCAACAGCGACGACGAGCAGGCAAGCATGTGCGAAACGAAGAAATGATTTTCCGAAAAAGTCACTTACGGGCCGCCACCACCAACGCGAAAGAGAAAGTCGCGCAAATTTTTTTTTCTTTTCGAGTAGTAACGTTAGTAATAACGTCCAGTGTCCGGAGAGGAAGGAGCAAAAATCCTCTCGAACGAGGAGAGACTGCGAGACGTCGGCGAGTGACATACACGTACAGACACGCAGACACAGAAAACACATGACACACACGGGTATGTGCCGAGGTATAACGGCGAGATTACGCTGCGATGACTCGATCGCTCCGAAACAGATCAATGTCCAATAGACAGACGATATCTATCTATCTACGAGGCCCTCGAGAATTTCGAATTATTACGTGCCTTGTTGTCTGTGTAGCATGCCTATATATATCTAGACATCGACGCGTGATGGAAGTTGGAGAAGCACAAAAAACTTGGACGAACTTAAGAGTGGCACTTGGTCTGTATATACACTCACACAGGCACATACACACGCACGCAATGTCACGCACGGTCTATACACGGATTTACTCATACACACTTGGAAAAAACACATAAGAATCTGTAAAAGACGTCTTACGTTTAGTGGTATATCTGTATGTGTTTCACATGATAAGGTTACGACAGCTACGCGGACTATAATACGGAGCTGCTGCTGCGAAGCTCGTCCGCGTCGTCGTGTGCGTGTATATATTTGCGTGCTTTATACACACGCACACGCGTACATAAAGCAGCAGCAATCCACACGGACGCAAAGTTTACACATACATTTACACGCAAGCGAGCCGAGCGGCAGGCAGGCAGACAGGCACACACACATTCTCACTCACACCCGTACGTATGCTCGTACGCTATACATGTAAAATGCGAGTTGCAATTCTCTCTTTCTCTCTCGGCGACGATGTTCGGCAAGAGGTTCGTCGAACACCGCTGCGTTTCATAAGGCATGCATTATATATTACAAACTACGCACAGACACACGCGCATTTTCTCTCTCGCAAACGCGGCGGAGATCCGAGGAAACGAGCTCTCCGCTGAGCGAGAGAGAGAAGATTTCGTGGTGTGTTGTTTGTCGGAATGGCGGACGCGCCAACACTGTGCCGAGCCGAGCCGAACCGAGCGAGAGAGAGAGAGAGAGCAGAGCAGAGCAGCACCACGTACACTTACACACTCTCGCACTCGCGTATTCCGAAGCCTATACTACTACTACTACTACTACTACTGCTCGTGTGTTATATATATAAATTTACGGATATGTATATGTATTTTCTTCTTCGTTTTAGAGCGGATACATGTACTGTTTTTCTATATGAGAAATTATATACACTGATTGGGAAGAGCACGGACCGAGAAATGAAAAAAAAGGAGCAAGACTACTCACTGTATAACACACCGCACACGCACTGTTGTGTATATGTGTATGTATATTTTGATGGCTCTTCGTTTATCCTTGTACACTGTGCCGCAGGCTTATTTATATATTCACTCTAATAAAACTGCACTGTTTTGTTGCTGCTGCTGCTACTACTTGTTTGTCGATGCTCAATGTACTTTGACAAATGAGCGCACTCGGCTGAACACACTTTACATTCGCGAGAACACAAGAATCACTGCTGTGACACTGCTTATTATTACGATATTATATACACACTGCCGAAACAACAAAAAACAACAACAACAAAAAGATAACCAAAAGCTTCTTCCTCTCGTCGCACCACCACACACTCGGCTTTTAACCAGCAAAAAAAAAAACGGAGCACACGAATTGCACACAGTAGACGAGAGATACGCTGCCTCGCGAGATCCCCGAGAGCAGTAGCACTGAATACGCGAGAGAGAGAGAGAGAGTGAGAGAGAAAGAGAGAGAAAGAGAGAGACGGAAAAAGAGTGAGAGAGCTCGGCCGTCGTCGTGCCGAGAGAGCAGACTCTCGAGACGTTTTGGCTGCTACTGCTGCAGCAGCTCGCGTAGCACTGGCGAGGCGCGCACCACGCACGGCTCTCTCACAGTCACGGACTCACACGCACACAAAGACAGCACAGACACGACTTGTACTCGCTACGCTGCTGCTGCTGCTGCTTGGCATTCGCGCGACACTGATATTATATAGGATTGTATATAGGAGGCTCAGTGTGTCCGACTGCTGTGTGCTGTATTATAATGTGCGCTGCTGCTGGCTGGCTCACTAGTATGCTGTAAATTCGCTGCTACTCCTCGGATATGTATGTGTTGGTAGTCTTTTGCGATATATTGACACTCGCGCACTGAGAGAGAGACAGAGTCGCAAGCAAATAACTCTCCGTCGATGCTACTCAAACGACATTGTACCGCGGTGAGCTCTAGACGACGCACTCGCACGAGACAGAGAGAGTAGAACCGCGCCGATGAGAGGACTGACTTTCAATCCGCGACGCCTCGCGACACAGTACAGAGAGAGAGAGAGAGAGAGAGAGAGAGAAAGAGAGAGAGAAAGAGAGATAAGAGAGCCGCGAGCCGTGCGGAATTCGCGAACTTTGCGTATTATATCTACTGCTATATTAGCACGGCTTGCTGCGTGCGTAGAAGGTTGATTCGACGCTACAGACTTGCAGACGCATGTAGTGGATTTAGGATGCTCCTCTTTCTGTCTAAGCTGCACTAGCGACCGCCCTGCAGCGTTGTTTCATGCGCGATATATTGTTGCTGCTGCTGCGGGGGCGCTCTCGAGAGCACATTTTACCTTGTACCACTCGCGCACGTACGAATACACTGGCACTCGCGATCTGATGCACACAGCGAGTGTTTAGCACGGAGGCGCCGAGCGAGGCTGCTCGCGACGAACACTGCACAACTTATATTATCGTGTTCTGCCGAGGACCGCGAGATCTTGCACTGCACACGGAGAGCAGCAGTAGAGAGAGCAGCGATCAACGACGTCGTCGACTAGCGCCGCTGCGGCATTTCGCACTTTTGTGTATACAATAGGCAGCAGCTCTCCTCGACTGCTCGACACTCGTCGCAACAACACAACCCCCGAGGCCTTTTTACGTATATCGCGAAAATGCAGACTGCTCAACTGCAGACTGGCCTCTGCGCCGTGTGCTCGCGGCTCGCCGTGAGAGTAGAGTCTCGGAGTCTTGCTCCTGCGCTGCTGAGGAGGCCAAAGAGTATGCACACGCTGCAATTGTAGCATAACGCGCGTGCACCTATCCTATGCATGCACTATACCTATATGCAGTCTGCAATAATTTCTCAGCTGTGGCTTTTGCACTCCGCTGCGTGCAGTGCAGGCCTTCTATATAGCGTCGAGAGCGAGAATTCGCGAGATCCAGCTCCTGCATAAAGATGAAGAGTCAAAACCGCTATGATTGGATCGGCTCGATTTTCATCCATACGATCGAGGATCAAATGCGACGTTTCGGCATTTTCCTGCGGGGGCTATCGCATTGTACACATGTATTCAGTGGGTATGGTACAAAGGCCGAGTTGTTGTATACATGGTGCGGAGCTGCTGCCACCGCCGGTCGAGCATGCTACACACGCCAACTTCTTTTAATGCATATCTACATATAGGTGTATCGGCCTATCGCACGCAGCACGCACCGGAGTCGCGCGACTCCAAACATGGAATGTCCTGGCCGCGATGCGTAAACTTACGTGCGCGCGATATGCATTTTCCCGTGCCGAGGTGCTGCTGCTCCAGCCAGCAACAGCAACCGTGAACTGATCTAGTTGATTCGGGGATTAAAAACAGGATTTAAATATAAAAATTTATAAAAATATAATTTTCGAAAACAGTTTAAATTACGAGTATTTAATGTTGTTGAAATATAATGAAAAAAAAATATTGATGTGAAATTTGATTTTAGTACTGTTTTTCAACAATTCTTGAATCACAGTGAAAAAATAAAAAATGATACGTTATAAAATAATTTTTTCACTGACGAAAATAATTGTATTATCAATCGATCTCTCGAACAATATATAAATGATCTCCGTGACCCGGGCATCCGTTAATCATGAAATGTTTATTTTTTATTATCTACTCATATTGCACGTTCTAAGATCGTTGAAAAAAATGTTTGCGGGTTGCGTATTTTTTTGTTTTATGAAGCACTTGGCGTATTTTCGTAATAGGAAAATAAAATTTACAAAAGTTTCATAGTCAAAAAATCGAATATAAGTATCGACTGAAACGAAATGAAAAACTGCAGTTCCATGTATTCCCGACAATTTCGTAATGCAAAATAAGGTTGCGCGAACGCTGCGCAAGATGGCGTATCTCATCGCGCGGTGTACCGCCAGAGTCCAGACTCCAGTGTTCAGAGTTCAGACTATCGTCACGTGCAACCGGCTGCTGAGTTAACATGAAAGTTTTGCACAGGTTAGTAAAAAAATACTTACTATTTATTCTTTGAACAATATTTATTCATTTTAGCTACGTAATAATATACTGAACTTTTTCAGAATCAATACCTTGAAACTGCTGCGGTGCTGACGAAATGAAACAAAACAGCTAAAATATGTCTCCTATTCTCACCAAGGGGCTTTCATGGCTTGCCTTGGGTATAACATGATTCTTATTGTAAAAATTGGTTTACAATGCTTTATTTTTTCAACGGTATATAATTTATTTGGTGAGTCAGTAGGATTATATGAACTTTCATTATCTACTAGTGCCTCTTTCAACTTTCTTTGATAACAGCATTTGAATATAAGCAAGCTACGTTAATTTTTCTAACTTCTAAGTGAATACTCACCAATTAGCTCCCATAAGCTTTAAAGAAACACAAATTTTAACAAATAAAATTGATATTGCTGTATGAATATTATTCTTGTACTTACAATTTGGTATGACTTGAAAGAAAGTGTATCACCCTTATAAAAATTTCCAATAGGATCCCGCGAAATTCCTATTGGAATCCTATAGGACTCCTGTAGGAATTTCGCGAGATCCTATAGGAAATTTTTATAAGGGCATTCATTTATTTTTTATAGATTTTTGTCTGCATGACATAAATAAAGAAATTCTTAATTTGCATTTCAAAAGTTTCATTTTGGAAAAATCTGTGGTTAAGTCTGAGCAATATTATTTTTTAAATATTTTTTTTTCTTTCTTTATTCACACTGTTATTAGAGAAAACTGCAAAGGCAAAAGTTTTTGGATCATCTTTAATGAGATTTTACATCTTTATTTTCAGTGTAACATGAATGAATTTTATAAGCTGTACCATGTATGGATATTTCATTTCGAGGAAAATCTGGTATGGATAAAACAACTGTAGTTGTATTAGCCACTTGCAACAGTTTTAATTGATAGAGGATCAGGTTTATATTTCACATGCTCACATGTCATACTTGAGAACTTGCACTTGAAATATGCAAAGAGTATGGAACGTTTAGGTGAGACAAATTGAAGTTTAAATTAAACTTATAGGAATTGAGGATTTTAAATGATGTTAAATCAGTCTTAGCCTAAGATGATGACACTTACCTTATACCACTACCCACTACTGATTAAATCCTTAAGAATTAACTTTCGCGTAAGAATATAAATAACAATTATACTTATTTATATCTTGATTTTATTTTGTTGCAGATCTCGGTGTTCTTTGGTCGTACGTTTATTGAAGTACATAAGGCTAATTGAAATTATAGGTAAGCCAAAAAGAAGTTTAAATTAAACTTAAATGCATTGAGGATTTCAAATGATGTTGAAATAATCTTAGCCTAAGATGATGACACTCACCTTATACCACTACCCACTACTGATCGAATCCTTAAGAATTAATTTTTTCTAGAAATGTAAAACTGAATGATACTTATTTATATCGTATTTTGATTTTATTGCAGCCTTCAGTGCACTTTGTTCATACGCTTATTGAAGAAGATAAGCCTAATTACAATTAAGCCTAATTACAATAGGTAAGCCAAATAGAAGTTTAAATTAAACATAAAAGCATTGAGGATTTTTAATGATGTTAAATCAGTCTTAGCCTAAGATGATGACACTCACCTTATACCACTACCCACTACTGATTAAATCCTTAAGAATTAACTTTCACGTAAGAATATAAATAACAATTATACTTATTTATATCTTGTTTTTATTTTGTTGCAGATCTCGGTGTTCTTTGTTCATACATTTATTGAAGTACATAAGGCTAATTGAAATTATAGGTAAGCCAAATAGAAGTTTAAATTAAACTTAAAAGCATTGAGGATTTCAAATGATGTTGAAATAATCTTAGCCTAAGATGATGACACTCACCTTATACCACTACCCACTACTGATCGAATCCTTAAGAATTAATTTTTTCTAGAAATGTAAAACTGAATTATACTTATTCATATCGTATTTTGATTTTGTTGCAGCCTTCAGTGCACTTTGGTCGTACGCTTATTGAAGAAGATAAGCCTAATTACAATTATAGGTAAGCCAAATAGAAGTTTAAATTAAACGTAAAAGCATTGAGGATTTTAAATGATGTTAAATCAGTCTTAGCCTAAGATGATGACACTCACCTTATACCACTACCCACTACTGATTAAATCCTTAAGAATTAACTTTCGCGTAAGAATATAAATAACAATTATACTTATTTATATCTTGTTTTTATTTTGTTGCAGATCTCGGTGTTCTTTGTTCATACATTTATTGAAGTACATAAGGCTAATTGAAATTATAGGTAAGCCAAATAGAAGTTTAAATTAAACTTTAAATCATTGAGGATTTCAAATGATGTTAAAATAATCTTAGCCTAAGATGATGACACTCACCTTATACCACTACCCACTACTGATTGAATCCCTAAGAATTAATTTTTTCTAGAAATGTAAAACTGAATTATACTTATTTATATCCTATTTTGATTTTGTTGCAGCAGTGCCCGATTAAGGGTTCGTGCGGCCCGGGGCTAAAATTCGAAGACGGCCCCCTTAAAAGTAAAAACATAAAATCTGAGTGATTAAAAAACTCCGGTTACCCAAGAGTCCATGAACCAAGTGACATTTTATGTGGATTTGTAAAAAAAATGGAAGAAAAATTGAAATAAAGTTTCCAAAATTGTATAAAATTGCAATACACCTTTTTTATTTGACATAAACAAATTCCAAAACACATCTAAAAAAAACTAAATGAAACTAAAATAAAAATACTTTTTTCTATCTTTCGCTATTGCGAGATACGACTCGTTTCAATACATTTCTCCAATATTGAACCTGACTCTCCATGGATTCGATCATACTTTTATCAATCCGAGTCATCCCAGATGATTTGGAAAAATAAGATAGGCATTTCACCATACAATCTAAATGGTTTTTGCTATTTTGGTGTGCGGATACTATTTGTTTGTCTTTCTTCCAATTAGAAAATCCATCTTTTACAAAAGGATTCTTCAAGTTTTTTGAAAACAATTTACAAACGAAACAGAAAACGGCTCCACTTGACTCGAAAAACATAAGCCATTTTCTTCCTGCCTTTTCACCATTTGGTAATTTTTTCGAAATAAGTTTAGGGGTAAAGTACCTAATTTGAGTTCTTTACTCGCGCTTTGACGTTACAAATGTAGAATCCTTGTTTTGAAAATACGAGAACCCTTTCTGCAGATATTTAAGACGCATTTCTTCATTTTCATACAAGTTTAAAGGCCAAAACTTTGGGTCTTTGTTTATCTAAAAATTAAAATAAAAATTAATATGAATTGTCAATGGAATGGTCAATCAGCCAAATATATTTACTTACATCGGCAAAGGGAATTAAACAGTCTTCATTATGCTTTACAGAGGATTCTTGATTATATACACGAGAAGACTCATCTAAATTTATAAATAATTTTTTACATTTTAGCCTACACTCTTATCTAAGATATCATAAATTTTTATAATTTTACCACAATTATAGTTGGCCGATGGATTATTAAGGTCTCGATGTCCAAATCGGTGGCACAATCATTGGTAGTTGCATCAATTTTTTCAGGCACCTCTGTATTCAAACGTTCATTGCTTATCGGCAATAACGAATCGTAGAATGGAAATGTTATTTTGGCTGGCTTCTATATCTCTTTAACTGATCTACGCTGACGATCAATTCACTGTAAAAAAAGCAATAACTTCTTATGATCTTAACTTACCTTTTCTTCATAATATTTTTTTTAAATACAAATTAAAGACTTTATTTTAAAACTGCTACAATGTTTTTTTAAACAAGAGGGGTTTTGCTTTATCTAAATATTTTTTATTTACTAATTTTTGCACTCGACTGTAAACTACTTGTAAGTAATTTTACCAATCAACTTTTACATGCTAAGTATACGGGAGTACTCAGCAGCTCGATATGACCTCATTGACAATCTTAAAACAACCTACCATACCTTCCCGATTTTTCAACATTTTTCATCGCATAAAAATCCGTACATTTGCCGCTTCTACGATTCAAACGTAGTTCCACCGAAGTTGTGAGAGCAGCGCCTCGCGTCGTTTTCGAGTTGCGTCGTTGCACCGGCTGCGGCGTTCTCTCAATTGCGTGTCGTGTAGCTAGCTGGGATTCTTTCGAATTGGGATCTTGTATAAGATATCACGATGGTGCGTACAAAAGAATCATAAGAAACTTTTTTTTTTAACTATTTCATTAATATCAATAGATCGATCAATTACATTTTATTTACTCAATTTTATTCACAATATATTTTGGCGTTCTTTTTAGTAAATATGTGTTAAACTAATTTATTTCGAGTTATGTATTATTGTCGAAGCACATGGTGGACTGTGAAAAGTCCGACATGTTATTTAACAATAAAAACGAGTATATTCTCGCATTCAATAATCTATTACTACCCTGTTAACGTTCAAATATCATTGTAAGGTTTATTTGTCAGCAATTTTTGACTAAAAAATTATAGTTGATCTCTATTGCTATTCCTAACCTATTTCATGATGTACAAAACTTAACCATAGCAAATATGTGATGGCAAACTGATTTAATGAGTCTGAAATCTTTTAAACTAAGTATAATCGTTTTTTGTATTGTTGAACAGAAATTAACTCACTATTATAATTTTACAGCCTCCCAAGAAGGACTCGAAGGGCAGCTCTAAGCAGCCCCAAAAAACTGTGAAGAAGAAGGAAGGAGGTTCCGGAGGCAAGGCTAAGAAGAAGGTGCGTAGTTTGTTATGTGGCAACTGTATCAAGAATATGAATGTTACAATGGCATTTGTTTATGTCAAATTTTTTGTTCATTGCAAACGTTCAATCTTGTACATACTTTTATATAATTTTAAAAGTACAGTTTAAATAACAAACCTTTTATTTGAAATTTGCAGAAGTGGTCCAAAGGAAAAGTCAGGGACAAGTTAAACAACCAAGTCCTTTTCGACAAGAGCACTTATGACAAATTGCTCAAGGAAGTGCCAAGCTACAAACTGATCACTCCCTCCATCCTCAGTGAAAGGCTAAAGATCAGAGGATCATTGGCCAGGAGAGCTTTGATCGAACTCCAACAGAAGGGCTTGATCAAACAAGTTGTTCAGCATCATGCCCAGCTGATCTACACCAGAACCACCAAGGGTGATGATCCCGTAGCTTAAGTTTTTATATTTACCTGTACATTTAATAATAATAAAGTTATTTGTACGGTAATTTTTGAAAATCTCTTCATTTGTTCAAACCTTGACATCAGATATATCTTCTTAATTGATTGAACCATAATGAATTAAACTTGTAAATTAATATTGAATATTTTGAAAGTAATTTAAACAATTGTTGATTTAGCGATAGCTTTGGATTTTTGATGAAAGTTGAAAGTATTTTTAATTCATAGGCATCAAAGGTATCTTTCATAAAATAAAATGATACTGTGCAGCAGCTATAAGAAAGTACAATAACTGATCACTTTCGCAATCGCGCAAATAATTCATGGAAAGCTGTCATATAAGAATTACAAATTTTCACCGAACAGTAGAAAAGAAAACCTGTGCGCGTGACATTATTCCCGACGAGTTTTTGCTGCTGCTGTGGTAAAAACACACACGTACGTATAAAAGTGTGTTAATGGATCTGCTATGTACCAGCAGCAATGCGTAGGCCTCCGTAGTACGTGTGAGTGCCTGTCGCATGCGCTTCCATATATACACAGACGTGTGCGTGTATGCTGCAGCCTGTGTACATGCGAGCCGCCCACGCGGCCGCGATCATCCGGAGCGAGTAAGTATACTATAAGAGAGTTCGTTAAGCCTCGTATAATATAGCTGCAAAGGACACTCGCGAAGATGCCGTCGAGGTCGTTTCGCTTTTATACGCATACGTACTGGCATTCTCGATTCCGTCTTTTCTCTCTCTTTCCGTCTATATGCTTCTTTTCTTTTTTCTTACTTTTCTGAAACGTCGATGTTGTCGCTCGCGCGTCGTTGTGCGCTTTTTTTGTTGTCGTTAAAGCGGAGCGCTCGACCGCGAGTTTGAAAAATTAACGATCGATACACGGAAATTCACCTCCGCCAAACGTCATAAATGGAAATTCGTATGATATAATTGATGTGACGTATAGCGAGGCATGTTTATGATGGAGCGTAGTACGTTCGGATTCGAATTACCGATCGCTTATTATACTCGCGCGTAAGAAGGCAAAAAAAGGTCGAAATTCGATCCGATCGCTCGTACACGCATGGCACCTACTATACGCGTATATCAACCAGGTACATCGTGCATCGAGTTTACATCTACACGAAAATTTCATCAGCTTCATTAATTTGGCATCTTCTTGTTTCGTGTCTCGAATCGACGCGTCGCGACACGATGCAGTTTTTCTTTTATTTCTCTCTCGTGCCGTGTCAGCCTCTCTTTCTTTCCTCGCTCTCCTCTGCGCTGCGTTATTATTATATATGTACACACTTCCATATGCGTACCGGTGTGGGTGACATTGAACGCGAATAATATGCACTCGCGGTGTGCAGATCGGTATGGCTCGGCGCCGCTTACACACTATACTACTGTCCGTCGTGCGTGTGTATGTGTCTCTGCTCAGCGACTATAATATACTGTAATAAAAAAAGACGGCAGTGTCACGTCGTTGGTGCGTATATACGCGCGCATAGCTGCCTATGGTTCGGTGTCAAGGACGCAGCACATCGCAGAGTAGCTTTGGAAGAAGAAAAAAAAAGAGCAACAAAAATCTTGCACGTCCATCTGTAGTAGTAGTAGTAAGAGTAGTACATTGCCAAAATCGGATCTTCTCGCCTCGCCGATCGCCAACGTTTACTTATATTGTACACCCACGCGGGTATGATATCGTTTTTCGGTGCTCGAGATCAACAACAACAACGACAAAAACAATAACAAAAAAAAAAAAAAAGGAAAAATCCATGCCGAGNAAAATTAAAAAAAAAAAAAAAAAAAAAAAAAAAGGAAAAATCCATGCCGAGGACGAAGTTATAAGATCCCCCGCGTGCGAATATATCGATGATTAATGCACCAAGATGTATAAGTACGGGCAACAGTATCGTACACCGTCCAACTGTCAGTAATCGGTCCGACTCCGGTGTATGTACAATACGCTCATGGGCGACCATTTATGGCGATGGAGATTTCGATCGATGTAGTGCGTACAGCAGCGGCAGCAGCAGCGCAGGTGGTGGTCCGGTCCTCGAAATGCGTTTTTGCGCGACGATCGATACGATCGGTAACTCGCTGCTGCCGCGGCATCTCTGCTGCTTTCTCGATACGCGCATGACCTGCTAACCGATTTGCTCGCGCGCGATACTGCACGTACTGTACGCGCGCACTGCCCGCAAACCGCCCGTCCTTTTTTTTTTGTTCGCACGACGACGACGAGGCCTGGGACTTTCGCGGTATCGTCGTCCGTCCATCATCGGATGTGCTGTTTCGACCTGTTCGTATATGCTGGCGATGAAAGAGCAATTACAAACGCAGGCTTTTTTCAATCATCTATTTACGATATCGGATATCGGCTCCGTGTTTCCGGCCAAAAACTGCGCGCACAGAGGCCTGTGCAGCGCTACACCCATATATACATCATGCAGGACGTGTGTGCTCTTAAAACGTAAAATCGAATATAAAAGTTTACGACAACAATACAACAACGCGTCTCTGAATTTCCTTTGAGTCAGTGGCATTGGGAGGTATTATATACGACGCTTTGCTCGCGAGCGCTGCAATTATCGATCTCGTCATCTGGTTCATTTTCTGACGAGCCAATGTGTGAGTGTATACGTTTCGAAAGGCCTTTACCACTATACACAGCGGCTTACATCCGATCTCTGACTCATCGCCGCGAGCGAGCAGCTCATTATTATACACATGTATCCGTCCCCCCGCGCGAGCACAATTTACACGATTTTATATATACACACATTATCTTAAAGCGCTTAGCAGAGAGAGAGAATTCACTTATGGTATGTGCCGATTGAGCGCATTGCCAAATCTTGAATTTATTTATCAGCGATCGACGAATACGTCCGGTGTTGCGTTATTTATACGCGCCGTGTGGCACATTTAATCGATCGTTTCCTAAATGCCCTCCCCGCGAATATAGTTTTTATATTCGCACATCGAGATACATCGGAAGGAAACGTTTTTGCAGCGCTACTAATCTGTACTCCCGCGCAAAGAATATAATTTCTAACGTGCAGCGGAGCACGTGCTGCTGCAGCCGCCGCGCGCAGGACCAAAGGATAAAACGTATCCTTCGCGGCTATATAAGCTCATTCACTCCTTATAGATACATCTCGCAAACACACACACTCTTACAGTCGCTCGAGCTCTCTTGCCTCTCTCTTTCTCTCGCTCGCTCAGTCTATGGGTTTCCATTCAAGCATTACCGATCTCGAGCGGGGCCCGCCGATGCAGCGCACACACAATATCGTTTCGCGTTGCCCCTTCCTCCTCCTGCTCAACTTTTCTCTCTCTTACTCTCTCATCATCATCCATACGTATACAATCTCTCTCCTCCTTCTCTCAAGCAACAGCAGCAACAGCAGCAGCAAGAGAGCAAAAGAGCGAGTCCGCGCGCGCAAGAGAGAGAGAGAGAGCCCGCCAAGTATATACATACACACAAGATCTTGCATTCACAAAGTCCGCTGCGGCTGCTACCAGAACGTTCAGAACCGCGAGACGCGAAGCACACACATCGTCCTTTCGCTTCTCCACATATATACGGCGTGATATCGCAGCAAAACTAGCCGCGCAACAACACGAGTGTAATTATTTATAATTTATCCTGCACGTACAGCGCCGAGAGTCGAGTGAAGTAACACCGAACGTGATCAAATTTTTTTCTCTTCATCGTCAATTTTTTTCTGTATCGCGTTCATTTATTATTTTCCTCCCCCGCGTACACACGAGTGGTGATTGCATAATTTATTATGTATTTATAAAGATTTGAAATTTGTGCCCGCAGATATTGTAACAAATACCTGCTACTGTAATCTCTGGTGAATTTTTGTGCGCATCGAATTTGTAACGACACAACGAGTGCAGCTTATAAAAATACACGGCAGAGATACATCGAGCGACGACGTCGAGCACACACAGGCCCCGACAGAAAACGAGGTAAATTTTTACACGAATTTACATAACAATGGAGAGACGAGCAAAAAAGAATTAGAATTTCGATAGCCGAGGCCTATATAAAAATTGTATACACAAGAGAGTAAAAGATAGAGAGAGAGAGAGAGAGAGCAAGAGAGAAAAAATCCGTCCTCCTCTCGCATTCCTTCATCGCTGCCTGCTGCCTTTTGCTTCTGCACTGCTGCCGTGTAGTATATATGCGGCTGCTGCAGCACGAGAGTGAACGGAAAGAAAGAGAGAGAGAGAGAGAGAGAGAGGCTAAGCTCGCGCGCATACACACGTATCAGGCCGTGGCGGCTACGGGCACAGGTTCTCTCTATTCATGCATGCACATCGTGCTTATATATATCCAGATTCGCTGCCGCCGCTCGTGGATATGGCTGTTTTGCACAACTTGCAGAAAAGCGATCGTCCGTCCGTCCGTCCGTCCGCGGAGTCGAGAGTCGAGTCAAGAGTATATGTAGAGGATTTATTAGGCGGTCGCGAGAGCGAGCCTTATAACTGCAGTCGAGGCAGCGGCAAATAAGGAGCGAGTTTTGTAAAGCGCTCCGATCTCTTATTGCTCTCCGCGTATATAATACACTCGCGATTGGAGATTAATAACGAAAAAAGCGTCCCAACTCGAGTCCAAATCCACGCAAACTTTTCCTCTTCTTCTTCTTCTTTTTAAATATTATTATTCGTACATAAATCGCCAACACACAAACTTGTCATTATTCATCTCTCGTCGTCGGGCTGCGCTGCGCTATGGAATCTATCTATAATACGTGAATGTATGTATATATCCCACACCTACGCACCGCTAGCGTCCGATCGCGCATTATAATATACGAATACGTGTGTGTCTATGCGAGAGAGAGAAAATGAGAAAGAGAGAGAGAGAGAAACCACTGCACGTCGAGGTGCATAATAGAGCGGCATTGCGCAGCAAGTGCAATTACGTAAGTTAGCACACACACACACACGTATGCATTCGGAGAGTCGCGAGTATTAGTATATAGTTATAGGCCGATCGCCAAAGACACCTATAATATTAGCAGCTGTTTTTCTATAAATATTGTATTATACACGACAATATAACTGCTCGTTGTTT
This sequence comes from Trichogramma pretiosum, assembly GCF_000599845.2. Lineage (NCBI taxonomy): Eukaryota > Metazoa > Arthropoda > Insecta > Hymenoptera > Trichogrammatidae > Trichogramma > Trichogramma pretiosum. The sequence goes on along the minus strand of NW_019641609.1, from coordinate 215,699 downwards.
CTTTTTATAAATCTTACTTTGTTATATCTCGCGTACCTATATAATACAACAACATTGCGCGCGTCGGATAATAATATGGTCCTCCTCGCTGTACACAACTGCTGCTGCTGCTGCCAGGAATCCGCGCGCCGTACTACCAGTATACGAGGCTTGGCTGCAGCGCAGCCTCGCGAGGAATTTCGTTTATTGCGCCGATTTTACGACGTCAAGGCGTGTTCGACTCGCGCGGCCTACGAGGCTCTCGCGGCTTGGCTTCCTTTCGCGCCAGGCGTATATATGTAGCGATCTCTGTACTGCTGCAAAACGATCAAACGAGGTAGATAAGACGCGTTAGGTATATGTTTACAGCGTTAACGGCGTTCTCTTCTCTTCTCGCGGTGCGATGTGATGCAGGCGCGAAAAAAATCGACGTGGTACGGAAAAAAAAGGAGCCGCATATACACGTATGTACGCACGACAGATATCTCTCTAGTATTTACCTGCGATTTCGCGCGCGCCTGGAGGAAGAAAATTTATATTTACAGCTTTTACGGGCGCATTATAAAATGCGATTCGTATAAGTGTGTGTGTATACACGCGTATTTACACACGTCTCGAATAGTTTATTATATCTATATGCGTATGCAAAAAAGCAAATAGAAAGTGTGCGCGGCTGCTGCGTGCCCATACTGTATTCCCATATCGAGTGCTTGCAGCTACACGAGACACTCGTGTTTGCGTTGAATTTTCGAATTTTTCGCTAAAAAAAACCGCACGACGACGACGTCGCTGCCATATAACAACAAATCGGATGTAACGTGCGCCGCCGCAGAGAGTCTTGTGTGCTGCTGTGCTCCGCGCGCGTAATTCTTACGAAACGATTGCATAAAAATGTATTATATCGTATTCGTGCTAGACTCGTAAGTAGTAAAACAGCTCGCGTACTTACACACACACGCGCGTTCGTGGAGAAAGTATAATGTAATGTGCGGTGCGGCAGCGAATTTTACGCGCGCCGCGTACTCGTGATTATTCCTGCGGCGAAATGACCGAAGAAAAGTTTACTTTTATAGGATAGCCGAGGCATCGTTAGGTACGCCGCGCATCCAGATGTGTATCCATGCATAACGTCTATGATATAGCCGCGAGGGTTGTCGCGCGCGCGAGATGCAGTGCAGCTCCTGCGACTATATTTACCATAGTTATTTTTTAACATAAAAAAGAATACACGACTGCTGCTGCTGCTAGTCCGCTAATAGAATGTCTCTTCTATGCGCGAAATATATATGCACACAAGACGTCGGAGTTAAAGTGAAAGTTTTCGCCGATAGCTATCGCGCATTGTTGTTGTTGTTGTTGTCGTTGATGCTGTTCCTTATACCTGACGCGTTCTAGTGTACCTTCGACGTATACGTTGTGCGGAAGGACCCGCGGAGCGCACAAACAGACGTATATACGACATCCTACGCACCTATAATATCGTTCATTTCGGCAAATTTATACGTTTGTGGTCGCGCGCAAATGTGCGTATATATAACGTGCAATTATTCCTACCTATAGGTAGTAGTACACGCGGAGCTGCTGCGGTTTTTTGAAAGCGATCCACGTAGCCACTGCCGCTGCGATCTCTGCGGTCGCATAATTCCTATTACATATATCTACGCGCCGGGCGTCAATTTTTTTTTAATATTATTTTTGCCCAATCGCGCGCACGCAAAAAAGCAGTCAAATCGACGAAAACGAAAAAGAAAAATAAACGCGTATATAATTGATATTGCAAAAAAGCAACAATTGGCCGTGCGCGTGTAATGTACTCGTAATAATCGCGCGTATGGCACGGCTCTCTCGAGTTTCTGGGGCGCGTGCGGGCGAGAACGTGAAACGAAACCGCATTCCACCGCGGAGAGTGTCACGGGACGCGTAAAAACACACACACTTACACACTTGCGCGGCGGAGATACATTTGCGATTTACAATCGATGCCTGTCTGTGCCTGTGTCCGTATTATACACTTGGCCGGGAGTCCACCCACTTGTCCGAAAAAAAACCGGTCGCGCCGATCGCTCGTTCGCTCGCTCAAGTGTGTCCCAAAAAGTCAATGCCAAGACTCCGCGCAGAACTTGGTGCTGCGCGCGGGCAGATGTGTTCAATGGAAGAAGAGGAAAAAAATCCTCCTACACTGTTGCCTTGGAATTGAGAAAGAGAGAGAGAGAGAGATAGGGAGAGGTGGAAGGAAAACGTCTCGGGATTAATACGTTACGTGCAAAATATGAATGGGTCGCCTGAGCGAATGCCAAGTTGCTGCTGCTGCTGCTAGGCTTTTTAACGATTCCATCCGATCGGTTTTAGCGCTGCGGCCTTGACGAGGTCAACAGCTCGTCGTCAGCAGCAACACACCCACACGTCCTGTATATAATGCGCGACTATTATTATATTATAGTCGCGAGCTCCGTAGCTCTGATCGCCGATAAATTGCGGCTTATATATGTTACCACTGTAACTTCAAGCTGTAGAACAAATATAAAATCCCACGTGTGCTCCGTCAAATATATCGGACCGATTTTGTGATCGGTACTATACGAGTGTTCATAGGATATGCGACCGAGGTGAACCTGTTGCGCGTATCAAAACCGACTACAAAGAATCGTGATGGTATGTACAAAAGAAGCTCGTACAACAATGCGCTCCGAGAGCGATGTAGGAATTCGCATGTGGCGCGGCGAGCCTTGTAGCACCATGATACATAACGCGCTTGTAAAAAGGCGCGTAATACATTCGTTACATGTGGCGAATTCTCGTACTGTTACGAGCCAAGCACACACACCTATATAACTTGAATTTGTAAGGTGTTTTCTCTTGAAACAGTCGAAACGTCGGTAGCATTCAACACAATGCGTGAGATATAACGAACAAAAATCACAATGCAAAGAAGGTCTCCTCCGATACGGTATAGAGACCGAGACCTCGGCCGCGCGAGCTCATCTTCGTGCCTCTTCGCGCCTAAATTGTATCGAGCGACTCGCGAAATATGTATCTACATTGTCTCGCGCGAACGACCTTGAGCAAATTTAACCGCACACTCATCGCTCTATCTCTCCTTAACGCGCCCATACATTAATATACATTATGTTATATTATATTGCAGGCGCGCATTAGCGTGTGCGTGCACCAAAGCGCAAAAGAATAAAAAAAAAAAACGTTGAAAAAAATACAAAGATGCGTCGTCGGGCCGGGCCGACAGTGAAAGCGATAGCGATCTCGGAGAGCTCTTCTCTCGATACACTCTTGTTCCTCGTGTTTGTCGTGGTTTTTTTTGTTCCTTTCGCATAGCTCGTTCTCGCGCGAGCTTCGTGTATTATTTGCGTAGCAGCAGTGCAAAAAATCATAACTCGCGAGCTCAGGCGGCGTTATACACACGTATTTTTGAGCGATTGCGTAAGTTTCGTCGAGGTTTTTACATTTTTCGTGTTTTTTTTTGCGTTTACTTACAGTATGTGCCTCGTGCATCGGCGTTTGCTCACCGCGCTAATCTAATATTCGGCGTATTATACTCGCGTATGTTTTTTTTTCCTTTTTTTTTGCTGCTTTTCGCGGAAGTCACATAGGTGTGGATGCTTGCACACACGCGCGCGCGACGTAAGTATATAACGCGATTCAGATAAGCCTAAAACCGATCTCTCATATATATAATGTAACATAATATATAATGATAATAATATAAGCATCGTTATCTCGAGGTGGCAATCTTATCCTGGCGCTCGCATTGTGTCCCGCCGCCGCCGAGAGCAGGCAAAAATCCCTTGAAATATATATCAATTAGCGCGCGGCGATGCGCGGGCTTGCTTTCTTCTCTTTGCCTCTCTCGAAGCTTACGCAAACCCTATACCTCGCGGCGGCAACGAATCTCACACGCAAGCTCGTATACACGCGCGTTTGTTTGCATGCCTGGCGTACCTATATCGCTCTGGCTCATCGATTAATTAGTCCCGCCGCGCGTCTATTCGCGCGCGCGCATTGTTGTATACGTACTGTACTTAAAGTTGCACAACAACACAATGTGCCTTTTTTTTCGTTGCCGTTCTTCCGTTTTGCTCGCAAAAATGTGTATGTATACGCGCGGATCTCTCGTTCTCGCGGCGGCGAATTACTATACACCGTATGAGCGCAGCAGCTTGGTGTATAGCATTATTGTAGCAAAGGAGTGGCTGTATATGGCCATATAATAATCCTTACGCATTGTTACGCAGGCAAATTGTTATATCCGAGGAGTGCACGAGGTATACGCTATATATATTCGTGTAATATAATGTATGTATAACATGACGCATGAATATATGTAAGCCAAAGCTCATATACAGCTGACGTCATGCATCGCGCGGCAAAAGATGCCTTTTACAGCAGGCGATCCTACCTTACTTATATAGGCGCGCGTAATTTCAGATTGTCTCTCTTTGCGAGAGCGCAAGGACGAAAAATGCCACCGCATCCTTGTGACCGTTGCATTTATACATATGCTTTTATATGTAGGTTTGGCGGGTCGAAGGTTTCCGACTAGCCGCGACGCCATGGGAAGGACACATTATATAGGTGGCGGCGGCGGACGCGCGTAAAAATCCGATTTATATCGCTCCGATCCGTTACGCTGAAAAAAAAGTGCACTTTGTACTCGCTGCATAGTGTAGCGCCGGTGCATATACGAGCGAGGAACAGCAAAAATGTAAAAAAAAAAGGCATTTTGCATGCATACCTGCGCGACGTCGCTTTTACAAAAGAGTCACGTCGTCGTCGCGTCGTCCAAGGCTGGCACGGCATTCGATGCACGATGTACCCCTCGTATGCACATAGTGAGCAGCCGCAGCAGCAGCGATCATGTATGATTTTTCGTGACGTTTCGACCAACCGATTTCACAAGTATAGGTACACAACAGTGTCGATACCTGCGCGTGGATATATGCATTCATTTACATGGCGCATGGCGAGATTCGCTCGGTGCAACGATCTATCTGTGTGTGTACGTGTGTGTGTGTGTTTACTATGTCGCCGACTTATGCTAATGGAGCGTGACGACGCTGGATTTTTCTCTCTCTCTCTCTCTCTATTTTTTTGTTACAAAAGACACACCTGCTGCTCTCTCGGCGGCGGCATTATTGCATATCGTAATATACCACAGATACGCGATGCACTACGTGCCTGCTGCAGTGCAGAGTATTTGGGTCGTGTCAATTTGCAAAAGGCTCGTCGTCGTCGATCAGCCGCAGCGAGTTCGCGAGCTTTTCAACGAGAAAATCACCGCCGCAGCTGTAACAGAGATCAGCAGGAGAGACTGGATTGTATAAATATCGTCGTGTTAGATTCTTGCCGGACGATCGCATTTGCATATTACCGATCTGCTCGCGAGGCAGCAGAAGTGCCCACAACAAATTAGTATTGCTCCTTTTTTTTCTCGTCGTCCTCTTCTTATTGCAATTATTTTACGACTTTACTTTCTCGGCGACAAAAAAGCAAACAACAACAACAACGAGCAACGACGCCGGCGATGAAGAAACTTTCTCCGCGACATTCTTCTGCTTCGCCGTTGTTGTCGTTGTTTTTTTTTGTTCCCAACCCTTCACGATCGCTCCTTCGTTATGTCCCATTGTCATCGTCCGCTTAAGCAGCAGCAGCCCATTAATCGTGTTAGCTCAAACAAAGCGCGCGCGCGTAGCTCTCGAGGCTTTTCACGCGAGCGCATTACTCGTGTACACATTTTAACAGACTTTGCGCAACGCGTCTACAATATAAAGCCGATTTCATAGTCGAAAACTCGGTTGACTCTCGTTGTTGTCGGCAGGTGCAGCAGCAACGGTCGTTGGATCAACGAGATGCAACATCGACAACAGCGACCACTGGAATAGCAGGCGCGTAGGCCGATGCTTCAGAGCTCGAGGATCCGCTGGAGCGCAGCAGGCTGTAGCGAGGTGGAGCTGGGCGAGTACGCGAAGAAAGCAGCAACAGCATCGTCGTCATGGAGGTGATCTCGTCGCGTCGATACGAGGCTCGGCCGTCGGCCGGCGACTCGCACACGACAACTATTCTAGTGAGTTTGTCATGCTCGTTGTCGTCTTTAATTTACTCATCTTGGCATCGTTCATACTGTATAATGTATCGCTGGTTTACAGGTCGATCCGGACAACTCGGTTGCTACGGTTAAGGAAGGTAAGTACGTGAAAGCACGAGATGTAGACAAAAGATCCTCTCCTCGTTATAATGAGATTCAAGTACACCGTGTATGTACAGCTAAATTTCCATCCTCACGTGTGTGTGCATGTGTTTTTGTCTATTGCAGAGGAATGGGAAACGCGCAAGAAAAAGGAGATCACGACGACGCGGCAGATCGAGACTCGCGTCAAGCGCCAAGTCGTACTGGAGGACGGCGAGGTCGTCGGCGACACCGGGCCCATAGTCACGACCAACACGACCGAGGACGTCGAGCAGCAGGAGCATACGACCCAAGAGGTACGCTACTCGCACACATTTTACAGCTCTCAGAGGAAGAAGTAAAAGAAGGTGATCGCTGATCGGTATCGGTATGCTGTTTTTTTGTTTTTGTTTTTTTGCAGAGACGCACGACCGGCGACGAGCCGCTGAAAGTCGACTGGCCGAGCAACGTCAAGACGGTCGGCCCGGTGGTGCAGAAGGAGCTCGAGGAGACGGTGGTCAAGAGCCGGGAAGAGGTCGAGGAGCGCGTTGAGACCGAGGATCGACAGCACATGGGTGACATCTCCGACGAGGTATGCATTATTATAGCAGCTTTGCAGTGATCCCCTTTCTATCTATATATAAAATGATCATCGTCGTCTTCGCCTTTCTCTATGGTTTGGCTTGGAAAATATTCTCGCGTGCCGAGCACCGCACGGCGCAATAAATAAATCATCATAATATTATAATCTCGTTATCGCGCGCCGGGACGCGACGCAGTATGCATGCATTGTATACGTATTCTTTTTAATGCAGCTCGCACACTTGCCGATTCGTCGCGGTCTATTATTTCTCTCTCTCTCATTTTCGCGTTCGCTAGCGCGTAGCTATTCTATCCCACACCTATATACCTATATCACATACACACACACACACACTCAAATAGGTGTGTGCTGCGTGTTCCTATTGTGCGCGGATAGTCGCATACTAATGCGTGCACCAGATCTTTCGACGCCTATATTAAGTACATGCACCGGCTTTCGCCGCGGCCAACCTTTTTTGAAATGAAACTTACTTGAGATACGTCGAGGGTGTGCGTAAAGTAATTTGTACTGATTTTTTTGAAGGTTCTTTTACGTGGAATCTTTGTTGAACGATTGATTGTTAATGTGTCAGTGAGGATTTATTATTATTTTTTCATAATAATTACAAAAAAATGTAAGAAAATGCAAGCACTTACGTCATTTCAACTCGAATTTAAACATTCTGCTTGAAAATTAATGTTTTAATACTGATTTAGTTTTTGCGTTTCTTGTACACGAAAATTATGATGATTCAATCATAATTAAAGTCAATCCCCGCCGTTAGGTGGCGAGTAACTTCTTTTCTGTAAATCTGCAAGTAGCAAAGTCAAAGTAGTTGCATAAGTCAAAGTACTATTCTGAAGAAATTACTAGTTGAGTTAAGTTGTACAATATATGTATTTGCAAAATATCACGTGATTATCGGTACCACTTGAATTAATACGATTCAATCGTAGCATCTAAGAAACTTTTGAACCTTTAAGAATTGTTTGTGAATCAACACAAATCTCTCAATTTAATTAAAATAGCTATTGCTTTTAATGCGTTTTCGTGCAATCAAAATCATCTGCGAAGAGGAAAAAACCTCCTTTTATTGTTTTACATTAATTGTTACGTAAATAGTCCTTATACCACAAAGTGAACCCGATAATAACTGAGCTACTGTCACGCGTCAGTGGTCAGCTCGTGACCTTTTGGAGTAATTTTTAGATTGCGCAGTGTTCGACTTTGCAGGTCCAAGAATACTCCCAGCTACATGAATTTTGCCGTCGTATCAGTCTCTTCTGTGACACAATTGCAGTTTTTATGACACAGCATCTTCAGCGAAGGAAATGTCCCGCTAACTCGTCGAAATTCTCTGTACATACACGATGTACATACGATCATATGTATCGAGAGAGACGTCGTCGCCGACTAATTTCGATGACAAACGCGAGATGGCTCAAAATATGAACACGCGATCAAAGTGATCAAAGCATTTAGATTTAAGGAGCCCGTTCGTGAAGGGTCATAACTCGTGAAACGCTGTGTGATTTGAGAACCCATATGTCTTGTTCCTATAGGCAGAGTTCTGTTTAGCTAGAAAAAAACGGGAGCTGCTTTATTATATAAACGCCAGATCGCTGCGAATCTTATGCGAATTTCGCAATTCCGACGTCTCGATCGTTTGTAAGCGCGGCCGCGAGTGAGCGCGATCGCTTCTCGATCTTGCTCCGTATACTCGTCGGACTCGTTGAATTATGTCGAATCGCCATTGGCGATGACTAGGCCAGTGTGCTGGCTCGTTAGCGAATTTACCGCGTATATCTATAATAGCATTTAACGATGGGGAATTTCGTTCGTTGTTGCGCCACACTTGCGCGACAACTGCCTATGTTACTCATGTATAGCCAGAACAAAACAAGTACGATGTAAAATAAATAAACAAGACGCGACAAAGATCGAATTTAGAAGCCTCCACTCGAATCGTATATGAAATAGGCATCGGGTGCCTCTCGCGATCCAAATGTTATAATATGCTCCTGCACCAGTCGATCGGTACTCGCGCAAACTTTTATATTTTGCCCCGCGCCGCAGCGCAGCATTCCTGCATTTATGTGTGTGCGCCGCGGCGGTGCAGTGCTGTATATAGGTGTCGGCACGCGGAGTAGCAGCGTAGTAGTGGCACGAATCTCGAGAATGGGTTTATACGCCGCTGCTACTGCTTAGTTATTGTGGAATGCATCGGAGCTATATACAGACAGGACTGTGCGTTAAGCTCGACTTTTCTTTCTCTTATTCTCTCTCTAACGCTAGGGATAACCTTCTTCTTCGACTCGCGAATGATAATACCGTTTCGGGGAATTGAAATTTAATCGCTGCCGCGCGTAAAGCCTCTGTATATTCTATCTACTACTACTACTCCGCACTCGACTCTCGATCATAAAACGCGTGGCTTTCGAGGCTCGATTCGCTACATTACGTTACGTACCTAAGACGCGATCTCGAGATTGAAGCTGTACGTACGTACGTACGTTCGTGTGCGTGTACGCAAAAATCATAGTGAAAGTACGACGCGGTGCGGGCCTGTCTCGTACACCTCAGCACACACACACATGTGTGTACATAATATATTATATGGCGGCAGAAATGCGTGAGAAACGAATTTAAACGCGCGTCGTCGTCGTTGATTTCACCCGCGCAGCGCGCGAGTCGATTTTCCGCCGATACATGGAAATTTTCGGAAGGCACATGAGCGCGGCGCGACTTTCTCGCGCGCGAAATCACAATACTGCACATACCTGTCGCTGTTGCCGCTGAAACTCGGCGCGACGACCTTTGTTCCGCGAGCCGAATAAAAAAAAAAAAAAAAACAGAAAAAAAACAGAAAAGAACTGCCGATATATCCGACGAATGCCCTGCGCGGCGCGACGTATTATTAAACGCCCGAGTTTAAGGCCTCGCGATCGCGCTCTTATATATATACCGCGCGCTTATAATGCGCTCGGGCGCACGATGCTCGTGCGGTGCATGTGTTTATCCTCTCGCTGCAGCTGCAGCAGATCCCTACTCCCCCCCTGTAATCGAGTGCATATACGTGCATATATCTGATATACCCCAACGTGCGCAGCGGCTTATATTCATAAGTATATCATATATATACAGTATATTATACACCCAAGTGCAGGTATGTGTATCGGAGCTAGACTGTGGCCGATACTGTACTATATAGCAATTTGGTCCCTTCACCTCTGCTGTTGCTGTTGCTGCTGCCGCGGCGCTGCGCTGAGCACAGCTATATACAATACTCCGGCGACGACCGGCGAACGACCGATCTCGACCGGCTCGACTTATATACAGTATATATCTCGAAAGTATAGCCAGCGTCCAGACTCTCTCTCTCTCTTAAGCGCGACTTCTTTGCCAGCTGCTGCTGCTGCAACTGCATTCCACTCGCGGACACGGCCTTGTCGAAGGTTATATCCGCGCGCGCGTGCTCTGCAGCGACCGATCGGTGCCGATTTTCCTGCCGATTTTTTGGGTTAGATCCATCGGGATCCTCTGTTTAGTGTACGTCAAAGGGTGAGCTTGTGGAATTTCGGATGTGTCCAGTGCAGTGCTCGAATCCTTTTCTTACATATTATTATTATACGTGAACCTAGCGTATATTATAAGCCCGGCCTATTCTTACGAGCGTGCAGTGCGCGCGAGACCGGTTTTCTTTCTCTCTCTTTTCATCGCGCGGCGCACAATAAGAGTTCTGCGCTGTGCCGCCGCCACCGCCGCCGAGGATTGTTATATTCCTCGCGCGCTCGTTTATCGGGAGGAAATAGCTCGAGCACGCGCGCACGATCGTAAAAAAAACTTTCGGACTTTACTTATATACATTGGCATCAGCGATAAAGGCTTCATTCCGCGCCGCGACGCTCATTTCGTTTCGAGCGGCGCACGCGACTACTTCGCGCGATATCGCGTGTGTGCGTGTGTGTGTTTTGTGCCGGCAAATAGTAGTGTACTCGAGAGTTCAGCTCTTATCGAATCGAAATCGTTGTCACTGTGTTCACAGGCGTACCTGCGAGCGGTGCGTAACAATCGCGACGGCGACATCAGACTGGCCTTGGCCGAGTCGAGACGGCAGCTGGCCGAGACGAGCGGCCTGAGCAAGGGTCCCAGGGTGCTGGCCCACACCACGAGGTCCAACAAGGTCATCGACACGGAGAAGACGCTGGAGCGCAGCGAGCTCAAGCCCGAGGGACAGATCGTTACCGAGAGAAAGACCACCGTCGAGCACGAGGAGGTGAGTGTATTTATTATAGCTCTGTACATAATATGCACATACGTTGTAATAAATGGGACTTTCCCTTTTGTCGCGATCGAGAGCGAGACTGCCAAATGTTATGCATATTTGTAGCTTGCACGCGAGAAAGAGAGCTTCGAATATGGTATTATAATATTCGAAGCTGCAGTATTAGCAGTGCGACTCTTGGATTTGGAAGTCACAAAGTTACTTTCGAACGCATGTGGCGCATTTATTTACGTGACTTATATCCAACACGTATAAAATATTCTATCGGCTGAAATTTTTAAGAAAAGATTAACCATCTACAACCACATATTAGTATATATATCTGAAATTTGTTTTGGTACTTGCGAGTTTGCGATACGCCATCTGTTGATAAAATCGAAAAGCCGCGTAATCAAATTTAAAACCTTTATCCGATTTTTAGCCGTAAAAAAAAAGAAAACAAACAAGAGTGCACATAATCGATGCATAATACACGCGTAACGCCAATGAAAAATCTAATCGCTCGATAGTTTACGCACGAGATTAATTGCGTCGTTGCGTTACATATATATTCAGAGATCGAGCCGAACAAACAAACAACGTCGCGCTCGAATTATTAATCACACAGCTCATGCATCTAAGACGTAAGCGAGCTTATAAGTGCGCGGCGAGAGTTTCCTAGCTGTCGTATGCTGCTGCTGCTGCACAGCCACTTTCTCCGCGATGACATTAGTTGAATTATCATCGTGTACAATATCGCATATGATATATCCTGTATAAGCCGCGAAGAGGATGGCTGCAACACGAGAATCGCAATATCGCATACGGACGATCGCGCGCAGCGGGAGAAACGCTACGGCTGCTGCAGCGCGATGATTGTTTTACGAGCTTTAGAATGTCCGATTGATTTGTTCTCTCTCTCTCGCTCGCGTCTCGTTTGTAATTGCCTTGTATTACAGCGCGTTTACTTATGTGTAACTATTTATATTATTATACACGTTTAGCCGTGTGCCGGCTGCAGTCATAACCCGCGCGCACACCATGGCATGGCAGCCACCACCGCCGCTTGGAGCCTCGAGCTTGCGTAACGATAGGCAAACATTTTCCAATCGAGTAGTATTAGGTACTGCGGCTCCGCGTTATTATTATTATATTATTATTATTATTTTTTTTTATTATTATTATTATTATATGCGGCGAGGAACACGCGACGCTCGTGCAATGCCTTGTGATTTTCCATTGAATTTGTATCCTATATAATAATATCATATGCATGACGCGCGCGCGCGTGGGAAGCTGCAGCGCATATATAAATATATCGTAATCTCGCGAGCATCGCATCATTAGAAAATTCTTTCTCTCTCTCTCTCTCTCTCTCTCTCTCTCGTGTATAGACGTTTTACGTCTATTGTTCTTTGCTGCATTACATAGTGTAATTTTCGTAACGCATCGATATCGAGTACTATATAACATTGGAAATGGAATGAATCGATTTGTTATAAATATCGAGCCAGGCATTTATACGCGTTAGCTCCATTTTTTATTCAAGCTTTTATATGCCCGGAGATTACTCGCATAATTAGGCCTGGCTGGCTGCGGCTCGAGACTGAGCCAGCACTATACGCACGAATTTATGGCCCGAAATAATTATTATTGTATATATATCTGCGCGCGCGTGTTCGTCATCGCCGCAACGATCCGCGCGCAGCTGCTGATGCTTAAGTGCTTTTCGATGTTGAGCATGACAACGACTGTAAATAAAATAATATACACGTGCGTAAACTGCACCTCCGTTAAACATAATATATCGAGTGTCGCTAATTACGCATTATCTAGAATATCGAGGCATCGATGAGCGGAACTTGTATTATTATATTTATCGCGATGTGTATTCGTGCGCGCGACGACGACGATAGAAACCGGTCCACTGTACACGCGCCGTCGAAAGCTCCGCAGTATATACAGATGCTTTTCGCTTTTCACGCCCGCTCGCGCGTGGATAACAATGTGCGCGCGACTCGCGCACAAAAAATTAGAGACACAGAAAAGTAGGCGAGCTCGTTATAAACCGCCCGCCCGACCGCAAGGATAAATCATATAGGAAATGCCTAATGATCGATCGCCTTTCTTTGATCGACGCGAGGAAAACGTATTGCTGTACATATATATCTACGCGTAATTTAACAGAATGAAAGTTGGCCGTATATAACAAAACCGCCGCGCGTACACACACGTGCTGATAAAAAATCGGACGCGAGACATCGCGGCGGCGGCAGCTCGCCGAGAAAGATCTTTTCTCGGACTCTCTCGTATTATATACCGTAACTTTCCAATCGATATCTCGAATGCGTCTCTCTGTCTGGGTGTGCTAAATATTCTCTCTTCTGCTGGGGCTGCTGCTTCAGATCAAGGACGACGAGGCGCCCGAAGACTACGACGGCGAGGCGGCGATCGAGGACTGCGGCGACAAGGAGCTGTATCGCAAGGAGGCCACGCAGCGCTACCTCAAGCGCCGCGACGAGGACCTCGTGGACTACGTGTCGGCGAGCACGGGCGAGCGGCTGGGCCGCGAGATGCGCTACGTCTCCGAGAGCACCGAAGCCGAGCGCACCGGCGACTGGCCGGGCCAGTCGGCCGAGGATCAGCAGACCTTTTCCGGATTGAGAAGCGCCAGTCAACAGGATCGACTCTACAAGAATGGTGAGCCAATGATATGAATCGGATATGCGCATTATTAATTTCCTCTTTTTACTCAATCAGTAATAATAATAATATAACTCTCTGGACTAGCAAAATTTCACCACGCAATAATAATAATAAATAATTCGCGCGAATTTATACTTACTTATACTACCGAGCATACAACTAAATTTACTAATTATATCGTCTTATTTAACGAATTGGCTTTCACATATATTTATTGACAAGATCCGATCCGCAGTAATATAACGTAACATGTAATAATATACGAGAACGAACATTTGCAATCTGTATAATCCGAATATTATGCTCGATAATGAAATTCCGATTCTCTTCCTCTCTCTCGAGTCTCTGTATATTTATTATATAGAAAGTGAGCGTGGCTGTCAAATCCACAGCCTCTCTGCCGCGCGTGTGTGTGTCATTTTTATTATGTAGGTCAGTAGTGTTACAGTGTCGTTGCTGTCCAATTGTGTGTCCCCTCGTAGTTAAATGTCTGTCTCGGTGTGTTGTTTATGCGTATCAATCAAAAATTGTATAATGTGTCCCCTGAAAAATAACTTGATAACTACCCAGGCATAACGTCGAGTTGTGGACCGCCGCCGCCTAGCGTACCACCGAATCACTCGATCCTCAACAACAACAGCAACAATAACAACAACCTCAAGCACAGAATCAACAACAACCACCATCATAGCAGCAGCAACGGTGGCCTGCACAAAAAAGTCATAGAAGTCGTCACGGAGAGCAGTCAGAACGAGAACGTGGCGCGCAAATTCGAGACGTCCAAGTGGCTCGAGAGCCACTTCGGCAGCGAGTCGAGATCGTCGAGCGAATTCGACGAGGAGGAGGACGTAGACGTCCTCAAATCAGCAGCCAAAGACAGAGCCAGTAGTAATAGTAACAATAACACGAGCTTCATCAACGTCACCATGAAGTCCAACAACGTAGCCAGTGTCGAGGTCAAGACGTCCACGAGCAAGGAGCAAAACGTCGTCAAGAACCACAACAACAACAACGCCAAAGTCTCAACAAACAAAGCAGGAGGAGGAGGAGGCGGTTTCTTCCAGGGGATCAGCGAGTGGTCCGAAAGATACCAATCAATCGGTGCGCAAAAGAACAAACAAACAAATTATCGCCCCCCCCCCCCTCTCCCTTAAAACACGTATTACATCATACATACGTTGCAAGGAAAATTTTTGGATCCGTAATTAAACGCGTGTATTTCGAAAAACTGATTCGTCTATTCGCAAACATTTTGTTATTTTATATTAAATTACTTTTTCATCGATTAACAATTCTATATAACACTAAAAACAAAGCAAGCATAACTCGGCTTCACTGAATTCATCGTAACAATTATTTAACTTGCTCTAAAAATGATAACAATAACTTCTAGAGATTACGTCATTGTAATTCTGCAAAATTAACTCGGTCATTAAAAAAGGCGTCAGAAATGAGAGTAAAACTGAAAAAAATTCTCTGCAGCGAAAAGAAAAAGTTTTCCTTGTTGATGCATCCAATTATGTAGTTCGTCGAAACAACGAACCTAATCGAATCACCAAATTTTTCTCATCTCCCCCCTGCAGAGAAGCAAAGCCTGACGCAGACGAAAGCGTCGCCCGTGCCATACTACGTAGAATCGACGGTTCAGCGCGTCAACGGTCGCCACTCGCCGCCGCCGCCACCAACGAGTCAGCATCATCATCAGAGCAGCAGCAAACAGCAGCAGGAGTACGTGAGCAGCAGCAGCAACTACGAGTCGAGAAAACCGCCGCATCCGGAGAGATACTCGCCGCCGCAGAGGCTCGTCGCCGAGGAGCGCACACCTTCGCCACCGCAAAGACGCAAGGCAATGAAAGAACAGGTATGTATCATTTTACCTACATTACGAGATATAAGCTTGACTTATATCTCGTAATGCGTCTTTTCATGCATTTTCGCGGTAGTCCTTAATCTCGCTTTGTTAACTCCGAAAGTCAGCGCTTGCACGATGACATCATATCCAACATGTAAGGTACATTCGGCGGATCGATAGTAATTATGCTCGCGCTTGCATAATATTGAGATTTATGAGTCTTCGGATTTTACGTGTAGAGAAGTTTAAAGAGAAACCCAATAAAACCACTCTAATTGGTCAGATTATTTAGCGGCTGCAGTTTCACGGTCATCGTCATTATATTGATGTTTCATCATTATACGATGTTCCGCGATCTCGAGCCATCTCGAATTTCTCACCTTACGAACGTAATATCCATGCTGTAAGCCCGTTACAATGCCATTATATATTTCTCTAGTTTGCACGTGACGCGTGGGTGCGAACAACGGAGATTTATTTGAATTTACCTTAATATAACGCCTAGATTTTACGTATATTCGAACTAACGAGTTGCTCTTCTTTTGAAGTACAGAACTTGTCGTTTAATCATGAGTCAAGTAAAGTTTTTAGTATACCTTTAAGGACTACTTACGAGATTCAGGAGCATTTATAAATCGGGTGGTTGCTATTGGCCGATTATCTTTCCGCCTGCTCCCCTCTACTGCGACTGGCGGTTATAGCAGCGCGCGAACTCTGCCCTTTGCAACGTCCATTGCAGCAGCGCCAGCCGGCATGTTGTTAACTCTGTCCTGCTCATTCCGTGCGTGTTCGTACGAGCAGTTTGGTCCATTACGACAAAACCTTACAGCGGTGCATAGTTCGCGCTTCTCATAAGTAGTCAGAACACGTTACGACGCCACAGTGCAAACAACAAAGGAAGATCGACTCGACTCTCGAGTGTGCAACAAGTGACTCTCGTTCTAAATTAAACATTTTTAACTCATATTAACGATCGTGTGTTGTGCGTGAGTGCGAAAAATAAAACATGCCCTCCTTCGACGACGGATTCTATGTTTTCGATATCGATAGCGACGAAAGCGTCGACTACAGTGACGAACATGATTACGGAAACAAGAAATACTATGGTCAACTCATGTTGGCGAAATTGAAGAGCTTACCGCAAACGATCAATTGGGAGATGGAAAAAGAGCGACGCGAATTCCTCGAACAACTTTATCCCTTGTTCAGACATTGGAGACGTCATCTTCCTGACCTGCGAGGCATTTTTGGGCGGGAAAAGATGGATTGGCTTCTCACGGAGGATTTGAGGAATTATAAAAACACAAGAGGAAATCTCGTCGAATTTGCAATTAAGACCGGCTACAGGGACGAGCCCGTGATACTCAACGACAACAAGCCATCGTCGCATCGCACCACACCAGTGCATCAGCTGGGTAAAACATGGTTTCCTCACGAAGATCGTATAAAGCCCGGCCAATGGGCCCATTATTTGTTTCAAATATACAACAGATTCGACGTGAATTACACCGACGAGTCGGGATTGACGCACTTTCACATCGCCTGCAAGTATGACTGCTACAAAGTCGTGCGAAAATTCCTCGAGTTCGGCCAGGATCCCAATTGCCTCTGGTCAGACACAGGTGACTCTGCGCTGCATTTGACTTCGTCAAGAAAAGTGGCTGAATTGCTGTTAAGAAGTGGGATTAATCCGAATTCAACCAATAAACAAGGGATGACTCCTCTGCACAGTATTTGCGACAGATACAAGAATGATGACTTAGTGAAAATATTTTTCAAGATAATCGACAAAACACAGCAGACAGTACAGGTCGATGCCCGAGACAATTTAGGTAACACGCCATTGCTATTAGCTCTAGACCACGGCAATGAAACGGCCGCCAAATTTTTGCTTAGAAGAGGCGCGATCCGAAATTATCTAATGCAAAGGGATGGACATCTCTGCACTTTATTTACAACAGAAGCTACAACTGTGGCTTGGCAGAGCTATTCTTCAAGACCATTGAAGACATCCAGCAGACGGTTCAGATCAACGTCCAGGACAAGATGGGTAAAACGCCATTGCACTTGGCCTTCCAGCATTATGGCTCTTACTGTGACAAGAACTCGGGAGAAGGACTGCTACGACGAGGTGCCAACCCGAATTTGGCTGACGAGGACGGATTGACTCCTCTGCACATTATTAGCAAAAACTGCTACACCGACGACTTGATTAAGATGCTATTCAATATCAGCGACGAGCAACATCAGTCGGTGCAAATTGAAGCCCGGGACAATGAGGGTAATACACCATTGCACACAGCTCTGTTCCACCAGCACATGGAGGTGGCAAAATTTCTGCTGAGAAGAGGCGCAGATCCAACTGCAACGAATCTAAAGGGATTGACACCTTTGCATGTTATTTGCAAAACAGACGATGACGACGGATCGGTGAAGGAATTTCTCGAGATCTGCGACCAAGTCCAAAAGACGGTGCAGATCGACGCTCAAGACAATTTGGGTCGGACACCTTTACAGTGGGCTGTGGTGACTTTTTTGCCGGATGCAGTCAAAGCACTCTTGTATCATGGCGCCGACTTGTCTAGCTTCGTTTTCCCCACTGCGAGTTTTTTCAACGAGGGACAAGGTTTGCAGTGCGACGATTGTAAAATAAAGCTATCGTCTGGCCTGCTTGCCATCGTCGAAAATCTTGAAGAGGCAGGATACGAGTTGAACCGAAGCGACGCTTTGACGATCATGACATTTTTCGCTTCGAATCGATATTTCCAGACGTGGGTGGATAATGAAGAACATTATAATGGCGAAGAGTTCAAGGACGAAGTGAAAGAGATTATGATAAGAGAGGATGATCCGAAGCTGTTGCTTCGCGACCTGATGGAGTTACAACCCGAAGAGGCGGAAGAGCAAGTCACGTATATGGACTACTTCTTGCTCACCAGCATGGATGATTTTATATCTCTGTCCGAAAAGTCTCGCTATGCTTGTGCCGAGCATCTGTGCGAGATACTAGCGAGAGGATTTTGCCGACAATGGGCGCTGGAATTTCTATTGACCCTTACGAGCAGCTACCGTATGCCGATAGTATGCTGCGAAATGATCATCGACCAACTGAAAAACAAAGAATTGATGAATATTTGTTTGGCAACCTAAGACCCATGTGATGATAAAATTTCGCAATCGTAAAAATAACTGCAACTCAGAAAAAAAAATTATTATAAGAACAATAATAACTTTGTACTGTTGGTTAAGCTTCAAAAGCTCTTCGAAATATAACTGTATTAAATAGTGAAAGTAAAATAAAAGTTTAATTTATTCATTCACTTGAATTACTATTGTTTGTTTTTTTTTTATTATACTTCAGTTTTTCATCTTCCATTTCCTCAGTCAAATCAGGCTTCGACGTTGCATCTAATTTATCAAATTGTTACATGCAGATGATGCGGTCGGAGCAGCGCAGCTACAGCCAACACAACGTGGTCGACTCGGGCTCCACACTGCCACCGCGTCCACGTCGCGGCTCGGCCGATCGTCAGAGTCCACCGGTGCAGGTGATCCGCGAGCGCACCGCCAGCCCCGTGCAGGTCGTGCCGGTGCCGGTGTCCACCTCGTCGTCGTCGCACCACCGTGTGAACAGCCCCGTGAACTTTGTCCAGCGCACCTGGGAGTCGCGCAGCCGCGACGAGCGACGCAGCGGCGACAGCAACAACAGGAGGAGGGCCAGCGTCGAGCGTCGCGCCACCCCCAAGAGATACGACGAGAGCCCCGACAGAGCGACGCGCCAGAGAGCCAGTCCGGAGTCGAGGTCGCCCAGTCCGCGCGATCACAGACCGACCAAATGTGAGTATTGTTACAATAGTCGACCATAGCTGAGTCATATGAACGTTAACTAATTGTATTTTTATTTCTCGCATCGCCAGCTCCCAGCCCGAAATCCAAATTCGGCGAGTCGTTCCGCAAACTCGTGGGAAAGCTGCGCTCGGGCAGTAGCGAGCGCAAGGCGACATCCACTTCCAATGGCAAACGCTCGAGCAACAACAACAACAACAGCAACAATCATCACAACGGAAGCGGCTCCCGAGAAGCCGACGAGGGCTCTTACCTTCAATACAACAGCGTCGATCGCAACGTGCCGCTCGGCAGCTACTACGAGGACGGCTCGTTGCGCAAGCCGCATCCCGACAGGCTGCCCAAGTCGCCTCGCGTCCCCGCCGGAGTGACCACCGTCAACGTCAATTCGTCCAAGGACTCGATGAAGCGCGACGCCAAGTACAGAAGCCCGAGTCCCCGAGTCGACTACATTCGCAGCCCGAGCCCTGTGGGCAGCGGCAGCGGCTCCCGACACCACGAGTCCTACAAGGAGTCGCGTTTCGAGAGGAGCGAGATGACGAGTTCCGCCGCTCCCAGGGGGGTGGTCGATTACTCCCGCAACAGCCCGGCCAGGCACGACTCTTATCGCGAGACCAAGGTCGATCAGCTGACGAGGAGGAGCCCGAGTCCTCGGCACTCGGAGTCGTTCCGCGAGGCCAGATACGATCGTAGCGAGCAGCAGAGATTGGACAGAATGAGAAGCCCGAGCCCGAGGCACGAGGCTTATCGCGAGGCCAGGTACGAGAGAAGCGAGATGAGCAGCAACAGCGTGCCTAAGGTCGATTACGTGAGGAGCCCCAGCCCGAGACACGAGTCCTACCGAGAGCCAGTGGTCGCGAACATTCCAAAGGTCGACTACGTCAGGAGTCCGAGTCCTGCGCGTCACGAGTCCTCGTACAGGGAGGCCAGGTACGAGCGCAGCGAGATGAAAAATTCCAGCCAGTCGCGACTCGACAAGATCAGCAGCCCGAGCCCGAGACACGAGCCGTCGCCTTACAGGGAAGTCCACAGCAACGACTACGCGAGGAGGAGCCCGAGCCCACCTCGCCACGAGTCAACCTACAGGGAGGCTCGCTACGAGCGCAACGAGATCAACAATCAGCGACTCGACAGGATCAGAAGTCCGAGTCCCAAACACCGAGCTGCGGATTATCGCGAGTCGTCCAGAGTCGCGCGAAGCAGCGAGGACAGGATCGACAGCAACAGATACGAGCCTCGCGAGAGCTCGAGGTATCCCCGCGGCTCGCCCAGTCCCAAAGTACCCGAGTACGCGACTCCGATCCGTCGGCTCGATCGTCGCGAGTCCGCCAGCAAGTACGATCGGCTCGAGTCGACCAAGACGACGACGGTCCCGGTGGCAGCTCCGAAGCAGGACTACCGCGAGTCCAAGTACTCGTACGAGCGCAGCAGCGAGACCAGCTTGCCCAGGCCGGACTACAACAACGGCCGATCGGCCAGTCCCAGGGTCGAGATCGTGTCGCGGCCGAGTCAGGAGTACCACAGGACGAGCGAGGCGAGGCACGAGCAGCAGCAGCCGCCGCTGCACAGATACTACCTCGGCGAGGATCCCTACGGCAACGTGTACGAGAAGAAGAAGGCCTACAGCAAAGAGGCCAGCAACAGCAGAGTCCATCATCATCGGGGCAGAAGCAACGCCGATGATCAGTACAGGTACTGACTCCCCACACCTCTACCCACCTATATGCTCTGTCTTCTATTATTAGATCGTAGATGTGTCCATCGAATGTATGAATTACCGATCGCCTATCATTATGTGGGTTATTTCTCTCGTGTGGTCCTGTATCTGTCGAGTTTTGGCTTTTTGTAATATCTACTATTTTTTTTTTTTTTTATCGAGGACATTGTGTACGTACATTATTATTACATATAATGATCGTTACCTTAGATTACTCTTACCTTTTTTTTTATCCATAATTAGTTTTACATTACACATTTGCCTAATCATTTGCCTGTAAGCATGTAGTGCCTCGACATAGATTTCCATTATTCTCTCTTATATCTCACCAAGTAGAAAGAACTTTTATTTTATTATTATAACAAATAAGTTAGTTGGTAAAATATCGATCGATCAAGCGATCCACGCCAATGGGTTTCATTTTTACATATTATTTAAGACAAGAGATATTTTAACCATTGTTTTTTTTTATTTCCATGTTATTCAACAGCTATCATAAGAGCCAATAGAGTATCGCAAGTAAAATGAATTAATAATTTTTCGATATAATAAAAAGCAAATTCTGTGTGCCTGCGGACAAGAGATATATATTTATGCAGAAAATACAATGTATATATTCCTGTACCGCACACGTTATTTTATTTTTACCTTTATCATAATCGTTAACGGTACTTTTTTATATAAGTATACGATATACATAATAACAGAAATGTACATATTGACGGTACACGTGAGTCTATTTTCAATTTTTTTAAACGAAATGATAACAAAGAATTTACATTAAAAAAAAAAAAGGAAAAAAAGATAATAATAAGTAACTGAAAATTGTATCACTCTGGTTTTTTTTCAGAATTTTGTTCAATAAAAAAACTGATAAGTTGCAAAAACAATCGATTACCTTGACTTTTTCACCTTTATCTACATTACCTCGATGTATCATATAATGTTGCTTTTTGTTTTTACAAAACTTACTTGTTATAAACCAAACTTACTGTGCTGAGTTGATTAACCCGTTCACTAATATTCTTTAAAAAAAATTCGTTCATTAATAAGTATATGTGTGTATCGTAATATCTTTATGTGTTCATGGACATATGCTAAAAACTGTATTATAGTAGACCAGGTCTCTTTCTCTCTTTGTGCGTTGTGTATAAATGTGTATAAATGTAAATTCGCCGTATAAAATAATAATGCTGCCTCTACTCATAACCGCTGTATGTATAATAATACAATAAAAAAACTGCTTGACAAGTGTACTTGAATGCGAGCTGTAAAAAATGCCGTGTGTAAGACAAATACGCCCGAGACATCGGAAGTTTCTGCTTGAAATTTTTCAGTGGTGGCGGTTCCAGCACACTCGGTCGCCTGAGCAAGTCCACGAGTCGCTTGGCCAGCGAGACCATGACCACCACGTCGTCCTCGTACAGCAACAGCTCCCAGACGCTGCCCCGCAAGATCCACCATCACGCCTCGAGCACGAACCTATCCTCGACCAACAACAACTCCTCCTCTAAACAACGCCAACAAGCCTCGAGCAGTAGTCGTAGGTTCGAGTCTTTCTCCCAGGAACAGCAGCAACAACAGCCGACCAAGAGGTACGGCAGCATGGTCAATATATCGTTTCGCAACAACGTCAGTCCGCCCAAGACCACCACCACGCACTTCGTCCAGAAGACCATCAGCACCGAGCCGCCACCATCGCCGGCCAAGGACAAAATCTACAAGTCCACCCTGTCGAGGAGCAAGAGCTTCAACGTCGAGATCGCCGACGACGGCCTGGTCAGTGCGCCCAAGAGCGCCGGCTTTACCAGCGACAAATTCATCAATATAAATAACAACAACGCGAAGCGCGACGACGAAACCGATTCGTTGGAACGATCCAAGAGCAACGGCAGCAAAGTGATCAACAGTAGTAGCAGCACCACCACGACCACGACCACGAGCAGCAGCTCCAACATAAGTCGGAGCAACAGCACTGCGGCCAAGGTGACGGTCACCACCAACACCAGCAACAGCAGCAACAGCGGACCCGCGGTCGTGGCCAAACCCCCCAGGCCGTTGAACAAACTGGGCGAGACGGCTCCCCTCAAGAGTCCGGGCCTCTTGTCGAGCTTGAACAGTCGCAATCGCGACCAGCTTCCCAACTGGGCCACCAGAAATACTTGCGTTAAAATTTAATGTTATATTATCCTATAGATTGAAATTTTGAGCGATTTCAAGAACTTTTTTTCACTGTAAGTTAATTTGCACGTCGAGTATACTACTACTTACCCATATAATATAATATATTGTTGAATGAATAAAAAATTGCCATATATAACTTATACATACATACTGCAATATGCATGTCTTTGTTAAAGCTTTGTTAAATGTGACATGGTTGACAAAATAACGAAATGCCTCTCGGATGTAATTAGGCAAGATGCATGAAATTTTTATTACTGTATACGTAAATATATAATATTCTATACGCACATCGTTTGAGTACACCACAGATTAGAAAAAGACTTCGTTTTTATCCTTACTTGAGAAATTTTATGAAACACTTGAGACTTGTTGACAATATAATTTTATATTTTATATATTAATGATAAACTCTTCTTTTTTTTGTCATAAAGAATATTCGAGCTTATATAATAATAATTATAAAAAAGTCGTGTTGTTTAATTCAATTTTTATTTTATATATTTTGTGTCGAGAACAAGATTCTCTCTTTTTTTTTTTTGAAAAATAATAATATTACATATAGAATATATATCATTAGGCTTTGTAAGTTTTCATCTTTCACTTTTTTGTTTAAATTTGTACAATACATTGTACACTTGGTTTATAATATTTTCCTTTTTGTATTATGCGTTTCGTGAGATTGTAAAAATTGATTCGTTCATTTTTTGTATGTTTGTTCGTCGGTACGCGCGACGCGTATGAGGCTTGACAGATTTACGCTAATAACGTCGATATACAGACTACACGAAAAATCACAGAGACTACGTTTGTATAATTATGCGTGTATGTGTGTACGTATTGTATAACCACGATATAATGTACAACTGTGCAATTGATTAATCTATCAATCTATGCGCAAATCGGAGATCGATAATAATTTCTTTAAGTGTGTGTTTTTCGTTTACATTATACCAATAGAACAGTCTATTTTTATAATATAATAATATGTCTAACCGTTACTACAAGCTACTATACGTTGTACTGACCTTACAAAAATTAACACGTGCGCAAAGTATTAACAATGAATAAAATCTTACAGGTTTATTTCTTCTTCCTTAAATTTTTTTTTATATATAATAAGCAAAGATAAACGAAAAATAGTCAAGTTTCGTTTTAGGTATATAATATATATTTTACAATAAAAAATAAAGGTACTTTTATCGAACGGTGATTGTATATAATTTCATTGTATAATATATCATTTATAAATTTCGTCCCTACGATGCTAGAGTTCTTAAAATGTAAGCACAGCACTGGAGCATATTAGAGAAGCGCGACGACGACGACCGTTGTTGCGTCGATCGTCGATACAGGCATTTCCGTTTTAAATGCGTTTTTATTTACGAGTTATTTTTAAAAGCAGCAAAAAATCGACGGCGCGAGTGAGATAGAAATAAAGAAAGACAGAGAGAAGGAGCTGTGTGTTATGTGTGTATATGTGTAACGAAGGCGCGTATATTTAATATGTACACGGTTTAATAACGTCGATAGAAAATGAAATGAAGCGTCAATAATTGCAGCAGCGAGCTGCGGAGAGAGAGAGAGCGTATAAGAAGGGAAATGGCTCGTTTTGTCGCTGTGTATGGAGATGCGCCTCTTTCTCTTCTCCTCCTCACTTGCTCTTCTTTTTCTTGGCCAGCTGCGCCTGCTTGATCTCGCCCAGCTTCTTCGCCGAGAGCACCAGCAGAATCGCGTTGATGATGTACGTGGTGACGCACACGAGGCACACGTCCTTGAGCAGATACAGCACATAGGCGAGATAGATGGAGAAACTGTTCGCGAGCACGGTGGCCGCCAGCATGAGCAGCGTGTTCCAGTAGTGATTGAACAGGCCTGCGTAGACATAGGGGTAAAATCATCAACTCGAGCCGGTTCGATTCATGTATATCTTTATGATGATATACTTACTGAGCGAGGCAACGATCGTGTAGAAGACGATGCCGAATATGCTGTTGGGCAGGTAAAACGACGAGTCCTTGGGAATCAGGCCGAATCCCTTGCCGAACCTTCGAAAATTCCATAATTGTCATACTTGAATTTCTTGTTTGAACACGAGAGAACTCGTGTTTTGTTTTTGCTTCGATAAGATAACTTTTAATAGATACATAAGTAAGTATGATCCATTACTCATCGCGCGAAAAATATGAGCTTCGGACGAACTTCTGAATTTTCTTTCGTTAGCTGAAGTTGTCATTGAAAAATTGAATAAAAAACATATAAAATCTGCTCTCTCTTGGCCTCTCTCGTCGGCGACCCGATATATTGTGTATAGATATCAAACATTTCAAAATAAACCCGCGCGCGGGAGTTTATTATACATTTAATAATACGCGTTTTTTTACACTCTCTCGTGGCTCGAAACGCGAGAGAGATTAATGCGGATTATTTTTATGAGCGACCAGAGAGAGAAAAAGATACGAAAATAAAACGGATAAAAGGCCGATTCGTGTGCGAGCGTCCGAGTGTGTTGTTTTTTTTTGCGCGCGCGCGGGGCAAGCAACGAAAATATTTCATCGATAAGATTACAAGCTGCGGCTCTTAATGAACATTGATACATACATCAAGTTGATTGAATTTTTGCGCTCGTATGTAAGGCGAAAATTTGACCAGTTCCATCCGAGTCACGTATCACAGAAAAATTCCAAAATCAAGAACGTTCGAGTTCTTCGTCTCGAGCAACGAAGCCGGGTGTGGGTGATTTTTCGAACGCGAAGCGCGCGTCAAACAATGCAACATTAATGAACTCCGAGTGCGCAAGCAAGCGGAGGATGATCGTGTACCGTACGGCCGCACAGGAGGCCAAGAGCAAAGAGGTGCATTATACATTAAGAGAGACGCGCGGGCCGTGAGGGAGAGAGAGAGAGAGACAGCCGCGATCGATTTTCCTATGTACCTACGTGGTGCACTCGCGAATCGACGTTGGGTAACCTTGATTGCGAGCTTGCGTGTTATAGCATAGGCGCTCGATTATGCATGACACGGAGAGCGAGAAAAAAAAAGAAGCCGAGCGATCGATCGATCTGTTGTTTTCTCGCTTGGCGCTTGGAAAACAAAGGGGGGATCCTCGCGCGGGCCCATCGTCGATGCATCTCGCTCGATGTACACAACAACATAAGTGTATATTATGACAGCGCACGAACGACATAAGAAGACTCACTCGGACATGAAGGCCTTGGTGCAGCTGAAGTGCTCGCTGATGTCGCAGAGCGGCTGATAGTCGTCGTCCTTCTCCTTGTTCGTCTCGACCAAGTAGGCGTAATAGGACACGGCGACCCCGTGCAAGCACAGCCCTAGCAGAGCGGCGTCGAGCCGCTGCAGTTTGTACGTCGCCATTTATATTATATCACCAAACAACAATTAATGTACTCGATCGAATAATATATCCAGTAGTGTAGTGGTACTATACGAGCGCGCTCCACTGACACTGACTGCTGCTGCTAATGCTACTGCTGCTGTGCACTCGACTGGCGTCCAGGCGCGCACTTGTTATTGTTGTTGTCGTCGACTCGTCGTCGTTCCTCCTTCGCTTCTCTCTCTCTCTCTCTCTCTCTCTTTCTCGCTCTTCCCCGACCCTTTATCGCTCGCTAGTCGCTTCGACACAGTCGCACACGCACACACCTATATGTACTACGGGCAATGCACAGTGCACAACACACACGAAACAAGCTCGATACACTCTTGCGTCAATTGTTACGGCGCCTACAGCTGCTGTTGCTGCTGCACCATAAGGGGCTCGCGGGGACGTCAAGTTTGGGAGGGAGATATATCTCTGCGCAAACTCCGCCCGAACACGCACGCAAGTTTTCGATATCGAAAAGTCGCGAATTATAAATATATATCGATGCGCTTGGAATTCAGTTTTGTCCTGCTGCGATCCGCCGATATATCGTAACTGTTGCTCGCAGCTCTGCGCGCAAGCTCTTGCCTCGTCGAGCGACAACTAGCGAATAAAAGCTCCGATCGGGAACCGGCGCTTTATTACTTGACTCGCAATCGTCTCGGAAATTCTTTGAGGATAGAAAGGTTCTTGACCCCCTGCGCGCTTTTAATAATTATATATCATTAAAGAGGAAAAAAAATGATCGATCAGGTTTCGCGGGGCTATTTTACAACTACGGGCCGTGCGTGACCGTTGCCACGCCGGCGGAGCAGCACATTATAATGTCTTGAACTTCTGCCAGAAGCTATTTGACTAATGACTTTTTACATTTAGCCGTTCGCCAAGACGTATACTACATTAAGCCATATCATTCATTCAATTTTCAAACTCTGATGATGGACAGAATTTCAAAATGAGCTCGACAAAGAATTATCACTATATAATACATTACTTTATTACTCATTATATGGTATTTATTAATATTAAGGTTTTATAATTATAAAAAAATACTTTTGCCTAAAATTACAAAAATGAAAAACACTGACTCAGAGAGAAAATTAAACATTCAAAAAAGTCAAAATTGTACAACCAATGGACTTGCATAAATTTATCTCAGTTTGTGAGTTGATTTTTCAGAGAATCCATTCAACAACATTGATTCGCCTCAATAAACGATGTTTCATTTTTTCTCAAAAACCAGCGAGCTCTTGTCTAACTAATGAAAATCATGATATTTGCTCAAGAGCTGTTCACATTTCGTTTACATCTTATCTCGATACAAACATAAAGAGTCTTTAGATTCAAATGATTTAGTATTAAACTAAAAATGTTCTTTAATTCAGCCTTTCACATAATTTGACAAGTTGTCTTGATCTGGAATAGATTCATGCAGAGGAAGAAGTACCAAGTATAAATCTTGTAGGAAACTGCCAGTTGTTTGCAGCAAATTGATATCTTTACATAAAATTACCATTTATTCTTGTTGCGCCATTGCTCTAGCTTGAGCCCTCACTCGTTTCTCATACTCTAAACGATTTTGGCTACAACAATTATAATTTCATTAGTTTACAATTCATTGGATAAGTTTTAAATTAAATGATCAAAATAAGTATGATTTACTTACCAGTAAATTGTGTATGCTTCTGCTTGAGCAGGATCTTTTACATTTGGTTCATTTAGGAGGTCTTGGATACCAAGTAAAATTTGTTTAATCGTGATGGCAGGCCTCCAGTCTTTTTCTTCATCCAGCAGCGACAAACAAACAGTGCCTGATGGGTAAACATTGGGATGGAAAAGAGGTGGTTCAAATTTACATTTTGGTGGAGTGGAAGGATAATCATCTTTGAAGATCATTCGTAATTTGTACAAGCCACCTTCCCATGGAGTCTACAAGCAAATAAGAAAAATGTATATTTGACAATCAATTATCATCTTATTTAAAACTTACGGATTTTTTGCCAGGTATCGCACATTCCCAGCTCATCAGATTCAGCGTACCGTCTGGATTTTTCATTGGTCGTGCGACAAATCCCTGAAAAATACATGATAGACTAAATGAATATTGTTACACCTTTATAGTTCAAGGTTGTTAAAAGAATGCCAGTTATAAATAGAAAATCTAGGTCTATGGAATTATCTAGATAATACCTTATTATGCATGTAACTATTTAAATATTTTGCGAGATGATCATCTGATAGATCATGTTATCTATGAAGATAACCACGTTAAAAAGGTTCAGTCGCGAGTAGAAAGATCTGGAACGCTCAGTCCAAAACAAATGGTCAAGAAGGACTACATGCCAGAATTATATTGAATAGTAAAAGCTATTGTAAATGCGGATTTGGCTAGTATTGTTAGTTGACAATAATAAGTACTCGTTCTCTAATTCATTTGAGTTATAGGTTAATCACAACCGAATGACCGCGAATGCAGGCGGGTTGCGTTTTAAGCAGAACGCCACCTAAAGCGCATTTTGTTGACAATCGAAAAGGTCTTCCCGCTATGGAACGTTAATCACTCGCGAACGATAAACAATGCCATTCATGGAAAAGAGAACGAGTCGCGATCGTATAATACGTCAGGCAACAAGACAAAGATTCGACGTACACATAACCTCAAAAAACTATATATATGCAATTCTCACTCGTTGGGGACACCGAGCTGTGCAAGAAGCGTGGACTTGAGACAAAAAAACTGAAAAAATGGGACACTTACGAAGGGATGGTCTTTTCTCCAAGCCTTGCGCTCCTCGGCTAATCTTGCCATTGCAATACCCGACATCCTGAGCGATTGTCTGTTAGCTTACTGCAAATAGAAATAAAAAAATTGCAAAATTGAATCGTTGCTATGCCGTGGTGAGCAGTCACGCCGACGTATGCTGCTGCTGCTATGTGTGTACAATATATATAATATAAGTCGCGAGGCCGTTGGTGCGTGTACTGTAGCAGGCAGCGGCGCCAAATTTTTCGTATGTGTGTGTTTGTGTGTGTGTGTATCGACACATACGCACACATCAGCTTCTTGGCACTGTGCGATGTGCGACAATGTGCGCGCTTGCTACTGCTGTATTGTAGCCGCTGCTTCGAGACACACGCGGCCTACCTATTGTCGACAAAAAACCTTATCAATTTAGGTACCTTTTGCTATATCGATGTAACGGGGCTCTACCACTGTCGTAGAGTCGTGTTGAATTCTTTCGCTTGTACTGAACTGTGCGTGGGCGTGCGAACGGTCACGGGAAAAAGCGCCGCAGGTCGTCGTCGTCGTGGTCCAAATGTCCAATAAAATGCGAAGCCCAAAAAGTCCGCGCTCTTGTCGTAAATCCGTGCGTGTTGTATTGTATGCGTTTTAGCAACAGCACCGATGCCGTGTCGACTGCTCCTTGTCATATATCGAACTCGCTACGAGCCGTTAGATCGCGTCCTCTCGCTCTCTCGCTTGGCCGCGGGATTTCTACTTTCTCTACGAGTTTGACTCGACCGAGGCAGCAACTCAACTACTTCTCGTTTTTATTGTTATTATTGTGATTATTATTGCGTGCAGTTCAGGTCACTTCCGGTGAGCGTCCAGCTGCCTGTCCGCTAGATAAGATGAGGCGTAACCCGACATAACCTCCAAACTTGGATTATTTTTGTCCTTTACGTTGATCGTTTTTGCTGCTCATTTTTCGAAATAGTGTTGGGCATTTAATTATTTACGTTCAATGAAATCGACTGTTTAAATTTAAAGAACTTGTACCGCTCTATCGTCCCGTAAATAGAACAATAAAAATTTCAAAAATGATCTGATCATCTTATCAAATCGTGTCCATAGATAAATCATCTAGATGACCATTGCGAATTCTTGCTAAAAAATTACACAATGACATGAAAATTTTTATTCTTTTCTTCTAACCACTGAATAATTTTGCATTCTTTAATTGTCAGCAAGTACTTGAAAAACTTTAACTAAAAAATTTTCGACACCGGAATCGAGGATTATCTTGAAAATAGCCGTTACAACGGTCATCTACAAGATACATTCAAGACGCCCCCACAAGTGGATTTTAAAATTTTCATTTGTTCCCTCGATCTTTAACCGGACCATTTAATACAGAGAATCCATACGATGCTTTCCGGAGAAAGTTTTTATAATAGCGCGGCAGATGTTCGGGCGGCTCACGGACCATGCAGTCTTGAATTCACTTTCTTTTGATTAAAAATATCTTATTTTTCTAAGAGTATTTGTTTGGTATTCGAAGTAGCGTTTGAATTTTTGAGTTTTTAGTCCTTTCCGTAATCGCTATCATCGATTCTTAAAAAAATAAATAAATCTGCGCGCCAAAAAAATGCGAAAGAGAACAGCTACATTACCAACGATCGCGTACGTACACGTATACGTCTGAGACTTTTTTATTGCAACACAACCGTGCTCCGAAAGACGCGCAAATAATCCACGCGATGTTGACGCCCCCCGCCAGTGGGCCGTCGCGCCGAGCGCCAGACACCGAGCACGCGAAACGAGAGTAAAAAGCGCCGCCGCCGAGCTGCTGCTGCCTCGAGACCGAGGCAGTGTTTCGCAGCCTAGTGTGTGCTTGTAATAGCATCATATTCGCACCCATGCAGAAAAGCGGGCGCCGCTGCAACTGGTCAGTTGCGGACTCGCTGCAGCAACAGCAGAAGCTGCGTTGAAAAAAAAATAGAAAAGGTGTTTAACAGTCGAACTCGAGCGCTCGAATTGTCAAGACTGTGATCGGTTTTCATACATTATAAGCGTGAAACAATTGCCACTGTGCTGCTGTGTTGCTGCTGCTGTTTCATGCTGCAGCTGAGTGTCTAAATAGCTCCAAACGCTATTCAAACGCGCATCAATTTTCTCAGCTGCTGCTTGATCCTCGCCTGATCTGCTGCTAGCATACAGTGCGTTCTCCTCCCTCTACCGTTATCTGCCAGCTGCTCTCTCGTGTTCAGTGTTGCTGCTGCCTGCCTGCCCTCTTCTGACAAACGCCCCTGCTGTGGTCGTCTGGTATTGTATACGCAGGATGCAGCAGCAGTGAGCCTCGTCGTAAGACCGAAACAGTCTGCGATCGGTGCCCCGAGACAGCTAGCCTATCTCCATATATCCGCGCACGGAGCAGGCATCATGACAAGACCGACGTTTACGACCACAAAGCATCATCGTCGTCGTTGTACTACTACTACGTGCGTAGTCGAGCGTCGTGATTCTCTCATCGATCAGCGCCCGTTATAGCGCCGATATATATTTCGCATACATGCGCCTTGTTACTAACTTATAAGTGTTTGTTGAGAAAAAAATCTCCGTTTTATACGTTCAGTGCCGTGCGTTTTGTATATCTTCATGTTTTTTTGTGCAACGAATGCAAGTAGTGCTCGCAGTAGAAGAAGGGAGAAGATGAACTGAAGAGGAAGAGGCGAGGAAAAAAAGAAGAAGCAACGAGTCGAGGTAACTATACACCTCGGTGTACGCTACTTATCGAGTTTGTATGCAGCTGATGCTTCTGTTTTTTTTTGTTTTTTTTTTGGCCCATGAAGCTCGGCTAAAAGAAAGGAGATTCGGTTACACGCCGTGCTCTTTGCCCAATGCTCTTTCTCCAGGCACTATCTCAGTGAATTTTATATACTACAGTTTTCAGTAGCCACTTTGCCACTGAGATTGTTGCAGGAAGTTCATGGTTACATAGTTGCTTTTGCTCAAGGGCTATGATTCACTCTCGTTGACAATTGAATTCACTGGTCGTTGCCTATTTTATCAATGACTTCAACCTTGCGTGATGTAATAGAAATTATGACCAATTAGTAGGAATTTTTCTACTTCTTGGACGCGTACAACTGTCACTGTTTTCATATGCATCACTTTACTCTTATCTTTTATGTACTGGCTATTAACACCTTGTTTCTACGCAATGTATTAGCTTTAGTTTTCATAGCTTGTTTATGTACATACAATAATTTGACAGAATATTGATTTTTCAAGCTTTACTGTGCCTTATCACAGTACACAATTTTCAATCAAAATCAAAGCTTGTCGTATTAATTTTCTTATTGAGTTTAAGTGGTCTCTGATATCAGAGACGTACCAGTATTATCTCCTCTAATCTGCTTTTCTAATTATCTCTATACGGATTGAATACGAACCAGTTACCACCTATAAAATATAATCCTCAATCGCACAGGCAATAGAATAAACTTGAAATTAGCTTTTTTGCCTTGAACAATCATCGATACACAATGTGTTATATTGAATTACCTGCGAGGCACTGGATGTTGGCATTCTTCATAGATTCTCTGTGCTGCTGCTGCAGCAGCAGTGACCTTCGCTCAATACAGTTTTTATCCTCTACACGCATCTAAGCCTTTTTTCCTCTTGTGCAGCTAGCTCTGGCACACACATCTACATATTATGTATAGCTGGAGCGCGGCGTTTTGTTGAATGCAGGCTTTTTATGATAATTATGAAGATCAGTGCGCTCTGTGCGCGCTTCATATATGTGCATACATATACCTATATATATAATGCACCAGTGTCGCTCTGCTTGTTTTCAATCCTTGGCACGCATGTATATATAATAACATTGTACACGCGTCGAATGTTTTATAAAGTAATGGTACGTATATATACGTAGACACGCGCGTGTGCGTGCAGCATGTGTCATCTCTCGCGCGCGCGCGACGACGACGTTTTTTTCTCTCTTAAATTTATACATATCGTACACGCGTACTTTCGAGTTGAGAAAGTTTCGCGTCAAATTTAATGAGAAAACGTTTTGTTGTTGCACACGCGTGCCGTATGTATATACCGGTAGCGGAGTGCAGAGCCTGGTGATACGCGCTTTTTTGCCCGCGCCGAGCACGGATGTTTTATGTTTATTATAACGATATAATAACGAACGAACGACGACGGCGGCCGCGACAATTGTCTCGATTCATATAATGTATGTGTAGCATATAAAACGCACACGTACGTACATACGCGCAGGAGCGGAATTTTTCTCTTCGCGCTCTCGTTCCCTCGGCACCTTGTAATATGCTTATTACGCGCATTGTCTTCCTCGCTCGCTTTCGAGCTCCGTAAAGCAGCAGCAGAAAAGTGAATGATATTCGGGTTTTTTTATTTTTTTTTTTTTTTCAAGAACTATTTTATATCTACTCGCGAAATGTATTGGCAAACAACAGGCCAAAGAACGCACGCAGATGTGCCGCGAAGAGAAAACACGTTGCTCAACGCGCACCGCAGCTCGTTTTAAAGCGCCATGTCCTGAATCGCTCGCGGCTATACGACTGTCGCGTAGATTTTCCATTTATATAAATCGAGTATACGTTTTATACGGCGGGGATCGTCTCGTTGCAATTGCGCAAATCATCCTCTCTCTCCCTCACTCACTTGTACTCTCGTTCAAGCGGTATATAATAATAGATAAACCTCGCCGATCGTGTACGTCTATTATTCAATTTCCTGTCCTAGGTGTTTATGACCTATTCTTATATTATATTCGCCGATTCGCTCTTTTGATACTCATATACTTCTTATGCTCTCGGCGCGCAGAAATCGACTGCATTCATCGTCAGCGTCGGCATCGGCATCGTTCTTCAAAGCGACACAATGGCCGAGGACGACAGCACCGAGTGGCTCCAAGATCTGCTGAGCGACGTCCAGCTGTCGCAGTTCTTCACCCGTATCAGGGACGATCTGCAGGTGACCCGGATCCAGCACTTCGACTACGTGCAGCCCGAGGATCTGGAGAAGATCGGCATGGGCAAGCCCGGCGTGCGCCGACTGCTCGAGGCCGTGAAGAAGAAGCGCGCCGGCCAGTGGAAGAAGAACATCATCGAGCGCATCAGGCCCGACAAGAGTAAGACCAACAAGCGCGACTCGAAGAATTCCTCCACGAGCGGTAGCAGCAGCAACGGCGCTAAAAACCCCATGGCCCTGACGTGCCTCATCGCCGAGAAGGACGTGACGCTGTCGGTGAAGCTGGGCGACGGCAGCTTCGGTGTGGTGCGGCGCGGCGAGTGGAACTCGCCCATAACCGGCCGAACCCTGCCCGTGGCCGTCAAGGTGCTCAAGGCCGACGCTCTCATGCAGCCCAGCGTCATCGAGGATTTCGTCTCGGAGGTCCAGAGCATGCACAGCCTCGATCATCACAATCTCATCAGGTGAGTCGACGCCTGCGCTGTTGTTACGCAAGCGACTCGTTTTTTTTTCCTTACATTTTTCATCGATGAATAATTGATTAATTTTTTGTTCCGTTTTCAGATTATACGGAGTCGTGTTGTCGGCGCCTATGATGATGGTGACCGAGCTGGCACCTCTGGGCTCGCTCATCGATTACCTGCGCAAGCAGTGCGGCAACATGTCCGTCCTCAAGCTCAGCGATTACGCGCTCCAAGTGGCCACCGGCATGGCCTACCTCGAGGACAAGCACATCCTGCATCGCGACCTGGCCTGCCGCAACATACTCCTCAGCAGCCTCGACAAGATCAAGATCTGCGACTTCGGCCTCATGCGCGCCCTCTCCAAGGAGGAGGACTGCTACGTCATGACGGAGCACAAGAAGGTGCCGTTCCCCTGGTGCGCCCCGGAGTCCCTGAAATCCCGACAGTTCAGTCACGCCTCGGACGTCTGGATGTTCGGCGTGTCCATCTGGGAGATGTTCACCTTCGGCGAGGAGCCCTGGCTGGGCCTCAACGGCTCGGAGATACTCAAGAAGATCGACCGCGAGGGCGAGCGGCTGCACGAGCCCGAGGCCAGCACGCCGGCCATGTTCCAGCTGATGATGCGCTGCTGGGCTCGCGAGCCCTGCGAGAGGCCGAGCTTCGCCGAGCTCAAGGAGGCCCTCACCAGCATGGTGCCGCCCGTCATGAAGGCCCTGAGCCGCTTCGAGGAGCCGGAGAGGCTGCAAATCGACCAAGGCGACCAGATCGCCATAATCGACGGTCGGCCCGAGCACTACTGGTGGAAGGGCCAGAATCAGCGCACCTATCACGTGGGCGTGTTCCCGCGCTGCCTCGTCGATCCCATGCGCAGGAAGCAGGCCGAGGACATCAGCCGACCGCTGGAGAACTCGTTCATTCACACGGGACACGGCGCCCCCTTCGGCAAGAGCTGGGGCAGTCCCATCTACATCGACGACGTGTACCTGAGAAATCCCATGGATCCGCCGGACGTGGTGGGATGCGTCGCCGACAGCGCACTGAAAATGGTGCCCGGGGTTCAGTCGCAGAGGCAGCGAAAACAGTACAACTATACGAAATTGCAGAATGACTTGCGCGGAAGCCCCGTCAAGGTGCCCAATGCGCCCGTGCAACGTAAGTTATCTCTGAGAGTGATGCTCGTCGAAAAGTCGCTGACACGGAATAATTTTTTTTTTCTTTTTTTTATTTTTTGTTTTAAGAACCATCTTTTGTGTCCCAAAAGAACGCAAACAATACTTATAAGAACATAATGATGACAATTGCAATCAATAAATTTCGGCAAGATAGAGTGCAAGGTCCATACAACTTGAACTTTTTTTTTCTTACTCTAACTATCGATCGATGTATTATTAGTCGTTCAACCAGAAAATTATTTTTTCAGTTCCAAGTAATCAAGAGGGCACGCTCATCGATCTATCTCCCGAAGAAATTGAATCGAGAAACAACGCGGCCTCTTCGAACAATCGTGAATTAGCCGCAGCCTACTGGTCGCAACAACCGCTCGATCCGCGAAGTTACGCCAACTGCCCAAACGACGCGTCGAACGATGCACCCGATCCATTCGATACCTCTCGCGTGTTTTCTAATATTCCACAGTCGAGGTACTACAGTCCCGTTTCGATGGATTTGCCGTCGAATACTGGCGCATACTACCAAGTTACACCCGATATGCCTGGGTCTCAGCTCACAGTACTGGTAAAGTATTCATTTTGTTTTACGAACTTGCCGTAAAAAGAAAAGGAAGAAGTTTAATTCGATTAATTTTTTAGCCGCTTCCGCAGCCAGTTGCACAACAATACGATAATCTACAAATGTCCCTACCGCCAGCTGTCAATATTCCATCGGAAATTCAAAAAGTTTTGAATCTCAACAAGGAATTGCGCAGTGAAAACACAAATCTGAACGTAAATCTGCCTGAAAGTAATGGATATGGGCATTATAACGACGTAGAAAAAAATAATACATTGCACGCGAATTCGCCGGTAATACACGATCAAGAGTGGCCCGACGATTTAACTCGGAACGATTTGGGAGCAGTGGCGCCGGTAGCGCCTGCAGCAGCAACGTATGCCAACGTTGTCAGTCGTAATTTGCACATGCAAGAAATGTCGACTCCACCACCTCCACCTACTCCACCTTCAATAACCCCAGAAGAGAGTCCGAAAAAATTACCTCTGATGAAGAATAACGTTGACGTAGTCCAAAGTATGAACGATCTGACGATTGCTACACCGCAGGAAAATTCGACGAAAAAACTAGACCCGGCGTTCCTCGCAGAACTAGAAAAACATTTGGGTGAAAAAGAAGCAAATAAAAATAGTAATGTTAATCACCGGACACCGCAACATGTCGCGACAGTTGCTATGGCTGCTGACAATACTGTAATACCGATGTTGAAACCACCTCCACCGTCAATTAAGCCCAAATCACCCAATACGGATTTGCAACAACAGCAACCGCAGCA
This sequence comes from Trichogramma pretiosum, assembly GCF_000599845.2. Classification (NCBI taxonomy): domain Eukaryota; kingdom Metazoa; phylum Arthropoda; class Insecta; order Hymenoptera; family Trichogrammatidae; genus Trichogramma; species Trichogramma pretiosum. Next base: position 178,312 of record NW_019641609.1, on the reverse strand, counting down.
GCAGCAAAATTTCAACTTTCCTCCTACTAAAGTGCAAAACACTTGGCAGCCACTTCAACCTTCGATAGTACAGCCTAAAAACAGCAATGTGCAATTAAGACCAAGAAGTCAAGGGAGTGACGAGCGGCACTCAGAGCCTAACAGCCTCGATACAGTTTCCCTGCAGCAATTTCCAAGTTTGCCAACTGCCACCACTATGAGAAGTACTACACCAAGCAATTCATCCGTTGTACCTAGACCAGCATCTATAGCCGGTTCAGTACTGAACGAGCAAGTTTACGCTGAGCTTAGACGTACGGTGCCTAATTTAGAACAGTTATCGCAAAACGAGTTCAACACATTGTACAATAAGGCAATCCGGGAAAACATTCTCAGTACTTATAGAGCCAACAGTACTGCCTTAGCTAGTGCAGCTTGTAACAGTATGGTTAGTATATCAAAAAAGAATCTTGAAGATTTAATTTTTATACGATAAATTTACTAAACGTATTTCTTTTGTTTAACTCTAGCATATGAAATCGAGCAGTACCATGAATCCATCTCAGTCGACTATGAATGCTGCCGCTGCAGCTTCGATCTTGCAACAGCAACAACGTCAAACTCTTCCTCGTGAATTTAGTCCTAGTCGTAAACAACCGCCGTCATATAACCCACCACCTCCTTTCTCACCGATGAAACCCATTCAAAATGGAACAGCTCATCAAAAAATTAATGTCGATCAAAATACAAATACTGGGAGTCTCATGAATTTCACCCCGACGAGGCCAGTTAATCAGTCGTCTCCGGTAACTAATTCGAATTTAGCTCGAAATCTATTGCCGCAGATGAACGATTCGAAACTCCAGCAGCATCAGCTGGTCCCAGCGCCTTCTACTTATCCAGGAGGAGCTAGTCCACCGCTTACCGGTGCTTCGCAGCAACTGGTGATGTCGCTTAATGACGAATTCCGAGCCAGCAAAGTAATGAAAGTACAACAAGAGGCACAGGATGCCTCGCAACAAGAAGCTTTGGCTGCTCTGCAAGCTACCGGATGGGATACTGCGGAAGCAGCTAGACAAATCGGCCGTGATAGATTGGCCAAAATTGAAACTCTTGTTAGGTAAGAATTTGATCTCTTTTTCATTGGAGAGTAATTTCGAGATTAAATTATAAATTTCACCTTTACAGGCTTGGACTTGCCACCAAACAGCAATGTGAATTAGCTTTAAAAAGAGCTAAATTTGACGTGGATCAAGCTGCATCTTTACTACTAGATCACGTCAGATAAATTGGCATGTTGTCAATATAAGTAACATTTATTTAAGATTAGATACAAAGACTTTGAAGTATAAATTAGGTAGTACAATTATATATGAGCGTGATATGCGCTATAAAAACGAAAAAATCACCAAATATATAGATGTAATGTCAAGCTCGAATCAAGCTCGAATATAATGATTGAACATATTAATGTTTAAAATAACTAAGAAAGCATAGGACTGGTCAAATGCTTGATTATAGACTTACTTTACTGCCTTAGTTTGCAAAAATTGTGTAAATAAAAAATTTCAAAATGTGAATTCGGAATCAAAGTTATTACTAGAAGAATATAACTTGATGAAAGTCGAATTCAAGAGCAAGTCAAATGAATCATTTTTTAAGATGCCTTTCCATTAAGACATGTTTCCTTGAAAGAATATTGAAGTAAACTAAAGTATTCTGTAACGCAAGTACTTAGACTAAACTGTTATGATAAACAAGTAATACACTCGAGAGTATTTGTTTTTCCAAATATTATTCATCACATCTGCAAATGATGCGGGTACAACGATTGATCAAAAAAGTTTATGACGATACTGTGATATGCCCTGCTATTATAGTTTCTACGAGTTATTATTTACCTATCTTTGCGTCTTTATTCAGTAACTTTGCTGTTGTATATTTTAAGCTTGTAAATAGTTCGTCGCTTGTAAAGCTTTTCTACAGTATGAGGTATTTAATTTATTATTATTATATAGCGATGATGCATATTTTCAGAGAAAAAGAATATATTTTAAGATATGTTATAAACTTTTACGAACAAAATCGTAGGCAAAAAAGCAGTTGATTAATCGCGTAAGAAATTGTTTTCTTAAATTTTTTGTCATTCGCATGCTCGTAATGCGATTTTTCATGTTCTGTGCGCAACTATTTGTTGTTTATATTTATTACCATAGACTGTATACTTACGATCAAAATTTTTGTAAATATTTTCGATAATTCAATACTCATTATCATTAATATTTTTGCTTGTCGTTTTTTTATAATTAGAAAACCATTATTAACATTGTGTAAAGTGTAAATAGCAATCCTAAGTTTATGTGTACATTCTCAGTCAATAGGCTGGCTGAAGTTATAATAAAACTCAAATGACACGTAATATGAGCACACATGTCTTGTTTTGTTTTCTCGAAACGCCTTTAAATAACTTTTAGAACTTTTTTCTTGTTTCTCATGCGAGTTTATTAGTGTTCAACAACTAACTTAGAAACGTAATCTTTAACCATCAAAATGAAGTCCTCGCATACTCATGAAGAGATTTTTTCGAGCTCGAGGATTAAAAATGACAGCTCCAAGATCTTGATAGCTTGATGATTCACTGGGACCAAGGTTTTTGGAACCAAAGTTGCCAAAACCCATAATTTCGTTTCTTCAAATCGTCGAAATCTTGTCTGGTGTAAAAATATAATACCAACACTATATAACAAACCAAGATGTATTGTTAGGTAGCCCAAAGTTTTAATTAAGACAAAATCATGATTTTTTGTACTTGTCAAGAAAAGCACGAACGCGTATGATTAGTTCATTGATGAAATACACGTTATTTACTGAAAAAAGTTTTAGTCATTTGTGTAAATATAATATTTACATTTTCTAAAACATTGATTATAATCGTACATGATATTATATGCAACTGCAAATGTCTTCACTTTCACACGTTTTGCGTGACGAGTTCTTTGCCTGTGCCCCAACTTTTTTTGGGACAAATATCTATTATATCGGCAAACTAGACAATTATAGCACCGGTCGGAAAGATTGTCTTTTGCGAACTTTCTTGACTTTTTTCTTTTTCTGATCGAATTCGATACAGGCTTAGATTTCATTTTTCTCTCGTGTTTGCGACATCTTTACGGAATTTGTGGACTAATTTTTGGTGCTAGATCAAACCGCTTTCAATTCTAAATGTCTGCTCGCACTTGTCGCATTGATAATCTTTGCGGCCTCTAAGGACTGATTTTTGGTGTCTAACCAAATTTTTTTGATCCCCAAATGTCTCTTCATTCTTATCGCATGAGAAATCTATGTGAATTTTGAGGAGTGACTTTTGGGAGTTGATCCAATATCTTAGACCATCGAATTTCTGCCCGCCTTTGTCGATTGCGTAATTTTCAAGACATCCGGTTACATCTTGATGCGTCTTTATAGATGCGAGATCAAGCTCGATTGGCGTCCAAATATCTTTTCGCACTTGTCACATTGATAATATTTGGGATCATCATGAACTTTCATTTGATTTTTAATCAATTTCGATTGTAAACGAAATTTCTTCTCACACTTGTCGCATGTGAAATCTTTTCGACCCTCGTGGACTATATTTATTAGCAAGAGTAAATTACATTTATGTCCGAATTTTTTTTTCCCGCGTGTCGCATGTGTGATCTTTGCGACCTCCATGTACTGTCCTTTGGTGGGTGAGCAAAGACGATTTTCGTCCAAATTTTTTCTCGCACTTGTCGCATTCGAAGTCTTTGCGATTACTGTGAACTATTTTTCGGTGTCTTATCATGCTTCTTTCATGTGAAAATGGCTTTTGACAAATATCACAAACTACCCCTGACTTTTTTTTAGTAATATCCATTTTGGTGCCTGAATTAACCGATAGATTTTTATATTAAATGCCACAGAAAATTAATAAATACAATTATCTTTGGGTATTATGTCTTGTATCGTTAAAGACAAAACTCATACTATAGTTTGTTTGGCTAGAAATATAATCAGTGTTATGTGATAATTTGATAGAAACATGCTGAAGAGGTACTGAAGTTTAAAATGTATCTATTTGTATATTTTCCGCATATTTTTGAACTGTGTCAATTTATATGTATGTAGCAATTATACATATTTTCAGACCAAAATTATAAGTTTTAAGATATTCAATATTATCAACTTTTAAGAACAAAATAGCTGTGCAGTAGCGTTAGACATTTTTTTCTTGAATCTTTCGTCACTCGCGTGCTCGCAATGCGATTTTACATGTTCTGTACGTAACTATTATATACTTTATTATTTACCTTTTTGATATCTAGGAAAAATTAATCAACATTTCATAAATAAGTTTATGCGTAAATTTTCAGTCAACAGACTGACGGAAATTAAAATACAAGTCAAATGACACGCCATTTCACTCGAGTGTTTTTTTTTCAAACTAGCATATACGTGAGCAAAGACATGGCGAAGGCGGACCACCGCCGTGTATACACAAACGCGTAGATCGTTGCATCTTCGCGTGTATACAATGGAGCTGGTGGCCTAACACTTGAAAAAGTCAAGCGACCTTTCTCAATAAGTAACAGCAGCAGCAGCAGCGCCCACGATCTTCCTCGCGGTTATTATTCCGAGAGCGAGAGGCTGGTAACGACCTTCCATTCGACGATGATGCCTCTCTATTCCACGCCGATGTGCATCTCTTCTCTCTTTCTCGAGGCGATATATGGCTTTTTATATGCTTTAAGCGTCAGTTGTATAAAGAGCCAGAGACGTGTCGATCGGTGATGCAAAACCGTCGGATTTTGTAAATATATGTATAAATAAAAAGCGCGCGAGTACGTACGAACGCCATTATGTAAAGTAGAACGAGAGCAAACAATAAAGCATATATAAAACGTCGAGTCTGAAAGAGAGACGAACTCGAGCGTCGGGGATTTTCATTTACCTTGAATTCACTACAGGTAACTGCATATGCATCGTGTTTACGTACCTACTTAGGCGCGCAGTGGATGACAAAAACCAAAAATAGAAATTTCTAACGTTAGAAAAAGTCAACTAATTGAATGCTGCCGGTCATGCAGCAGTTGTATTTTCTACATAGGCAAACAAACTTGAATCGATCATTGTACCACAAGACGCATCGAGAGTCTCGTTTGAATCAGCAAAGAAAGTATGAGTTTCAAATTAGCTACTTGAGCTCAATGACCAAAGCTCAATAACTCGCAGAGTCAACGGCTAGAGAAAAAGTATAGCAAGACGGGAAGAAAACCAGCTTCCACAGGGCCGATCAAAAATGGCAACATGTAAAAGAGTACTTGAAGAAAATCAGAGGAAATAAACAGCTTCAAATTCATTGCTCGTACACGCAACCCAAGCACGTAACTAATAAGCTAGATAGCTCAATTTGCACTTCGATACAAATTATTTCAAAAAAAATCAAATTATCGAGATATTTATATGAACGGAACTCTGTTTTGCCACTTGCGAGTTGACAATCCGCCATCTGTTGATAGGATCAAAAAGCTCATACTCAAATATTATATCTTTGATTACGATAAATCTTGTTACATAAGAAAACAAATTTTGGAATATTATTCTTAGTAAATGAATTAATGAAAAGTATAACGCTTTTTAAATATTGCTATGGACTCCTTTAAAAATAGCTGTTAGGAGTGAAACTCAAACGAAATTACCCAAAAAGTTGAAGATCAAGCAAATTAATAAATTCTATTATATATGTAAAAAGTCAACCAATTTGATGTGCATAAATGCTGGATAAAAAAATAACCAGCAGTGATTCAATTGAAAAATTTAATCAATTCCTTTGTCTCTTCGAAGATTCTCTATTCTCGCTATCATCTCGCGCGCTCGTTTTTCGCGGCTTCTCTCCTCGTATACCCAACGCACCTCAAATTAAGTCTCACATCATTGAGAAAAAAACAGGATCGATACGCCAGTGCGGGAGACACGTTACTAAATGTATCTCAATACACTCAAAAACGAGCGGCAATCGATTGCGGGCGGCAAGTAATAAGATAGATAAAAAGCTGTATAGGATAGCCGAGAGCTCACGATCGTGGTGGTGGTGGCAACTCGTGGACTCGCCGAGCCGCAACGGGACAGCCGCGCGTGTGTGTGTGTGAATGTGTATACGCGTGTGTGCTTTGCTTTGGCGGGCGCGCACCGAGTCGCGAAAGATCATTCGCGAGACGAGCGCGTCCGGAGAAGCAGCAAACTCCGGCGGTATACACAGTGTGCGTCGTGTCGGAAGAGGCGAGTGCTTGTGCGCGGGGGCATGTATATAGCGAGTCGTGCTTTCGCCTCGAGTGGGAAAAGTTGTTGCTGTATTATATATTTATGAAATAATTTACATCTTTATGTGCGCATAATCAAGACGACATGGAGCTGCTGCTGCTGCTTTGATATAGAGGTTCCGAGCTCGACTCCGTTTACGTATCTCAAAAAGTTGTATACCAGTGACCGGAAGAAAATAAAGAAAAAGAAGGAAAAATGATGGAGAAGACGTACGCGAAGATGCGCTCGAAGCTGGCGTCGATCTACTGGCCGGACTCGGTCGACTCGTCGATCGGCAGCTCGGGCAGCGCCGGCAGCAGCAGCGGAAACGCCAACGGCAGCCGGAACTACGTCGACCCGTGGGACCTCGAGAACTACGCGTACATCAGGCGGCACAGCGTGGCCCTACCGCCACCGCCGCCGGAGGAGGAGATCATTCAGCAGCAGCCGATCTATCAGACGACGAGGCGACGAAGGGCCGGAAGCCGCTACGCTGGCCCGAGCGATACCGATCTCTACGACTCGAATTATCAGTGAGTAATGATGAAGTTATAACGAAAGTTAAGTAGCGATCGCGAATTAATACACGAGCATATGAAAGCGCGCGCTATATTATAATTTGTGCGATTTCACGAAAGAAAATCGCGAGCGATCGCATATATATACGCGTGCATGTATTTACGCGATCGAAAAATCGAAAATGAAATGCATTCCCGCGACTCGATATCGCGCCATCATTTGAATAATACATTCGACGAACGAACGCAGGTACGCAGCTGCTCGCGAGCCCGGTTACCACGCGCCCGGCAGCGTCGAGGAGATCTACTTCGGCAGCAGCGATCTGTCCGCGACCCTGAGACGAGCCGCCGCCGCGGCGACGATGAGAAAAAACAGCAGCAGCAGCAGGTACGATTACAGCAGGCGTCCTCCCCTGGCGGAACCGACGCAGCAGCCCATCTACGAGACGCGACAGGAGCTGCTGCAGCTGGACGACGACGTAGACTACGAGGACGAGTTCGCCTGTCCGGTCGGCGTCAGGTCGTCGTACTACGACACGCCGCTGCCCCTCTACGCCAAGCTCTCCGGTAAGTTATTCCTATATAGTTGCTTTTTTGCGGAGTTTTATATATGCCATTTCCGCACTCGCCTGAATGTACATATATTTACAAATTTTCACTCTGCATATTCGTATATTAATATAAGTGCACACACTTTCGGCTTCGCGTTTGCTGGATATTAGAATAAACTCGCAGTCGGCGATTTTCTCCTCGATAAACACGTGCGCCAATGGCAATTAGAGCGTAATAGACGAGCCGTTGTTGTTGTTGTTTTCATTTTTTTTATTTTGCTCTCTCTTTCTCGCTCTTCCTAACTTTGCATTCTCTTTCGCAACTGTTAAGGAAATATAAACCATTTTAAATAAAACTATATAAATTAGTACGCAAGGTCGATTGTGGTTGGCGACCGAAAAAAAGTCACGTAGGTATCCGGCATATTTCGAATTATTTACGCGAATTAAAATTGTGAGGAAAGTCGTAAAAATAACTCCTGTTTCTCGCGACGCAGCTGTGTGCGCGACGCCGAGACAAGGTCGACGTCGTCTCAGATCGAGGATCTCGATTGTGTGTGTATGTGCGCGAGGAGGCCCAGATTGTATGGGTTGCCGCCGAGAGAGAAGATCATCTCGGTAACGCCGCGGCATGAGAATTGAGATAAGGGCCCGTCGCCGCTCGACGACGACGCCCAACGTATACGTAGAAACGAGCACGCGGGAAAGTAGCCGAATGTGTATCAAGAGACTTTCTTTCGCGGGCGTCGTCGTCGTCGTCGCGCACTGCACATCGCGAGTATGGAGGATCGCAGCCTCGTGTCAATCAATTTTTCCATCTCGCAAATCCGTATCAGAAGGCTTGGAAAACGTATAAATACAGACACCTGAATTCGCGCCAACGAGGAGTGAAAGCAGTAGCAGTGGCGGTGGATTAGATAAGCCCTGGCTTCGAATCAACTTTACTCTTTTTTTTCTCTTTCCTTGTATATTAATAATAATAATAATAATGATGTATACCCCCGTGTGCGCGAGGTTTGATGTCTATACGTATAGCATTCGATGCACGTGAAACGCGATGAGTAATGATCGATTATTAGTAAATTTTTTTTCAACCGACTCTCGCTTTTGTGCGCGTGGTCAACTTTTTTTTCTTCTCATTCTTCGTACTTACTCTCGACGTATTAATCTCTACGCACGAATGCAGTGCATACCTATGTACATGCGAGCTATGCGCGTATGACAATCGATGTACGGCCATTGGCTACCGCGTATACGTATATATGCACTTTCTTCGTGGTTTTACGGCTTGATTTCACTGCTCTCTCATTAATTCGCGCGTACACGCATCGGATCGATCGGCGATTTTCGCAGTTGCGCGCACCGCGGCGCGTTTGGATAATGAGGCATTTAATGCGAAATTTCGATCGAAGCCCCGCGCGAATTTTCACTTCTTCTTTTGTCTAGGTCAGCGGTGAGCTGCCGCGGTCAAGTGCACTTTTACTCGCGTTTTTATCCTACGATAACGCGTTTTCCGTGTTATGTATTTACGCTCTGCTTTGATAAAAGTCGAGAGGCGTCGATCGAGTTTCAAAATTTTACTTTTCGCACGCTTGTACGCGCAGTTGCAAGGCGCACCGCGGTCTGATTAACTCCTCGATCGGATAAGACAAATGAATTTTCGATCGATGTATACTTACGAGCAAGACAATTTGCCGATGTATATTTGCAAAAGTAAAACAAGTAGAGCGACGCGTGCCATGTACAACGAATTTTCCCGATATTCAAGAGAAATGAAAAACAAAAAGGAAAGGAAAATGAGCATGTGTGCAGCCCAATATACCGCTCACGAGCAATAAAACTTTTGATGAAAAGTACCGAGAGGTGTCCGCGTAGAAAACTTTGTATGCTGGAGTATGTGTGGCAGCTGTATGATGCATGTGCTGGCACATTCAGCACCTCGAAAACGACTTTCTCTCTCTTTCGAGTTCTGTGACGATTATTTTTTTCCTCTCGTATTTCAGTAGTTGATTTGCATTCTATTCGTGTACGTGTAATTGCATTCAAATGTTCATTGCCAAAAAAATATTACTATTATCATTATTCTTTATTGTCGTTTTCTCGGTCACTCGCGCGCGTTCGATGTCAATCGAGTGCGCTGAATCAACAATCAGTGGCTCATTACAATAAAAGTATATAATAAGATTGCATCGTTAGACCTTATATATATATGAAAAAACGATTGCTCAATTTCGCGCCGCCATCGAAGACGACGACGACGACAATGAAATTTACGTGCCTTATAAATTCCAAACTTAACGTCATCGCTAGCGTGTGTATGTGATCCAGCAAGTGTCATTGACTTTATTTAAAGAGCCTCAAAATTTTACCCGAGAACGGAATACATAATTCGGTTGGATCAATATTTCGACAACGGGCCCCGCGAAAGCCGAAAAAATAACATATATTCGGTGATATTGCCCGACGCAGGCAACATTTCTTCTTTCTCGTACGTGTTATACTCGCATGGATACACCTACAGTCGTATAGACCCAGAATTAAGCTATTGCTCTCATATTACATATCTCTCGTATTTATACGAATCTAAGCTTGGTTCTGTCACTTACGAGTTTACGATACGCCATCTATTGATCGGATCGGAAAGCTCATATTATAATCAAATATGAGCTCTTTAATTGTGATAATTCTTGTTACAATCAAAAATGGAGTTTAAATTAACAAATTTAATTTAAGAATATTTAACATGTAAAAAAGCTAAAAAATGCGATTAAAAAAAAAGAAAAGACCCTAGGGTTCACTTGTAGTGTCTATGCGTATAGATAATCAGATCATCAGAAGCGATTAGATTGAATTCATAAAGTTGTAATTAAATTTATTCCATCACAGACTCTGTCCACCCGAAGATTCCGTATTCTTACGATTACATTTTTGAGCTTCGAGCCTAAAAAAGTTTCACCTCGCTAACGCGTTATACAGTCATGCACATGAGCTCTGGATAGATCATATAGGCACGCGTTCAATAAGGATACGCGCCGCGAGCTGCAGCTCGATATGTCAGCTGCCTGATATCTCGCCGACGCCGCCGGTAGTGATGGCGTTTTAGAAAGGCTCTTCGATGCATAAATATATATATGTACGCGCGCGACTCTCGGATGTAGATCGGCGAGAAAAGTGCGTATATCATGAGCATGTATAATGTATATAAAACTGCTTCCATACGTCAGACGCTGCATACTCGCGTTTCATCTCTCTACTTCGGTATAAGCGCGGCGTGAGAGCAAAAAAAGCGACTCTATACGTATATAATACATAAACATGTTATACTCGTGCTGCAGCTCTAGAGGTGCAGGTTGTTGACTTTGGCAATCACGAGAAGCGGAGTAGTGGGGCCGTTTGCTCGCGCGCGCGGGTGGACTTGAGTCACGGACCCTGTATACGTACAGGTGTGCTAATATAGCTCGATTCTCGATCTCGATTATGTCACGCACGGTGCGCGCGCGAGCGAGGATCGCTTTGAATTTCGTCCTCGCTAATTGCCTTGTTATTTTTTGTCAATTTTTTTGTTGTCGTAGTTGAATAGCACTTCGTAAAATCTCTGGGCAATGTGCGGACGCCTTGCAAAACGTCACCCAAAGTCGCGTGTGCGTGTACCAATAACGCGTATCTGTCTCTCTCTCCCGCAGATCGCTCTGGAACGTCGTGCGGCTTTGCTCACTGACCTGTCAAACCGTCCCCGATCGAAATAAATCGTCTTATACAGAAAAGAGAGAGAGAGAGAGAGAGAGACAGAAAAAAAAGCAGTTCAATTTCCATGAGCGCTAGCGGCCAGCGGCGGCTATATAGGCTCGACCTTTCGCAACGCATATTTTTCCTCAAAATTGCCGCGTACAGACGACGAATTGCGCGCGACGTCGTCGATCTCCGCCACGCTTATCCTTGAAGCAGCAGCAGATCGAAATCTCATTAGAGCACGCGAGATCGAGGATATACATGTAATTTCGAGTCTGCCGATTTTCCGCTAAAAAAGCGAACGAATCTCGAGCGCCGATACCGTCCTTATAAATACACGGCGAAATACAACGTCGTGTACTGCACCGAGTGGATGTGTATATACATATATAAATGTATACATTTCAGCGTTGCGCAATGCGCTTCTCGATATACACACACATACACAAACAAGCGCGGATCATAGAAATTGCGTAAACACCATAATAATAAATACATACGCGAGTCTTACACATGCTGTATAGGCACGACACGCGCTTTTATACCGCCGTTATATTATTGTATTATGCCAACTCTCGTCGTGCAGCCGCGGCAGAAGAAGAAACTCGGCTCGCATGCGGAGGTGGCGCGTGGATTTTTCAAGAATCCTATGCCACATATATATTCTAATATAATGGGATCGGAGGAGCGTCGTGAGAAGTGACCTGAAACTCCACACGACGAATTTCAATGAGCTCGACAAACCCGAGAATCACTCGTACGTATAATGCGAATTCAACTGTTATACACGCGTGTATCTTCTGCAAGCGGCTAATTTTTCATCCGGAAGCTTCTTTGGCGGTGTTGCTATATAACAATTGGGTTATTCATGATGACACACATTAATGTGCCTGAGCTGAGACAGGTTGAAACGGAATTTCCATGAAGTAAAGTGCATAATTATAAGCAGCGCAGCGATGATCGCAACGAAACATGGATCGGTTCAATCAACGAGCTCGCAGCAGATATGTCGATCGGCACGCGTACGCGCGAATTCACGAGAAGCTTCGATTTAAAGCGCAATTAGCCAAAAAAGTAGTAGTAGTAGTAGTAGTAGTAGTAGTAGCCGTGCACAGCTCGGCAGGCAAGGCTAATTGGCCGTAACGCTATATTAGCCTCAGCCAGAAAAACTTTCTCCCCGACGCGCAGAGGTGGCCTCATGCTGCCGCTGCTATATACTCGTTCGAGCGAGCTCCGAAAAGGAGAGAAAGAAAAAATAAACGCGTTACATACTACATAGCTGCAGCATACCGATCTTGCCCATGAGGACAACCGGCCAATAATGAGCATGATCGACACTTGTCTCGCTCGAGATGAACAAATTTTTCGATACTCGTTTGCAAATCGGATCGCGCGAAAAGCTCGCGAGCAGCAGCTTTCTAAGCGTTGCGAGGCGACTTTAAAAACAATCGATTCGCGCAACGCAACGACCACGACTTTTTTAAAACATTGCGTCGCGCGAGTAAGATATATATTATTTATCGTATAGTTACAAAGAACGATTGATGGTGTATTATATTGTACATTACGCTGCTACACATCGATATACATCGGATATAGGCTTTCACCCGAGAACGCGGCTAAAATAATAATATCTATCTCGATCTGCTTAATTATCCATGTATACGCATTGGCGCGTTATGTGCGCGCGCTACACCGTATTTACGCAATGTTTTTCATCGACTGGTATAAAGATGAAAAAAAAAAAATACCCAGCTGTCCGTCTGTTTTTTTTTCTTCACCTCTCTTTATCCTTTGCAAATTCCTTCGACGTCGCTTATATATAGGCAGCTTATGTACCGATTATGATAAAAGAGAGGCGATTGCAGAAAGTATGTATAAATCGCTCATCTAGCATAAATGGCCAATCAAGAATTATGCAACTGTTTCGCGTGTCATACGCGTCTACCATACGTTGTGTGCGACTACCTGTATATTTATGTGTCAAAGAAAAAATTGACTCGACGTCCTTTGGACTGTGCGCGCAGCAGTGTTTATGGACGAGCGCGAGGAGAAAAAAAAGTGAAAGTCGATTTTACGCGTATACCGTACAGCGCAAATACTACTTGGATGTGTACTTTAACGACACCCTGTGTGCAGGTCCGAACTCGCGAGTGCACACGATATCCCTGTGTGCACGGGCTAATGAAGCGACGATACTACTCGGATTCAATCGGCTGTTAATGGTGCATTATATTCTTCTATTTTTTTTGTACTCAAGAGGACTCGCAGAAAACTCTCTCGGTCAATGCATCTTCTTACACACACACACGCTGCATGGTGCATAATACTCTAATGAAGAAAAGAAAAGTTTCCGGCATATAGACGAAGTTTCCTCCGCTAGCACGCCTCGTAAACCGAACAATGAGGATGGGAGTTTCACTTTGATGCTTTGTAGATCGCGCGCGTCTATATGAGAGATTTTCCTATGTATAAAAAAAATTGACTCTTCGATAATCGAATGATAATTGCTGCGACAAGTAATACACACGAAGTTCATATTGAAGTAGCGAAGAAATTTAAATATTTTTTTCAAATTTCGCGGTCTTACATGACATGCACGTAAGTGCTTTCAGCTCACAACTAACGTGGTTTGATACGATCAAAGTCGAAGAGTAAGAATTAAAGAAGAAAGTATTAGATATCTTTATCCAAATAAGAACTTGGACTATAAAAAATGTATGTAATTTTTCTGAACGAATGATTTTGTGGCGATTGACTGGTCAGTGACCAATTGACTTCTCGCAGCGTCTACACAATAAACCTAGTTCTTGCAACCTAACTATCACGTCTCCTGGTTTTCTCAAAACCTTGCCCGTCATTTCTCAACTTCTAGGCCGCGAGCCTTGACGGTAATCTACCCAAAGGCCTACAATTTCTTCCAAGCGACCAAGTAGTTTTCGAGTTGTCCACTAAGCAGCACTCACACGACTCTTGAGCTCGCTGCCTCGCTTAGAACGCCACATGTGGAAAGGAAGTCGCAGCTCACAAGATAGTATTGGCTACTGCAAGTCCAGTGTTCGAAACCATGTTTAGTCAGGACATGTCAGAGAACGAAAGTCAATCGATTGACATAGTAGATATGAGTTACAGTACTCTAGTTGAAATGCTTCGATACATCTACACACGTAATGTAGAAACTCAAGAATTTTCCATGACCGCAGAACTCATGGAGGCAGCTGACAAGTATCAGCTTCGAGAATTGAAAAATAAGTGCGAACACATATTAGGCTCAAACTTGTCATCTGAAAATGCAATGGATGCTCTTAAATCCGCTGATAAATATAACGCGGACCATCTGAAGAGAAAATCAGTTGATTTTGTCAAAAGTGCATTGAACGGATCATTGTCCTTGAATGAAATGAGTGACGTGCTTCTAAATAAAAAACCAAGACTGGAATAAACATTCTTTTTCCATTTTACTTATATTTGTTTATCGATGAAATTTACTTAAAAATGCTGTGTTATTTTTTTTACTTCAAATAAAGATGTGATTTATTATTCGATACATTACGGATTATTTGATCATTTTTATTAAAAATCCTGGATTACGTAAACACTTGAACAAATATATAGGTGTAAAATCGTGTCCGACGTGTTTATACAGAGAAATAATTTTGTACAATAAAAAACTATAAGCACGCAATATGACCGTAAAAAGAATGACAAAAATGTAACTGTCATAAGTAACGTTTTCTTTTTTCTCTACATGGAATTACATCTAATCTTAATTCTTTTACTTAAGAAAAGTATCATTTAATGTACTAAATGCTAAAAAATGAATCTTCATAGAGAGACAAATCAAAGGGAAACAATTTACTCATGCAACACATATTCCATCCTTCCGTACACCCTAGGTTCATGTATTACTTAAATATCAGCATAAATTGTTATTTTTTGACCGAAATGCACTAACAAATACAACGAAGCAAGCAAGGGAGAGAAAGAGAGAGAGAGAACGACACCACATAGACGTTAGTAAAGGCATGAACGCCGAGCACTATATACTATTTCTTGCCTCATGTGTACAGTGTATACGAGTCATAGGAGGAGCCAGAGTGCAGACACTCGACAGTCTACACTGCAGCAGCGTTATGGCAATGTATACCAACTATGATGCCAATAAAAACTTACTAAACTTAACAGTCTACACTGTCAAGCGCACGAAACCACTAGAAGCAACTGTCAGTCGAAGAACTCACGATTACCGCGCTCGCTGATTTTTCAGTTTACACGGACTCGCTGCACAAAAGCCATAATAAAGTTTCACGCAACAACTGGTGCTTTTTTCAATTGATCATTCAGTTTTCGAGTTCTCTGCTATACAGCATTTACACGACGATACGTTTCACTTGAAGCTCGCAATAGTCGCGCGCAGATCGAACTAAGGAAACACAGGACTTCCTTGTAGTGATTCAAGTCTTTTGCTCGTTGCAACGGTCAGTTGTAACTCATACTTCGTATTCAGTCGGTCAACTGTTGTGGTTATGTGATCAATTGCCCGACAATTTGTGACAGTGAATTCCGACATTTAGTGATAATCGAATCTTTGCAGCATTTTGCCTAAACAGTAAAGTGCATCATGTCATTCGTTGTAATCGGCGATTTGCGCATTAATGAAGAGGACAACCTTTTTACTTGGGCGTTATCACATGATGTTTTAAAATTGTTGTTACAACATAAAGTGGTTAGATCGGGCCAATTTAATATCCGTAGTTATGATAAAGTTGCATTTTATTTAATACTGAATACCTGCATGTGTAGTCATCGTGGACCTAATAGAGATAGGCCAGTCGTGTTCAAAAAAAGTTGGCGTTTGTGTCTGTGCTGCACAGAACGGGACTCATCAACGTGGAAGTGGCACTACGAAGTATCAATACTCAAGAATGACACAATTTTCGAAATTCGAAGAAAAAATGATTTCATGTTTCCTGTTAAACGTAACGAAGAATCGATTTTATTGATACCCTCAATGGTAGTTGAAAATGCCATTTCATCCCAGGATAATATAAAAATTCAATACAAGTTAATATCGGCTCAGAATGGGCTTGTTAACGTGGATAAAGAGTTTGGCTCAAAATTCAATTTCGAGAGGATGTTTCTCGATAAAAAATTCAGTGATATTTTGCTACGAACAAAATGCGGAAAGGAAGTCGCAGCTCACAAGATAGTATTGGCTACTGCAAGTCCAGTGTTTGAAGCCATGTTTACTCATGATATGTTGGAAAACAAACGCCAATTAGTTGATATAGTCGACATTAGTTACGATACTGTAGTTGCAATGCTTCGATACATCTACACAGGTAGCGTGAAAAATCAAGAATTTTTTATGACTGCAGAACTCATGGCGGCCGCTAACAAGTATCAGCTTCAAAACTTGAAAAATAAGTGCGAAAACTTATTAGGTTTAAACTTATCACCTGAAAATGCTGTAGACGCACTTAAAATAGCTGATGATTATGATGCAGAACATCTGAAAAAGAAAGCAGTTGATTTTGTCAAAAGTACATTGAACGAAACTTTGCGCTTGAATGAAATGAGTGATATGCTTCTTGGAAAGAAAAGAAAGCATGAATAAACTTCAATTTTTCCATTTTACTCATATTTGCTATTCAATAACATTAACTTGAAAATGCCTTGATATTTTTTATACTTGAAATAAAGATACCATATGAAAATGCATCCCTTTGTTATATTATTCGATTAATTATAATATCATAATATTTCGAAATGGCTGAAACTCGCAATAATTGTGAAAATAATAAACTTAAGTGTTATATGTGTTTATACAAAGACAAAATTCAATGCGCGTGGGCCACGCAATATGACTGTAAACCGGATGATATAAATAGTAATCGCGATAAGTAACGAACTTTTTTTACATATAAAATTAATCTAAACTCAGAATTGTTGTCCCCAAAAAAGATTATCATTCAATACACTTCGCTAAAAAAATGAATGATTATTTAGACATTAACAATAAAGCATCAATTCAGTTCTACACCATTTATTTCATCTTTCTGTAAAAACACAGTTGCTTGCACACTAAATGAATTGCGTAATTAAAAAGGTAATTTTTATAGCAATCGCTTCTGCATTTGTATACTAAAGCTAAACACTCGACCTATTGGCAAAACCGATTCAAATTAAAGTACTGTGGAATATTAATATTTCGTGCAATAATTGAAGAAGGAAGTATGTCACGTTTAGTTTAAGTTAGAAGACTGATTTCGAAACGATTCTTTGTAGTTTTCGAGATGTCCGCATAGCGGCGTTTACGCCGCTCAAAGGGTCATTTTCATCCGCGTTAGAACTTAAAACACAGGTGGATATTCGAGTCTTGACTTGTGCACAGTCGTGAGTCAACGGATTTTCGTGGTCACGTAATATCTACTGCCCAACAGTTTGTGCTAGTGTAATAAACATCTCTAACTACTTCAGTGAAAATTGAACCTCTCTAGAATTTCTCACAGATTTTATCATGTCATTCGTCAAACAAATCGGCGATTTGCAACTCAATGAAGAGGGCAATATTTTCACGTGGGAAATAACGCAGGATTTACCATTGTTAAAAAAACATAAAGTGGTTGTATCAGACACATTCAATTTCTCTAATGACGATGAAAAAGAATTTCAACTGAAACTATACCACTGCGCAAAAAACCCTAATCCAAGCAATTGCCAAGTTAGTTCGCATTGTTCGTGTAAAAATGTTTGGCGTTTAGTTCTACGCTGCAGAAATAAAGATTCATCAAGTTATCGTTTGAATTTCGACATATCAGTAATGAAGGATAATGAAATTTTCAGTAGCCGAAATGATGATATGTTTCGTATTTCTGACCGTGATGGTGAAGAGGCAATTCTCAATATCTGTCCTAACTATGTCCCAGAATTCATTTCACAGAAGAATAATATAAAAATTCAATGCAAGTTGAAGTGTGAGATAGACGATGTGAATATAAAGTTAGGAAAAAGATTTAATTTCGAGAGAATGTTTCTCGATGAAAAATTCAGCGATATTAAGATACGAACTGCTTCTGAGAAGGAAATTCCAGCCCATAGAATCCTACTGGCTACTGAAAGTCCAGTATTTGAAGCCATGTTTACACATGATATGATGGAAAACAAATGCCAATTGGTCGATATGGTCGACATTAGTTATGATACTGCAGTTGAGATGCTACGATACATTTACACGGGTAGTTTCAAGACTGAAGAATTTTCCACGACTACAGAACTTTTGGCGGCAGCTAACAAGTATCAACTTCAAGAATTGAAAATAAAATGCGAACACTTATTAGGCTCAAAGTTATTAACTGATAATGTTATTGACACCCTCAGAATCGCTGATGTTCATGGTGCGGACCTTTTGAAGAAAAAAGCACTTAATTTTGTGAAACGTCAACTGACAGGGTCACAGACCTTAGATGATATGAGTGATATGCTTCTCAGTAAAAAACGAAAGCTGGAATAAATTTTCACTTTTCAATTATAAACTTTTATATTTGTTTATCGATGATAATAACTTTATTACGAATTAAAAAACTCTATAGTATAGTATACGTATACAACATGTATACAACATGTACGTATCATACCCTACAGGATCATATTGGCATCAGCGAGCTACGATAGCGTTTCATAATTATTGACCGAACACGCACCAACAAGTACAGCCTGTGCGAACTGCGAAGTAGCGAGGGAGAGGGAGAGAGATGCACGACGCCACATCAAGACCTTTGTAAAAGCATGTGCGCCGAGAGCTTCTATTTCTTGCCTGTGTCACGAACTCGGGACCACAGAAGAAGAAAGCAAGCGTGCAGACACTCGACACTGTCGAGCGACAAATCATAGCACGCGAAGCAACTAGGAGCTACTGTCAAGTGTCAGACGAAGAACTCATGATTATCGCGCTCGCTCGTCCTTCAGTTTTCACGAACTCGCTGCCCGCGAGCCGTAAAGAAGCATCACATTAAAAAAAGATGACTTCTTCAAATTAACCATTCAGTTTTCGAGTTCTTTGCTAAACGACACTTACACGACGATACGTTTTCCCCGAGGCTCGCCACAATAGTCGCGCGCAGATGAAACAGAGGCAAAAAAGGATTTCCTTATCAGTTCCAGAACGCAAGGGTAGCAAATCCAGTGACCAGTATTGACTTGTGCAGCGGTAGTCTGTCGTAGTTAACCAGTGAATTGCCATAGCCATATAATATTTTCAGTTTGGACAAGTGCGATAACAATTTGAATAACTCCAGTGATAATAGAATATTTTCTATAACTTCTTCGAAGTGTAACATGTCTTTCGTCGTCAAACAAATTGGCAAGTCCGAAATTAATACGGAGACCAACATACTTACATGGATGTTATCGAAGGATGCTTTATTGTTGTTGTTAAAACATAAAACAGTTGTATCTGGCATATTCGATGTCGATGTACATGGGAAAGGTGAATTAGTATATTTTTATTTAAAACTACAAGAGTGCCATACTCTTCAAAGTGTGCCTATAATTCAGTTCGAGTTCAACCAAGTTTGGCGTTTATTTCTATGCTGTACTGAACAAGAATCATCATTTGGTTGTTTAAAGTACGAGATATCAATATTCAAGGATAGGGACATTTTTGACACTCGAACGGATAATTGTACATTTGATAGATATCGTAGTGAAGAACCGATCTTGAACATACCTCCAGTCGACATCGATAGATTAATTACATCCTCGGCTAAAGTAAAAATCCAATGCAAAATTACAGCCACGGCTACGGAAAATATCAACAATTTTCAAAATCAATCTGTAAATAGGAATGAAAAGTTGAGATCAAAATCAAATATCGAGAGAATGTTTCTTGATAAAAAATTCAGTGACATTTTGCTACGAACAAAATGCGGAAAGAAAATTCCAGCTCATAGGGTCATATTGGCTAGTGCAAGTCCAGCATTTGAAGCAATATGTAGTTGCGATGTATTTAAAAACGAAGATGGATCGGTGGAAATGATGAGCGTTAGCTACCATTCTGCAATTGAGATGATACGATACATTTACACAGGTAGTTTCAATATTCAAGATGATGCCACGACTGCAGAACTTTTGATGACTGCTGAGAATTATCAGCTTCGAGAATTGAAGAACGAATGCGAACACATATTAGGTTCCAACATAACAACTGAAAATGCTATGTCAGTTCTCCGATTTGCTGATAAATTGAGCGCGGAATATCTGAAGGAAAAAGCAGTTGATTTTATCAAACGTCAATTGACCGGAAAAATGCCTGTAAATGATGTGAGTGATTTACTTCTAGGAAAAAAACGAAAACATAAATGAACTTTCTTATTTCAATTAAACTTTGTTTTCCGTTGGCGATGATATAAACTCGAAAACTGTTTGTTATTTTTGTTCTAAAAATAAAGATTTATTGTCAAAATTCATCCCTCTGTTTGATTGTTCAATACATTATAATACATTTGATCATTGACTCCAAAATTTTGAAATAACTCAAAAAATGAACGATAAGTGTTTAAGCATTTTGTATGTTTATGCAGAGAAAAATTCAATGCGATACGGAACTGTTCACGTGAACCATGTGATATGACTGTGAACAGAATGACAAAAATGGTTGCAGTAACATGTAAGAGCCTTTGTTCGATCGCTTATAAGCATTACCGCTTTTTCAGGACTATTTAAAATTTTAGCTTGAAATATTTTTCACCTTTTTAGCTGTCCTTCTCACGTTTGTGTATAGTCATGGGCAATTAGCTCTTTGCCATGGTTGTTTGATAAAATCGGCATCTACGGCTAAGATTCAATACTATTGATATTTTCTCTAAAAATTCAAGGAAAAAATATTCATGTCTTCATGTTAAATTTTTCTAAATTAAATCGAATGATCTTTTCGAATCAACGCTGTTGTTTCCCAAAATTTCCGCTATGCGACGCTCGCCCAGACGTCTAAATTAAACGGGTTGTTATATCGATTTTAGGACATGTAAGTGACTATTTGGGTTTTAATTTGCTCAACGGATAGTCGTATACATAAGTAGTTAGTCAACATTGCCGTGACCACATATATCAACTTTCTAATTGTGTACGCGAGAGTAATTAGTGATAGAAATCCCACACGTGTCACAATATGTCGTTCGTCAAAATCGGCGATTTGCAAATTAATGAAGAGGGCAATATTTTCACGTGGGAAATAACGCAGGATTTACCATTGTTAGAAAAACATGAAGTGGTTGTGTCGGACACATTCAATTTCCATAATGACGATAAAAAAGTATTTCAATTGGAAGTGCGCCACTGCATAAATCATCCCATTCCACCCGACTGTCAATCTACTCCGGAATGCGAATGTGAAAAGGTTTGGCGTTTATATCTACGCTGTATCGATCAAGACTCATCAATCGATCGGCGGGGGTACAATATAATAATATTCAAGAATGGCGAAATTTTCGACGGCCGTCACGCTCTTATGTTAGAAAGCGAAGCACCTATTCTCAACATGTGCGAAACCCATGTCAAACAATTCGTTCGATCCGAGGATGATATAAAAATTCAGTGCAAATTAAATTATTTAGAGAGCGAGTTATACGATCTGGATCAAGATGTGAGGCCGAAATTAAATTTCGAGAGGATGTTTCTAGACAAAAAATACAGCGATATTTTGCTAAAAACAGCATGTGGAAAAGAAATTCCGGCTCATAAAGTCGTATTGGCTGTTGCAAGTCCAATGTTTGACGTCATGTTTAATCATGATATGATAGAAAATAAATGCCAATTGGTCGATATAGACGTCGACATTAGTTATGATACTGCAGTTGAGATGCTACGATACATTTACACGGGTAGTTTCGAGACTCAAGAATTTTCCACGACTGCAGAACTTTTGGCGGCCGCTGACAAGTATCAGATTCGAGATTTGAAAATAAAATGCGAGCGCATATTAGGCTCCAAGTTATCAACCGAGAATGCTATGGACACTCTGAGAATGGCTGATACGTATGGTGCAGAACGTCTGAAGATACAAACAATTGATTTTATCAGAAACCAATCGTTCGTAGCATTGACCTGCAATGAAATCAGTAATATGCTTTTAGGAAAGAAAACAAAAGAATAAATACACTTTCAATTTAACTTTTTTATTCAATTATCGATAAGATTACCTTGGAAACTTTACTTTTTTTACCGAAAATAAAGATTTGTAGTTCTATTATTCAATTCATTATATTTGATTATTGATTTAACAACCCTATTTCTAAATTCCGCTACAATTATGTGAACAATAAAGTATTATTCACGAGCCAAATGACAAAAGTAGTTGTCGTGACATGTAAAAACCTTTTTTCTTTTACTCGAAATGAACTAAACTCGAAATTTTTGTTACCTCTAGAACAGAACCATTTAATTCACTAGGTTAGCTTAAAAATGAGTTTTCATTTAGACACTGACCTGAAGGCATCAATTTTCTACTACAACATTTATTCTATCTTTCAGAAAAAATGCAGTTACTTTACACTGTACTATCAATGACGTATCAAAAGTCATGCTTACACCGGTCACCTAAGCATCAACACTTTTTCAGGACTATCTCACATTGAAGTACTGAAGGGCTTTGAATATTTCTCATCTACTTCGCTATCCTTATCACATGCCAATAATTAAGAGCGGTCAGCTCATGGCTACCACACATCAATTAACATTGACCTTGAATGAAATGAGTGATAAGCTTCTTGGAGAAAAACCGAAAGAAAACATCGATTTTCATTTTTCTATTTTACTTATATTTGCTAGTTGATAACAATTAATCTAAAATGCCTTGTCATTTTGATATTGAAAATGAAGATTTACCATCGAAATTTATCCATCGATTTTATCATTCAATTTATTATAATATATTTGGGCATTGATTTAAGAATGGCCTAATTACTATATTCCACAAAAATTATGCAAAGAATAAACTTTTGAATTATATGGGATGATACAAAGGAAAAATTTAATGCCACGAGAAACAGTTCATGTGACCGTGACATGACCGAATTACAAAAATAGTTACTTCAAATTTTTTTTCTATATAAAATGAATTAAACTCGAAGTTGTACCCAAAAAATTATCATTCAATACACTTCACTAATAAATTAATGTTTATAGACATACTGACCAAAAATCATGTGGGCGATCAGCTCACGGATGAGGTCTTTTGATACCACCAGCGCCTGCGGTAGAAATTTAAAGACAAATTTAATATTCTTTGCAATAATTCTAGAAGAAAGTATTTCACATCTCAGTTAACTTGGAATTAAGACTGAAAAATTTGATTTTTTAACATCAAATTCTAGAAACGAGTGATTTTTTCAAGCGACTATGTAGTTTTCGAATTGTCCGCTAAGCGGCGTTTACACGACAATACTCGAGCTCGATAGGGAATCACACGCAGATAAAACAAAGTCCTCAAATCTCAATGGGTCTTTTTGATCAGTTTTAGAACGCATCATAGGTGGCTATTTGAGACTTAACTTATGGCCGTATATTTTAAATTTGGGTAACACCACTAGATAGTGCCATAAAGAAGAAGAAGAAGAAGAAGAAGAAGAAGAAGAAGAAGAAGAAGAAGAAGAAGAAGAAGAAGAAGAAGAAGAAGAAGAAGAAGAAGAAGAAGAGTCTTGACTTGTGCAACAGTCAGTTGTGAGTCAGTCAGCTGGTTGTCGTGGTCGTGTAATATCTACTGCTCAACAGTTAGTGCAAGTGTGATAAAAATCTCCAGCTACTTCAGTGAAAATTGAACCTTTCTAGAATTTCTTGCAGAATTTAACATGTCATCCGTCAAAATCGGCGATTTGCAAATTAATGAAGAGGGCAATATTTTCACATGGGAAATACCACAGGTTTATTCATCGTTTGAAAAACAGGAAGTGGTTGTATCAGACACATTCAATTTCCTTCGTGACGATGAAAAAAATTTCAATTGGAACTACACTACTGCAGCAGA
Source organism: Trichogramma pretiosum (assembly GCF_000599845.2). Lineage (NCBI taxonomy): Eukaryota > Metazoa > Arthropoda > Insecta > Hymenoptera > Trichogrammatidae > Trichogramma > Trichogramma pretiosum. The sequence goes on along the minus strand of NW_019641609.1, from coordinate 154,193 downwards.
AATCCTAATCCAATCAATTGCCAAGTTAGTTCGCATTGTTCGTGTAAAAATGTTTGGCGTTTAGTTCTACGCTGTATAGAACAAGACTCATCAACGGATCCATGGAAGTGCGAAATATCAGTAATAAAGGGTACAACAATTTTGTTTAGCCGAAAAGATGATATATTTCGTACTTTTGTGCCTGATAGTGAAGAAGCAATTCTTAATATCTGTCTAAATCCAATTTTTAACATTTCTCCTACGAAAATTCTATGCAAATTAATATTTTTTAAGAATGCGATGGTCGATATGAATAAAGAGTTGGGAGGAAAATTTAATTTCGAAAGGATGTTTCTCGATAAAAAACTCAGCGATATTTTGCTACGAACAAAATGCGGAAAGGAAATCCCAGCTCATAGGGTCATATTGGCTACTGCAAGTCCAGTATTTGAAGCCATGTTTAGTCACGATATGTTGGAAAACAAACGCCAATTAGTTGATATAGTCGAGATTAGTTACGATACTGTAGTTGAGATGGTACGATACATTTACACAGGTAGTTTCAAGACTCAAGAATTTTCCACGACTGCAGAACTTTTGGCGGCCGCTGACAAGTATCAGCTTCAAAAATTGAAAATAAAATGCGAATGTATATTGGGTTCCAAGTTATCAATTGAAAATACTATAGATATTCTTAGAATCTCTGATACTTATGATTCAGACCGTTTGATGAAAAAAGCAGTTGATTTTGTCAAACGCCAATTAATCGGAACATTGCCCTTGAATGAAATGAGAGATATGCTTCTTGGGAAAAAAAGAAATGAAACATAGACTTTCTTTTATCCATTTTACTTATATTCGTTAATTAATAACATTTACTCTAAAACGCCTTTTTAATTTGAACTGAAAATAAACATTTACCGTTAAAATTTACTCCTGCGTTTTATTGTTTGATTCATCACTATTATATATTTCATCAATGCCGGAATGGCTAAATTTATCAACCAGTATAAGCGTATATAATCGTTTAAATTACCAAATCGAATGTGGTAAGAAACTAATGTCAAACTGGGCTCGGGCAATTCGACACTAAAATTGAATCAAAATAAGAGTTTTTTATTGAATCACTTTTGTACCCTTCCAAAGTTCCCTCTGTAGCTGAACATCTTCAGTGGCCTCGCGCGCGCGACTTTTGATTTTTATCAAATTGAAATAAACATACAAAGCTATTCATACACGAAGGAGTGATCGGCCTTTTTTCTTCGTCTTCTCGTGCAGAGAGCGATAGAACTGCCTTAAGGTCTCGCTCGAATGGCAAAATTTGTGCAATATGCGTGGCACATAGCATCATATTAATATTTAATGTATATCAGTTGACGTTATTTTGTAACCAGTATTACAATACGATCGCAATGTTGCAGATATCGAGCAAGCCGAGGCTCTCGAGGAAATCAGGCGGAGAGAAATGACGATGACTTCGAGGCACCGAGGAAAGGGCACCGTAACGAGATCGAGGAACTATCCCGGAAGGTGAGAGGATATTGACAATAATCAAAACTTGTGTACTTTTTTCTTTTAATAGCGTGTCGATTTTTATTAATTCACAGAATTAATAGCATAATCATATTCGGTAACTTAGCTTCGTTTTTTTCTTAAAAAAATAATTATTGTGATTTAAAATATTCTTAAGACAACTAGAATACATAATACTTTCTGAACGTTAGTACAAATGAAAAGTATATATACGTTAATCGATCAATCTTCAATAGCTTAAAATGATAAATTTCCTTCACCAACGCTCTGGGAAATCAAATGGAAATTTTTTACTAATTCGTTTTCGAGCAAAAATAAAAATAGTTCGTAGCAGCATTTAATGTGCACGAAGCTTCGGGATAGTCTAATTACTATTCACTGAAACAAAATCAATAATGCTGCCTAAGTTAATTGTATGTACAGTTGATTTGGTTTTTTCACAAGCGTCATTCTAAACGCTGAATTTCGCAGTTCGTTGCGCAACAATATAATAATACGATAATATCTATAACGATGAAAAGATCTTTTTGGTCAACGCTGCCAACCGGGGCCGAAAATTATTATAATTTTATCCTACTCTCTTTTCTTCTTTTATAATTAAGCTATTAACACACTCTATGTTATCTCTACAGTATAAAAAATAGATATTGAGACTTTACATAATATGATTAATCTAAACTGTAAGTTGAAATTTCATTTGTACTTGTAATTTTTTTTTACATCAGGGAGGAGTGCGCAATACATCATCCCCAACGTCAATACGGTTTGCTTGACGCTTATCCGGAGGATGATTACGATACGAGACCATCGCTCTACAGTCCACCCACTCATAACATAGGTCTTAGCACGTACGGACACCTTCACATCGATTACACAAGCAGTTGGAATTCACTTCACAGAAAGATCGCCAGCAAATGAAATTATTTGTAATACAAATAAAAGAAGAGGTTTTTGCAACGAAGATTCTATATCTACATCTAACTGCTGTGTAAATTATTCAATTCATTTATCTAATGAGTTCTGCGATTTGTAAATAAACTTTTCGATCAAATCTAAATTTGTGAATTTGTGATAAGGTCACCAGCCTTGAATCACTCTATCCGTAATTTTTTACATAGACAATTATCTTATATCATAATAATAGAAGATAAAAGTATTGTATCGTTTTGAATTTTTTTCAAGAACAATTAAAAAATCTGTCAAGATTTAAGAAAATCACTAATTTCCATCAACTTCTAATTCTACCCATGATTCATCATCATCTGGACAGTAAAGTTTTCTTTTTTTACAACTGTCAGTGGAGGAACTTGTGCTCGATGTGGCTCTACTGTTATGATTAAGAGAGTCGTTTTTATATGTAATGTCCAAATTCGAATATCTGCAACAAACATGTACATAAATACAATATTACTTATCATTCAAGATTAATGAAATAAAAAATTTGTACATTATGAAAATAAATATTAAAATAAAAGTACTTCAAATATTAAATATGTATACATACTTTGGCTGCGACATCCTTTTCTTCTTACTTTTTTGAATTTTTTTTGGTTCCGTTAGGTCAAAAGAAGGATGATCAAAATGTAGCGAGCTAGGAGGAGCAGTCATAGCTGATACAGGTACTGTTGGCTGTAATATCCATGATTAATTAAATTAATGAAGGACATATATTTCATGCCATCATCAAGATAGTCACAAAAAAGTTACAAACCAGAGATGATTTTTTCGGGCTGTTCGTGGTTATTTGATGAAATATTTCTCTGAAACTTTCATTTGGAATAGTATTATTATTAGTCCTTGTATCTCTTAGGAGTTTCACTTCACCCCTCAATTCTTCAACTGAAAATAGTAAAAGTAAAACTTTAATTTAAATACAATGACACTTCATATAATTAGAAATAAAATTGTATAATACTTTTATAATATTCACAAGTAAATTATATAAGTTATAATAATTGAATAATATTATTGAACACATTACTTTTTTTCGAATGATCCTCTAGAAGATTAGATTGTTCTTCTATCGTACTCCTTAGATTATTATTTTCTCTCTGCAACGACTCAACTTTCTCAATGTTTTCTGTACTTTTGCGTTTGAGCATTCGTATCAGCTCTTGCCGCTGATGATCAGTCTTGACCAAACGCCTTCTCAACTCTTGGACAGCTTTTTCTAGACTCTCGTTGGTGGTCTGTAGCTCTAAATATTCCTAAAATTGAATTTGAAAATTATAATTCTGAAATATTCTACAGCACAGATGAAGACATATTATAACGTGAATGGAAAAGGAGCTCTGATCATCAAGTGGTACCAGACACAACAAAAAGCCAGAAATCTGCAGTATGTAATTTTGCAGTTATCCTAAGCCCATGACAGCTCAACCAAACCACGAGTACGGATAAACAAGAGAATGTGCATTATATAACGGTACTTAGAATTGCAATGTAACGAGCGTACAAGAGTCACGATAGAATTGTCGAGCTAGAAGTGTTCGACGCAATTAATCGAACGCGCGACATTTTACAACGGTTTAAGATCAACGAATGCCATCACCGATCGCGTCAATCAATTTAACGACAATAGTCACTCTTCAATCGCGTCGCGTGCAACAAAATGCACGAAGGTAATCAATCGATAAAATGGAAAAAAGTATTAAAATAAATCACACTAACGTTCTTCATTTTGGTAAATTCGCGCAAGATCATGTTGACTTGAAGCTTCGCTGACTCCTTCATCCCGCAACTGTCAACAACTAGCTTTATGGCTTTTCGCCTCGTGGACCTCATGTTGATGTAAATAATGTATAATTTATGCTGTGTGTCCGGACTGTCGTGCGTGTATCGAACTGCTTTCAGATTCAGCGAACGTTGTGTACACACATAATGGTGGGCGCACTGTAGACTGCTGCTGTCTATTCCGCGTTATGATACATTAAAATACTGCACAGTTGCGCATATAAGCTGCTCTGTGGTGGTGTTGCGCTGTGCTTGTCGAAACCTGCATAGGTAGCGCGCACATCTGCACGCGACTATACATGTATAGAGCTGTTTTATATAGAGCCTTGTGCTCTACATGGGATATTGCTGTACTATGCAGAAAAAGTTGCGACTTTCTCGCTGTATCACTGCAACAACGTGAAGATCATTGCAATTCTGAATTCAAATTGTAGGAAAATTTTGATACTGATCAAATTAACGAATTGCAACACGATATTTATTGTTAAAAATGTACAACATTTTAACTGTATGTAAATCTACGGTTATGCCCATATACTTACATTTCACGTTCTATAACACTTCGAATGTTAGAAAGGGAGAGAGAGACGGAGAGAGGCTCAAAGAAAACAAAGATCGTGCGCGTGTGCACCAGTTACAGCGGAATCGAACGCGCCGCGATTGGCTGGCCGACGCACCAACCTCGAGGCTCCGATAAAAAAGTCGAGAAATTCGTCTGCGCACATGTGCTAGTATAAAAGTTGCTCGTAGGACGTCCAGGTCGTCGTGGTTGATTCGCGCGAACGCTGTTCGTCTGCAACAACAACATGTATCCTCGAGCCTTGAGAAGTATCTTCGTGAAATTTACGAACCAGCAGACGACCAGCTCGGTCGTAAACAATGGCTTTTCCGCCGTGACACTTCAGAAGTTGCAGGCTAGCGAGGCTCGCCGGCATTTCGCCACCCATTTCGACGAGGAGTTTGAGCACGAGGACGAGGATGAGCTGCCCGAGGGTTTACAAAAAAAGCACTGGATCGATTCGAAAGCTCAAAAAGAAGTCGACAAGATGCTTGCTACGAAGCCGGAGATCGCCAAGTTGAAAAAGGTCATCGAACTCGAATGGGAAGTCATGAAGCAGGATGGCGAGTGCGTTCCCTCTGCACTCAGGCCCAGAGATTGGGAAGAAGTATTGAAACTCCCTAGTCGTAATAAAAGAAGGTAAGTAACTTTTATTCTTTACTTTCATCAGTTACAAAAATTTTACGTATGCGCTAATTGTCAAAATTTGTTTTGCAGAAAGTTTTTCAACTACCTATTCATTATAGAAAAGCAAAAAGAAAAAAGACAAATGGAAAAGCTACAGAATATGGCTGAATTAGAATTAGTTAGAGAAGAAAGAGCAAAAAGGGAAGTGTCCAATGAAATAGTATATGGTTTTGGAGCCAACTTTTTGTTAAGACGTATCAGTGATGCAACGATGAATCATATGTATAATTGGAATGTGCATCGAGCTTCAATGTTTGGCAACAAACTTGTCTATGACTTTAGTTATGAAAAACTAATGACAAACTTTGAACTTAAAAGCTGTGCCAAACAAATTATGGAATCGTTTGCTGTAAATAGAATTCATAACTATCCTTTCGAGATGACTTTTTGCAATGTAAATATGAATGGTCCATTGTTTGAAAGAGTGATGAGGTTCATGCCACATATTCTTGATGATGATTTTCCTATTAGAGTTGAGGAGAAGTCATATTTAGATCTATTTGACAAATCTCAAGTGGTATATCTGTCATCAGATGCACCTACCATGATGGAAAAATATGATCCTGAATCAATTTATATTGTTGGCGCCTATGTTGATAGGGTAAAATTACTATGAATTACTTTTTATGATTAATCAACTTTGCAATGATAAAATAATTAACTCATAATTTATTTTTTTTTACAGGGACCTAAAAAGCCTATATCTATGGCAAAAGCCAAAAAAGATAAAATCAAAATGGTTAAGTTCCCAATAGATAAGTACATTCGTTTTGGTGATGGTTCTGGCAAAGATCTAACCCTTAATCAGTGTACATCAATCATGTTGGATGCACAGTGTTATGGAATGGAAGAAGCTATGAAACATGTTCCACGAAGAAAATTGTTGGAGAGTAGAGTAAAAGTTTTAGAAAGAAAAATTCAAAAAGATCTCTTTCTAAGTAAAACAGGTACAGAAGAGCTTGCCTATGATAATGACGATGTGGTAAGACCTCAGATAATGAGTGAAAATGTGTATGATTTTAGTCACTCAGCTAGATCAAAGCATCGCAAACAATGGAATAAGTAGGTTAAGTAGGTTTTAATAAAGTTTTGACAATGTTATTTATTAAAAATGGAACTTTTCTCAACAAATTCTTTATTTTTCCTGGTTTACTCTGACTTCATACATAAATAATGAATACAGTAGATTGATTTATAGGTTTGTAATCACTGGGTTACTAAAACTTAAAAAAACAAAAAATAGTTGCATCTTATACTAGCTGCAGTCTTTAATCACTCATTGTTCTTTTCATGAAGAGAAAAAATTATTTTTTACAACCACAATTACATCTATTAGAAAGGAACAAGAGCAATGAATTTTTGTGAAATTTCACATTTTTAATCACATAATTTACTTCAACGCGGTTGAAATTTTCAATTGACACACCATGTCTTAAAAATACATCACACTTTTTTTACAAATCATCATCTATTAGATGTAAAATTTCTTTTTATTGAAACATGCGGATACAATTTCCGCCATTCATTAATTTTCGAATCGCTTATACCATCACAAAAACTCAAGTCTATCATTTGTAACTGTAGATAACAAAGTAGTTTTATACAAAACTCTGGACTTAAGAATCTTGCCCCAACAAGATCGAGTTGTTGCAAATTTCGGCAAAACAGTAGTGGCTCGAGATCACGATCCGTCAGCCCACGGAATGACGTTAAAAAAACTTTTTCTAATTTTTTACATGAGCCTAGAAATACTCTCAATGAGTCACCTAAAGGTCCAATCCCAGTGCTGCAAGATAGAAATTATATTTTAGTTCATATATTATCCAATCCATCGCAAAGGTGAATTATCAAATATGTATATACTAACCACCATCCAAAATCAACTTCTCTCAAATTAGAGCAATTCGTTAAAGCTCTCAAACCATTGACCGTCAAAGTTTGAGCTTTCCAACAATCAATGCTTTCCAAATTTAAACAAGAAGCGGCTATTTCGGTGGCTACTTCATCCATGTTCAAACAATCGTGCATACCGGCTAAATTCAAATGCTTCAATCGAGTATTTTTTCTGAGAATTGCGCACAATTTATCAGTTTCTATCATCGTTCTATACAAGTCTAGTATCTCTAGATTTTCTAAATTTTCTAATAGCATGAAACCGTTATTGCTTATGGTTGTACAGTTTCGTAACTTGAGTTCTGAAAATTTGTTATTGCTTTATTAAAAAAAAAAAACTATTGTATATTGAAAATATCTTAAATTGAATTTACCTTTAAGATTTTTACAAATTGACGAAATTTTTTCAATCACTGCATCATTTACGAATTTGCAGCAGTTCAGTCTTAAATGAGTAAGCGAATTTCCGCTGCTCTGGAGAAATGCGATGAAATTATCGGAGCTGATCATGTCATAATTTCCACACCAAGACAAATCCAATCTTTGTAAATACTGACATTTGGATATAAAATTGTTTAAAACTGACGCATCGATGCAGTGCCAGTAGGGTTTCAGGTTCAGACTTCTGTACAATAGACAATCGCGAGAGATATTATTGAAATGACGATTGACTTGACTCACACGACAGAGCGACCTTATATCTAAATATTTGAAAATTTTAAGTATAGTTTCATCCTGCAAAAATGGAAAGCAATCATTAGATTTTAAAGCATTATAAATTCGTTTTTCTTTAAATAATACTCACCGGTAAAGCGGCAAAACTACTGGATATATTGTCGTTGACATTTAAATCAGTCTCTGATAAAATTTGACTTTTTGAACATGAATTATTCATGTCTTCAATAATTTTCGGAAAATCTTCGAGTAATTTATGTAACGAATTGTAAGCCTCCAAGTACGGTGGAATGTGATGGCAGTGTAAACCTAGTTTTGTTACCAATCTTCCTTTAGGAACTCTTTCAATATTTTTACTGAAAAAAAAATTCGTAAAATATTATCGAAGCTATTTTTTTGTGATCTACGTGAAACGCTTGATAATTTCGATCAAGAAGTTTCATTCACATCGAAATATTATTATTAGCAATAATTAAACGCACCTTTTACAAGGATCCCAATACTTATGCAATGAACTTTTCAGTAAATGTAAGTCATGGTGACACTTGAAATAATTGGGAGTCAAATTGTATGAATCTCCATCATTTGGTCTAGTATCCCCTAATTCTCTTAATAATCCAGTTAAGCTCTTGGGCCGCGGCCCTAAATTAGGCACAATCAATTCTGTCGTACCTATGAGCTGAACAGCATCCAATTCTGTATAATAATCCAGTAGACTATGATTGAACTCCAATCTCAATATTTTCGTCTTGAAATTGATCTGCTGCAGAGGCGGAGAAAATATTCTGGGCTTGTGAGGCACAACCTGTGGTGGTCCGTTCCATAATTTCGTCCATCTCCCATCCTCGTCTCTAGCCCAAATAGCTACGACACTTCCGGGATTGTAAGTCTCGTAGATGGATATTCTCACCGGATAAACATCTTTAGAGAAGGATAAATCTACGAACGAAAAAAATAGGCATTATTCATCAATGAAAGACAAAACAATGAAAACAATAAACGCAAATAAAAACAAAATCGATCGTCGAAGATAAGATAAATAAACGTTCGAGAATTTGGCACTAATATGTAAATAAAAAAAACAGAAACAAACAAAAGATCAGATGAATTAGCAAGATAAATATTTGTTTTGTGTTTTTTTTTCTTTTCGCCAGTATGATTCACGTCGCGCGCCTTAACTCGGGCGATTATTAAGCTCTCTTGAATGCAACGACGTGCAAGTATGCGCGCTGTATAAAGTCTCTCTCTCTCTCTCTTTGTGAAAGTACTTACCTATGTAATCATGACTAACTACCGGACCATTGTTCTGTGGCATGTAGTCCAGACATTTGGAAGGTGCTCGATCCCACCACTTGCCGTACGTACGCTATGGCAACAACCAAAAATCACACACACATATAATCCTCGAATCAAGGCTCCTTGTACATTTATTGATTTTTGCATTTTTATTCAAATCTCACCATGACGAAAGCCTGCGGAAAGTCGCCGTAATCCGGGAACTTGCTCGGATTGCCGGCGATGTTGTAAGCCGTGTACGAGATGTTGCTGTTGTTGCCGTACTGCGAGCTGAAGTCCACGACGTCGCTGACGAACTGCTCGACGAACTGTACCTGCGGATGCTGCAGCTGCCTCGAGCGGGACAATGACCTTATACCGCTGCTGCTGCTGCTGACGCTGATGTTTTGAAGCCGATGACCATGATGATGCTGGGCCGCGCTCGAGCTGCCCTGCGAAGAGACGAGCTCGAGTCGGGCCGTAGCTCCTTCGCACGAAGACACCATTTTACTTCGAGTGCATTCCCTTTTACAGGCTCTTCCTCGGGCACTTGTCCTGCGCGTCCTGCTGCCGTCGAGCCGCACACAGCTCTAAACAGTACGACGACGACGACGGTCGATGGCTCTTTTTTTCTTCTACGGCGCTCTTGAATCGCTCAAGGATTCCATTTGTCCTCGCGCGCGGTCTTTCTTTGTCGCTATACTGCTCGCGTATTATAATGCAGCTAGCTACCGAAGCAGTGTCTGCACCAGCAGCACCGATGCCTATACAATGCGAACGAGCGGAGTAGCGCATGCAGCAGAGACTCGCACGAACAGAGAGCGAGAGAGCGAGTAATGCACGTATGTGTATGTACGTACTCTCGGCCCCGGAGTATTGACAGGTCGCTGCGCCTCGGCGGTCTCAGCAGCAGCTCCGAGTCCGACGCTCTCTTTCTCTCCCTCTCATGCGCTGCTGCTGCTGCTGCTGCTGCTGCTGCGGCACTTGCACATTATATTATATATACAGACTTATGTGTACGGAGGTAGGTATATAAGGTATGTAGCAGCAGCAGCGGCCAGCGGTGGTGGTGGTGGTGGTGGCTGGCGGCAGCTTGGCTGGTTGATGCGGCTCGTTCGTCCGCAACATTGTGCACCTAATGCGATTGCAGCGGCTAGTGGCAGCTCTACCTATGTGTATGTAGCAAAGTAACAATCCCCCATGCGAGAGGGGGAGAAAACGACGGTGAGATTCATGTATGCGTCAGTCCGAGCGCAAGCCGGGTAAAAAAGCATCAGAGAGAGAAGGAAAGAGAGACACAAATCGATCGCACGCATGTGCTTGCACACGCACAGTACACTACGATACATACACAATGCTCGAGCCATCGCTGTATGTGTGTATACATACAAAGCCAGCTGTTTGGCCCTTCGAAGCGCGCTTGTAAACAATACAAGTGCGAGAAGGGGCTCTCTCTTCGGAGCTCGCCGGTGCGACGATGATTATGTACGAAATAGGCACTTTTAGTCTGTCCGAACAATTCAGAACGATCAATTGCCCGCTGCTGCTGTGTTTTGTACCTATCGTACTAGCAAGACTCGAGACTTTTCGCACGTTGCTTTTTTTATTAGAGAGAGACCACGAGAGACTCCTACCGGCAAAAAACTGCTCTTCTGCTCCGAGCATCATCTGCCTTCTGCAAGCATGGCCTGGTCTCGTAACCAAATCTTGATAGTCGTTGGTTTCATCGTTCTGGAGGCGGTCGCCAGCTTCGCGATCGGAATCTATGATAACGATTTTCCAGGCTTCTTTATTTTTTTAATTGAGAAATTTCATATGCTGAAGTTCTTATTGATGTAACGTTATTCGAGCGAGCTTGTGTTTATTGTTTTTGAATCGAGCTGCGGACCGGTGCACAGACGCGCGCTGCCAGCTTACTTGTGTTTACAAAATATGAACAACTTACTGACTGAGTCCATAAGGACTGTCGGACGAAAAATAGCATCTTGCGAAGTGAAACCGTCGGACCTGACCAAGGCGGCGTTGAAATTGACCACACAATTGAGGCCTCTGAACGCTTTCATCAATGTCACTCATCAACTGGCCAAGACTCAGTCCCAAGAGTCCGACAGCAGACAGGATAGTAAGAAGCTACTTGGCAGTCTCGATGGCATTCCCATAGCTGTCAAGGACAATTTCTGCACCGCGGGCCAACCAACGACGTGTGCATCCTTGATGTTGGCTGATTTTGTTCCTGGCTACGATGCAACTGTCTATAGGAAATTAAGAGAAGCTGGTTCGATTCTTGTGGGTAAAACTAACTTGGATCAGTTTGCCATGGGCTCAGGCACTGTTGACTCTTACTATGGACCTTCGAAAAATCTGTGGGGATCTGAACTTGCTAGAAATTATATTCTTGAAGATAACTCGCACAAAAATGAAATTGAAAATAGACCCCCGTTAGAAGAATGGTTTATTGCAGGTAATTTTTTTCATTTTTTGATTTGCTTGAATAAATTTAGAAATAAAAATTGATTGTTTATTTACAGGTGGTAGCAGTGGAGGCTCTGCTATAGCAGTTTCATCAGGAATGTGTTTCGCTGCATTAGGTTCAGATTCAGGAGGTTCAACTAGAAATCCTGCATCTTATTGTGGCGTAGTTGGTTTGAAACCTACCTATGGATTAGTTTCTAGACATGGCCTTATTCCTTTAGTCAATTCTATGGATGTACCAGGTATTCTCACACGTACGGTTGATGACTGTCTAGCTGTACTTAATACTATAGCTGGTCCTGACAATATGGACTCTACAACGATAAAAGTTCCATTTAAACCAATTGAGCTATCAACAAGTCTGGATATCAGTGGTCTGAAGATTGGTTTGCCCAAGGAGTATAAGTGTCCTGAACTCTCAGAAGAAGTAGAAAGTAATTGGCTGGAAGTGAGTCGACTATTGGAAGAAGCAGGTGCCAAAGTACTTCCTGTTTCTTTACCACATACAGAATACTCAATTGTGTGTTACTCGGTGCTCAACAAATGTGAAGTAGCAAGTAATATGTCAAGATACGATGGTCTTGAGTACGGACTAAGAGCAGATGAAAGCTCGTCACTAGATGCCTTATACGCCCAATCAAGAAGCGAGGGTTTTAACGACGTCGTTCGCAGTCGCATTTTAGCTGGAAACTATTTTTTACTTAGTGAAAATTATGAAAATTATTTTGTAAAAGCAATGAAAGTTCGCTCTCTCATAGCGCAAGATTTTGATAAAGTATGGGACTCCGGCGTAGATCTTCTATTGACGCCGACAACATTAACACAAGCTCCAAAGTACAAAGACTTTATCTGTGCAGATAATCAAGCTCAATGTTCTGTACAGGACTTTTGCACTCAACCAGCAAACATGGCTGGATTGCCAGCTATTAGTGTACCTATAAAATTGTCTAGAAGCGGCATGCCACTCAGTTTGCAGCTAATGGCACCTATGTTATGCGAAGAAAGATTGCTGAGGGTGGCAAAGTGGATAGAAGATATTGTAAAATTTCCTAGATTAGTACTAAAATAAATATCAATGTTGATACTATTGTAAAAAATGTATAGCTGTGTGTAAATATTTAATACAAGTTTTTAAAATAAATCTACGTTTCGTTACCTAAAGTATCCGTTTAATTTTCTTCAATTCATTCAAAGCAAAAATCTCTCGTGCTTATAGTAAACAATTCGAAACACAACAATGTCACTGCCACCGTTTCAATTGACAAAATTCGAATTTCGAACGTTCGAAAGACGGTTGGACAAGAGGGTCGCTGACGCGCCTCGATAAAGGGCCAACGTACGTACGGCGCAGTCGCGCTCGGTTGCTCTCCTTCCAGGGATGGACGGGGGACAATAGCCGCGCGCTCGTTCCAATCCGCGAGTAAGTTCCCCGCAGACACCAGTGCAGTGCACCAGTGCCGCCATATTACGAGCCTGGCGCACACAGCGCACAGCAGTCTGCAAAATTGAACGCACGGCCGACCCCCTTATACATGCAGCAAAGGAGCGTCAGTCGAGCAGGGACCGCGCGACCCTATATACACCGCCATATATGGCATATATAAGTATAGTAACTAACTTTTGTGTGTGCAGTCCACCACGCGCTCAGCAGTAGCAGTAGCAGCACCAAAAAGTGTGTTTGCCTATCTCGTGTACGAACTCGTACACGTTGTGTATTGTATTGTTTTAAATAAAAAAGAGAATTCGAAATATTATTACAAGTATAAAATCGGAGTGCGTCGTTTAGTGTGTCTCTCAGTGTGCAGTTGTTGGGAATTGTCATACAGTGTTGTTGTTCTCTCTCATTCTTTCGATACGATGTTGTTGTTGATTTCTCGTGACAACGAACCCGATGGATGATCGCCCGACTCGTTTCGAGAACGTGACGCCGAGGGAAGAACAGGTTGGTGATAATGCCAAGTTTATAATAGAGCCGAGCTCGACCCTACACATTATACAGAATCGATCTCGCGCTATGTACTTTTTGATTTTGCTCATAGCGACTTCGAAACTCGATCGTGCATCGTCCTTTACGTTTTTTTCCCGTCTTTACTTGGATGGATATAACGAGCGGTTGTCGAGCATGAGTCGGGAGCGAGAGAGGAGCTCGAAGTCGTCGTCCCCGATTAGTCAGCACCCCCTTTCGTGCTTGGGGCTGTGTGTGTGTGTGTGTGTGTTTGTATGTGTATGGTCGTAAATGTATAAGCCGACGTCAAGTCGAAATCGGGGGTTGTTGCCGTTAGGACATGTCTCAACTAGTATAGACCTGTATAATATGTGTTCAGAAATAAAATAAAGAAAAATCATCCTCTTGGCGTTTATCAGCCGTTGAAACAAGTGCCTGCAGTGCACTTTCCACGCGTGCACACCTCTCGCCACTCGATGATGATAAAAGAAAAAAAAAACAGAAGAAAGATGGGTCGAGCGTCGAGGGGGATGAAAAAAGTTACACGCTTTGAAATGACAGTCGCGCAGGAAAAGTGTGTGCAGCAGCAGCAGGTCAGGTCGCGCTCGCAAGATACTCGACTCCTCTACTTTTATTTATTTTTTATTTTGGAGGCCCTTGGCTTAAAGCTGCGACTATCTGGCATAAGCTGCTGCTGAAATTCTGCACGACGCGCGCCAGAGTACAGTGCCAGTGCACACATGTATTATGTATTAAGCAAACGATGACCTGACCTACAATATCATAAGCTTACGCTTTTGCCGCACGAATTTTTAGAGTGCGTCGCGCTCCGCGAATACACACACTCTGCACGCGTGCCTCGCTTACTTTTCTTTTTTTTTTGTTTCAACTCGTGTGCATTTGCACTTTTTTACATATCAGCTGAGTTACTCTTTATATATATCTTTCTTTCAAAAGGTACGTATGCGACTGGCTTTTATGCATCTGTATTATAAATACGTCGCTGGTCAACGTCGAGGTAGCGCGAGTTTTTCACGTTTATGAAACAATTAGAGTATCAAAAGCTCGAGCCACTCGCCGCATGCCAAAAATGCCATACGTCGGCGAAAGTTTTTCAGACCGTCGATCGGATCGATACGTTTCACTCGAATAAACAATCATGGGGAAAAATGCATGTGGAATCGAGCGAGTGGCTCGCGCATCGGACAGAGCATAAGAGCTCTATAGAGTATAATACGCGTTCGAATTTCCCAACGCGAATAAAATTGCCCACCTTTTAACGGTGTATGTGCAGCAGCAACAGCAGCAGCAGAGAGAATCTCTCTCTCTCTTTCTCTGTCTATGCAAGTGGCCGAAAAATCTCAGGTTTCTGCTACATAGCTACTGTTGCTGCTGCTGCTGCTGCTGCTGCTGCTCCACACGTACTATACGCCGAGTAATAAGCGAGTATATAGCTTTGGCTAACTGCAGTCCAACATTCCTCGGAAGGTCTTTCTCTTTTTCTCTCTCTCTCTCCCTCGCACTGCTGCTGTTGCTGTTGCTGCTGCGGCCGATCTACATGTCTCTCATGTATAGGTATAGGTATGTACGATGTAGAGGCCTTCCAAGAGAGGTTTGTGTAGCAACATCACTCGTAAAAGCGCGCCAGAGCACCGTAGAGACGAGACCTCACGAGACTATAGATGTTTTCTATATAATAATAATCATGATCATGATAATAATGCAATATGCTCGTTACTCTTTATGTGCACTCTTCTGCACTACGAGATCTATAAAGATTGAAACTTTCTCTCTCTCTCTCTCTCTCTACTTTTTTTTCGTGCGATAGAGTCTGGCCTTTTTTTTTCTTTTTGCCGTATATAATACTTCATCTAGAATCACGAGCCGGTGACGACGACGACTACGACTTGTTCGAGAATAATATTCGATTCGTGACGAAATGGAATCGTGAACCGTCGATTGTATTATTCTCTCCGCGCGGTTTTTTTTTCTCGTCGCGTGACGAGGGAAATAACAATTTCGAAATTTATGTATGGCTATTTTCTCACCCTACCATATTTTGTAAGAAGCGCACTCGACTCGCGCGAGATGAGCGAGGGAAAAAAAAGTTCACTAGAGTAGCTCTCTTACTCGCACAAATTTTTTAACTCATTGGCTAATGAGTTAAGGCAGAGTGAGAGTGTGAGAGAGAGAGAAAACCCCTTTGATATACCACCGAGCATCGAGCGAAGAATAACGAGAAAGAGAGAGAATTTTCGCGTGCGTGCGAGTGTTTGCGCGGGTGGCAAATTAGTTTGCCTCGGCTTTTTCCACGCAAGCACGACGACGACGACTACGCGAGAAGAGAGAGAGAGAAAGGGAAAAAATAAAAGTAGTCTGGATTTTTCTTCGCAGCTCTGCAGCTACAGCCTTTTTTTCTCGTTTTTTTCCTCTTTCTGCTGGAGCGTATAGTATACACGCACACCGCAAAAATGAAAGAAAACAGCAACCGGAGAGCTTCAGTGGTGATGGTAGTGGCGTGTAGCAGTGGCCTGCCTGATTTTGGCAAGCCCGATGCTCGGAAAATCCAAACCGAGCTCGTTAATTTGCGATTTAATTCGATTTTTCTTCGTTTGACGACCTGCGGCGTGCTGCACCACTGCCGCTGCTGCTGCGGAGCTTTTTTGACGTGCGGAGGAAAAATTTCGAAAAAAATTCATTTGCAAAATATAAAGATTCACAGTCTGTGCGGAAATCTGAAATATCGGCGCTTTCGTCGGCCTCGCGGAAATCATATACAGCTCTCGCGAACGAATAAAAAATGAGCATTATATCGATGCCGCTGCGAAATTCATGCGCGAGAGCTTTTGTGTTTTGCGCGCTTGCTCTTTTTATACGTATGCGCGTATATAACGAAATTTAGAGAAAAATATTTACCGCAGCGAGAGAGGGCAATTTCACACTACGTTAGCGCAGAAAATTTTGGTGCTCTTTCCGCGTGTAAATGTACACCGACCAAAAAATAAAAAAATAAAAAAATTGCAAAAAGTGTTTATAACGACGCACAATAGGCGCGTTGTCATTGCGCGGCCCGTATCAAAATTCATGTATTCCTTTATTTTTCCTCGTCGATGCAGAGAAAGAGAAGCACACGATACAATAGCAGCACTACGCTCGCTCGTGTCTTGATTTATTCGTCGAATTTCGTCTAATAAAAGCTTATGTTTCGGCCGCGAAGAAACTCTCCGCCGGATTCTTATAGGGTATATAATCGAGCTCGCCGAAGTTGGCTCTCTTTCTCCACCACCACCACCACCACCATATACCTAATATTATCAGACTATTCCTCAAGCACGAAAACTGCTGCACACATACACGCGCATATATACATAGGTAGGGGCTAAGGTAAGCTTTGCATGTTGCGCGCGTGCACACACAGGCACAGGAAGACGCATAAGCTGAATCAAAGCGGAGAATCTCAGCCTGGCGGCGCTTATGTATATAGTACGGTATATGCTTGATAAGTTAAAACGCTCTTTGTTGCAAAGTAAAGAGAGAGAGAGAGGGAGTATACATAGCTTGGCGCAGGGCTTATAATATCCTATCGAGTGTTTTGTGCGTTGGCCAGGGCAACGTGTCGATATTATAGGAAACCAAAAAGTCCGTATATTATATAGGGAAGAATCACAAGACGCGACGAGGAGAGAGAGAGAAGCCCCCTCGAGCTGAAGAGTCGAGGATCGTTTGCGCCCAAAACTTGATGAGCTTTTAATTGCGTATCTCGTAACCGCAAGCACATTGTCGTCGTATTATAGTGTAGTGTATATACAGAATTTACACACAGAGAGACGCCCTGTATTTATAGTGTATAGTGGGAGGGCACAACAATACTTGCTGTAATACAACAGAATCGGCAGCAGAAAAAGAAGGCGCATGAAATTAATACGGATGATTCTCTCCCCCCAGCAGAGCAGTCATTTCTCGGCGGCTCGTTCATACATATATCGTCATCATTATTATACGTACGAGTCTCGATTCGTTGTAGTATATGCCTACGGGTTAAGCGCTCGTATACGCGTTCATACTTACACATTTGCTGCGTACGAGCGAGCGTCGTAGCGTCAAAACTCATTGTTAGTCGTGGCTTCGCGCGCGTACATGTGCAACGAGCAGAGAGAAAGAGACTTTGTACACTTCACTACTACTACTACTACTACTAGCACTACTGCTAAGCACTCCGCGAGAGCTGCTGCACGAGGCCATTGTTCTTATAGCGGAAGTCAAAAGTTTTCGGTGTTTTGGCGCTTGCTTTGCTGCTGCGTCGTTGTGGGCTCGTTATAGATGATTATCATTGTTGTTGTTATCGTTGTTATTGTTGCTGTGCGCTGCGGCCAATCGAGGCGTGCGTGCAACCGTCGTCGCTTCGCGTTATTATGATCGCCAGTGCAGGGACGCCGGCGAGCGACGACGACGATCGAGAAAAAAAGGAGCGCCGGCCAATTTTTGCCGGCCATGCGAGACGACCGAGACTACGTCGACGACGACGACCGAGATGGTACTTGCTGCTCGTTCGGTACGCCCTGGCTGCTTGGGGCTTTCTCTTGAAATTGGGTGAGCTAGACTTATGCACTGCATCGTGTAACTTTTTCTTCGTTCAAACACTGCGTAGATATTAGTTTGTTATTATATTCGAGACGGACGGAGAGAAAATTTCGGGTCGCGAAACAATTGCGATAACCCTGCGCACGAACGAGAACACGCGCGAGATTAGACGTACTGTATGGTTCGGATTCGGCGCGTTTATCTTTTCCGCTGCCGGATGATGATTATAATGATGATGACGATGTAGCCGACGAGGAAAATTAATCAAACGTAGACTCGTGATTTTTTGGCACGCATACCCATAACGATACAATTATTGCAGCTCTTAAGTGAGACAGAAAAATAGACAAGAGAAAGAGAGAGAAATCAATGTCACAGTCGTGACCGGAAAAAGACTTAACGGGATAAACAGTGCGTGCACGAATTACGCGCGTATATACACACCGGCCACCGATTATTATTGACGCGGCAAACTGGGTCTCTCGTTGTTGACGTTCTCCGAGCGTTATTACCAAAACTTAAAAGCTCATTTCCGCCGCTGCGTACGCAGATCATCATCAGCAATTGAAACTTTGGATTCGCTCGACCTGGTATGCTAGATATACGTTGCCGAAGAGCCCCCGAACGGCCGGTGTAGATCGGATTCCTTATAATATATTCCTCTCCAAGCGGCTGCTGCTGGGTCATCATCGTGCACACCCACCGACTCGAAAATATGTAAGTTTTCGTCGCGATTGAATTGCTGAGTGAATAATGCATCGGGAGCTGCGCTGCTGCAGTGCCGCTGCCGCTGCTGGTGCATATAACAGTGCTGTGCGGTGCAGCACTCCGACCTACTTCTCCGGTGACTAGACAACATACGTACACACACATACCACACACTATGCGGAACTAAGCACGTATAGCAGCGTATAGACGTATATCCAATCGATACGTTATATACGCGTTAGATAGATCGTACTTGGAGCTAGTTCCTCTAGACTCGCGTCGATTATATTATAATACATCGGTTGTGTGTGTGTATCATCGAAGCCTGAGAGAACCGGAGGCGCAGGGATATCGAGATCGCCGCGCACACGTACTATACGCTCTGTGGTTTAGAGAATTTTTCCCGACGTGTTAGTCATTGGGAATATTGTCTCACGCCCGTCTCTCTTTTTTCTCTCGCTCTTTTTTTCGATTCTACATGCGGGCTCCGAGTTGATATAATGGACCTTTAGCAAGTTCACAAAAGTACACACGCAGTGTGGAAAAATTTTTGACTATGCGAGCTGCTGCTGCTGGTGCCACTGTTAGCATATTAGCTTTGTAGTATTATACCGTAACTGCGGGAAAAAAGGCTTTTTTTCAGGACAAGTTTTTTCTCGCTCTCTTTTGCTGGCCTTACAAGCGCAGCAAAAAAAGCGCTCGCTGCGGCCTCGCCTTTCTTCCACGCCTTAATGCCTTAAGAAAAACATTTCGACGAACAATTTCTCCGCCTTGTATAGGTTTTTTTCTTTTTTTTTTTTTTTTTTGGTGAATTATATATATTTTTCGACTTTATGAATCCTCGACCCTTGAAACTCGAGCTTCGCTCAAAAGCTCGCGCACAGGGCCGAGCTTCTATGCCGCTGCTTGAACGGCGGGCGCTTATTTAACTTTTCATTACCGCTTCTCGAACGTTGCTGAGCTTCGGGCCCGCCGCGCTTGAATACGTATAAGCGCTCTGTGTCGAGCTCCGCGCAAAACTTATGTACGTATGCGTACTACCCTTGTTTAAGCGTCTCACCTTTCAGCTACACGGCAGTTTAAACGTCGAAAATTGACTGAATGCCGTTGTATTGTATATCCCGGCGAGCTCCGTATTTGACTTTCGGTGAATGTAAGACGAGAACAGCGGCAGCAGCCCGTGTAGTATAAGTATTTGACCCAGTTCGAGCCGTGCGCGTGTTTTGAAAAATTGCGAGCGGAATAGATTTTTGTGCCGAGACAGAGAGAGAGATAAAGAGAAAAATCGGTCGTGCACGGTGCACACTGATTATCTCGCTCAGCGCTGAGAGCTTTTTGAATCGCGCTTCGGTCACCGCGCGGAATAATAAATCAGAGTTTTCTGCGGCGGTCCGCGAGAAATGATTTATGACGCCGTACTTGGGAGGGTAATTATATACAGGAGCAGCCGCTGTAAGTATACTTCTTTGCGTATAGCTGGGGCTCTCCAGTGGCGGCGCTCCACGGCTCGGCTTCTCTCCTTTAATTGCTTTAAATTAAATTAAAACGAGATATTTCATCGATGTAGTTATATTATATATTCCGCTGCCGAGCTTTCGATTGGTGGACGCCGTGGCGGCTCACAAAACAACGCAACGAAAAAGCAGCATGACGGTCGACCGGCGCTTTTCAATATACAGCGTAATAGCTAATCCTTAATTAAAAATTCCCGCGCGTTCGCGTAACTTTTAAGCCCAGTCAGACAGAGCGAGGCAGAGAAAGAGTATATGCAGCACAGCTTGCCAGAGAGAAGTGTCAGAAACGATCGGTAGATTTATAGACGAGAGAGAGAGAGCGCGAGGGAGAGAAAAAGCTTGCGTTATACACGATATGCTTGTAGTCTTCTCGCTTACTTCACTCGACGTATACTATAACGCTGTATCCCCAAAATCCACTGGATTCGGGGAAACGACGACGACGACGACAGCGACGACGAACGGAGCTCGATGATAAGCCCACAGGTTTTATAATAATATTCGCATCATCGCGCAGATAAAAAACAATTTGACTCGTGTATTATAAAGTTGAAGCGCAACATCATCTCTTTCTCTCTCTCTCTCTTTCTTTTTTCACGTTGAGTTAAGCAGTGCCTGTACTACTACCACTGTATTCGGGGTACGCCACGCGCTTTTCGGAGCCCTAATGGACACATATACGACGTAGCACGCGTTCGTATGTATCTACTACGCAGCTCCTGAAGCAGCAGCAGCTCGCCTCGCGCGAGGGGTTAGAAGCTCGTTTCACCCCGCGTACATACGTATAGATATAGTTATAAAGAAGAGAGGGAGCGAGAGTGAGGAACGAGGCGGTATATCCCCCTCTCCGGCAGAAGCTAGCACACAGCGCAGAGCGCAGAGGCAAGCAGGCAGGCAGGCAGGTTGCTAGTGGCAAAACGCAGCCGACGTTTCGCCGTCTCTTTCCGCGTGCGCGCGCTCGGAGTATTGATCTGCAGCCCCCTACGTATGTATGTATATATAATACACGCAGCAGCAGCAGAGCAGAGAGAAAGTCCGTACACACACGCGCGCGCTCAAGCTCGCGTAAGCTCGCTCATACACACATACACACACGTACGTATAAAGACACGCACGCGGCTCTCTGCTCGATCCATCTCGTTTTCTACCCTTATGGGCGAAAGACCGAAAGAGATGAGCGCGCGAAAAGTGCTACACGGCACCAGACACACGCCGAACGTCTTGTTTCTTTTCTCTCTCTCTCTCTCTCTCTCTCGCTCACTCGTCCGCGAACTCTCGAATTGCTCGTTTAATTTCCCGTATTACGAAGTAGGCAGGCGCTGCTCCTTTGCTGGAGGAAATTGACAGTAGAGTCTTCGTCGTCGTCGTCTCTCTCGTTGACCGAGTCCTTATATAGCCTTAGCCTACCCTAGCCTAGCCACCCTTCCACACGGATATGCGCGCGTACCATATTTTTCACGTACTTTTGGTTTTATATTACGCTGTAAGCTCTCTCCTCTGCTGTACCCGAGTTCGAACGTGTGTATACCCGCGTGAATCGACACAACGATTTCCAGCTTTAACTATCCAACAAGCTGCTGCTGTTGCTGCAGCTCGTGTGCTGTTGTGCTCGTAAAACAAGAGAGAAATTGTCGTGCGTAGGATGTATAGCACAGCCTCGACGCGTTCGTTATGTTTTGTGCGCGCGAGATCGACTGCACACACGGGAGAGAGAGAGAGAGAGAGAGAGAGAGAGAGAGAGAGAGAGAGAGAGAGGATTTTCTCTCTCCCGCTCAACTCTTTTTTCCCTCAACCCCCCACGCACCCTCTCGAAAACGCATGGCTCGAGATGTATAACGTATGTATGTATATAGTATGCGGGGGCTACGCGCTTTAATATTCCGATGGGGTCTCTCTCTCTCTCTCTCCGTCGCCGTAGCAGCAGCAGCAGCTTTCGAACTTTTGTTTTATGCACCCAAGCCGCAGCAGCGGCAGATAAACGACATTAAGTTTTTTTTTCACCAACGCGCAGCACAAAAAGCTCGACTCGACTCTCTAGGCTCTTGTGTATCGCGAAACTTTGGCTTATGTACTCTATACGTGCCTGGCTTTCACGGCGACGCGTGAATGGCAACGATCCAGTAGTCGCTGTAGCTGTGCTCTACACGGCACACGGCAGAGCGACTCGATCGTTGCGCTTCGCTTGACGCCGACGTGTGTCGATCAGAACCCAAGCCGCCCACGCAGCAGCAACCATCGCCTATACAATATCGCTCCTCCGATATCCCTCTTTCCAGTCATTTTCTTCTTCTCTACTCGTTCTCCCGCCTGTAGCAGCAACATCGATATTCCGCGCCTACGCCGAGAGGAAATTTTTATTTCCTTTCCATTTTCCTCGATAACCCGCGTCTATGGTAATAATAACGTCCTTCTCGTTTATGAATAGTCATAAAAGGATTCGAAACTTTGACCAAAGCTCTCTCTCTCTCGCTCGCTCGCGCATGCATGTTTAACCGAAAATGAAATAACGGGCGCGTACGTCGTTTCGACGTGCGGTTCTCTCTGAGCCTCCACCCACTCGTATATATTCGTCGGAGCTGCTCTATGTGTAATTCATGTTTTAAAAATTCGCATTACATTTCACGGTTAGCTAGCACACAGCGCGACGGACGACGACGAGGACGACTCCCTGCACAGCCGCAGACAACGCACACACAACTGTGCAAAAGAGCGAAATGAATTTTATATAGGTAGCTGCTGCTGCTGCTGCTGCTGGAACTCCTTGCCGTTTTGAGAGCCGAGTACATATAGGTAGTAGCGAGCTTACATTGATGCTAAGCTCGGCTCGCAGCGAGCTGTACGCGCGCGACGCGTCCTTAATTATGCTTTTACACTCGTTAAATTTTAACACCCCTAGAGGTATGGACGTTTCGCGAGAGGAAAAAGAGGAGTCGTCATCGCGCGTCGCGTGCGTATCTCGCAGCAGCAGCACGCACAACAACAACAGCGACGAAACTTTTGTGTTGCTGTCGAAAAAAAGCGCAGAGAACGAAAATGAAAATTGGCAAAGTATTTAAAAAGCTCAGAGAGAGCTTCGTTCTATTCTTTTGTTGAGGCGTGTAACGGTCAAACATTCAATTTAAACTCCGAAGAGAGAGAGAGAGGAAACGCATAGCAGCGCTCTCGAGAGCCGAGAAAGAGAACTTGACAAAAGCATCGCTCGCGCGCAAGGTTTGCAACTAACATCATTGTTGGAAGAGAAAACTTTTCCTCTCTCTCTCTCTCTCTTTCTCTCTCGCTCAGCCGGTTTTGCGAGGAACATTTTTTCGACCCCCTTGCACACTCTCGAAATGTTCGCTCTCGCAACGTTATACTACACTCTGGAAATTGGCCGTCCCGAAAAAAACTTTCTCGCAAAGTTTCGAATGCAAAAAAAAAAAAAAGGAGAGATAGAGCTAGAAAACGCCTACTCGGGCAACTATCTAACTCGATTTTCTATTCGGAATTTAGTCGCTGCCGCTTTAGAGCAGAAAAAAAAGGCTGTGCAGAGCGGCTCTTACACTACTACTCGCGTGTGCGCCAGCGAGCCTCTCTCGGCATATAAGTCCTCCTGCACCTCCTCCTATTCCGAGGGAAGAGAGATCTCCAAGAAATGGCGTGCGCGCGCCTAGTAGTAGTTCGCTCGCTCGTGCGTGCGTGTGTGCCGTGTGCGCGCGTAATCCTTTAAAGATTTTTTTACACCGGAGCGTATAGGAGAGCCCCTGCACAGCAGCAGCAGCAGTTGAAGTAGATTCTTCCTGCACGATATATGTATAATATGTAGGATAGCGGCTCGAGCAAAGCTACGTATACTAGGCGCTATGGGGAAAGACTTGTTGAGCGGCGCGATCAGTTTGCCGTGTTGCGCTCGCAGCTGCAGCAGCAGGAGAGAGACAAAATCTTTCTCTCTCCGAGTTTATGTAATCTTGGAGCTATAGCGGAGGCGCGCGTGCGAGTCGAAATAAAGCTGCTGCTGCTGCTGCTGCTGCTGCTGTGTACACTGCGCGCAGGCGAGATGTATATCGTTGCCATTTTTCCTTTAGCCATGAGTTGCTCCTCCAACAGGTGTATATTATACCTCGCTGCTCTCTCTCTCTCACTCTCACTCTAGAAAGAAGGAGAAAATCAAGCGAATAAAGTACGCGAATTCCGAGTTCTCTCGTTCTTCTCACCCCTCGGTTGCCGCGCGCAGTTTTCTCGCTCTTTGCTCATTGCGATCTGCTCGCGCCCATTGGCTTCTCCGCGAGAGAGAGAGAAAGAGAAAGAGAGACGAGGAAAAGCGAGTCAGCGACCTCGTCCCCGAGCTACTCTCTCTATATAGCTATGTAGGTAGTCGTAGTAGCTGCGATTCTCTTTCTCCGCTGCACGGCACTTTTTACAGTCGGCAGAACGCATAACATCTCGCCGCGGCCGGGGGGTGGTGTGCAGTTAACCGCGAGCTACGAGGGCGCAGCTCGACATTCGTTTATGCCATCGATTCTCCGGGTTCTTTCTCTCTTTCTCTCTTATATTATATTCCCCCTTTATACCATACCGTGGAGTTTTGTGCGCGGCATTATAGCGGTGCAGGGCTTGCGTGTGCAATTGGACATAATGCACCACCACCCCCGCATATAATACCTACGACGACGACGACGTGCATCATCCGCGCGTCGAATCAAGTATGTGTATTTTCCTCCACGCGCGCGCTCGCCATATGATAAGGCGCTTTAGTCGCGTTGGTGGCATATAATATGAATATGAATTTGAATTACACAAGCACAAGCGGCAGCAGCAGCGGTTGGAGGCGCGTTAAAATAGTCGCATAATGGCTCGTTATGTGTACGTAAGCGTACACGATAAAAATCAAAAGCACTTGCGTAAATGAAAAATTTTTTCCTCCTCCGCATTATGTTATACGTATATGTATATAGAAGCGAACGTGGAGGCCGGTGCGCGCGCGCACTTATATTGCATAAAATCGCTCTCCTCCATTCATTCGCCACGTATTACGCGTACACGTGAAAAGGGGGTCGCTAGGCAAAAGGGTAGTAGCGGTAGCTGGTGCGGTTTTTTTTATATTACAAAATTGCTCCGGTTCTTAGTAGAGAGATAGTAGCGCGTCGACTTATATATATTTAGTACGCGATAACGCCCTCGCCGCCGTCTTATAGTGCGAGCGAGCGAGCGAGGGTGGCAGAAAAACGGGAGGACTTTGCTCGCTTCGTGTCGATAATCGACCATTTCAATATTTTCACGCCTTTTTTCTCTCCTGGCTCTCCGTCCTCTTGAGTAGCAGCGGCAGATTTTTTTCCCCGCTTCTTTCAGAAAAATCGCGCAAATGTGCACCACGCGTGTACTTGGGACGAGAAGCGCGAGCGAATAAATCAACGGTTGAATACTATTTTATTGTTTTGTTACTTTGTTGGACGGTATAGATGAAATGATGCTCGTTAGTTACGTTATCTAATTCCAATATTAGGGTTTCAATTTTACTTGATTTCTAATTTCTAGTTTTCTAGTATTTTTATACTGTCAAGAAAAACCTTGAATTAAAGTAGCAGATGTAGTGTTTAATCAGACATTACAATTAGTTGTATAATCGTTTGTGCATTTTATTTTATTTTACATGAAATTTTCTTTGAAAATTAATGTATCAGTACTGATTTATTCTAGTGTACGTAAGCAGCACAAAAATGCATGAAAATGCATAAGAACATTGATTTAAGGGTAAACACAAGCTAAAAAGATTTAATTCTATACTTGAATTTAAACATTTCGATTGACATTTTTATTCACTGATATTTGAGTTAAGTTAGTTAGATGGCAAGCCCCGGTTATCTGTAAATCTGCAAGTAGCAAAGTGAAATTAATTGTATAAGTCCTTGACTTATACAATTAATTCGCCTAATTCTTGACTTAGTAGTTCATCTGCTTGATTTTACACTAATTTTAATGTAAATATTTTCTACAGTGTATTCTGAATGAAATTCATTACGCCGAGAATCTGAAATAACTTCTAGAATAGCTTGAAAAATCGAAAAATTAGTGAATTTTCAGAGTTGAAAATGTTGACTTTAGCCTCTCAAAAACCTAAATGCATGCGCGCAAAATAATATATGCCTCTTTGATGAAAAACAAGAAATGTCCTCATGCGTGCGAGAGACAAAAATAACGTTTCAGTCGTCGTAATGTACGCAATATATAGGCTCTAACAGAAAGCGTAGAAAGATAAAAGAAAAGCCCTATAATCATGAAAATGAAAGAAGAGTGCCGCATAAGAGAAGATGAGCAAAAAACGTATAATCGGATTTATTTCTCTTTCGCGTGTCGTTAAAGTTTTCTACACTCCCTTCCCTCTTTTCCCCCCGACATTTCTCTGACTTCTGCGGGTCAGCTTGTCAATGGCTCGGTGTCTGCGGGCATTTTACAAATTCAGCATCAAAGATTTAATAACGATGATTTGGAGCAGAACAATGCGTGCTAAATTGCGTAGTACGCGCGCACGCCTTATACTTAAACGCGCATATCGCAACATTCCAAGAAGTCGAAGGCCCGTTGACCCATTTTGCCCGCGCGCGCATATGGGGATGCATATATTGCGAAACGCAAAGGAGGTGGATGTATATATGTAGGCTAAAGGACTCGACCAATTATTACCCATAGGAGACGCGCAGCGACTCCGAATTCCTCGTAAAGGAGCTTTTGAATCTGCTCTCCGCTCTTAGAGAGAATAACCGATGTGATTTATGCAGTCGGCAATTAAATGTATGATCGTCCTGAACTTGTGTGTGTGTGGACGCTTATTTTAGCGATGCGTTTAATTCATTCGTGGAAAGATCCTCTCGCATGCAAGAAAAAAAAAACACTCGCGCACACACACAGACACACATTTAACGAAGCTCTCGTAATCAACGTTACGCGTACTTATGCGGGAATTTTTCTTTCTCTCTTTCGCTCTCTTTTTAGCGTATAATATTCAGTCTTTGAGTCAGCGCGAAGTACGAGAAAAAGAGGAAAAGCGGGGGAAGAGAGAGAGCTTGATAACGAGCTTGCTTTGTGTGGTACTAGTGCAGAATTGCACTCGAAAATCCGCCATATATACATGTATATAAAACGACTCTCGCGAATTTCTTCCTCCCAAGGGATCACATGCGTATACCATACAGTAGTGTAGTAGTAGGCGAGCTAAGGGCTTGTTGGAGCACATTGTGCACAATTCGTAATAAAAAATACTTCATAGGCGAATGTATATCGTTGCTAGAGAGCTAGAGAGATGCTACGCGACTGCTGCTGTCTGTTTACGAATAATATACATCTACATGCCTTACGGCAGGTGGGCTAGCGTATAGTAAAGAGAACGAGGAAGTATAGATCAAAAAACAGAGATACACGCGCTTAAAAGGTAATTCGAGAAAGAAGAAGAAGAAGAAGAAGAAGAAGCTAATGAGAGCGACACGCGCGACTGCCTGGAAACCAAATAACTTGTGTGTATGTATATAGGACCAGCTATATACGGGATATTTTTGCGGCTGCGCGCGCCGCATCGCTTGTGTCTTCGTGTATATACCATGCCGACTATATGGGCATCTATACCCACCACCATTCCCCGTTGGAAGTT
Organism: Trichogramma pretiosum; assembly: GCF_000599845.2. Classification (NCBI taxonomy): domain Eukaryota; kingdom Metazoa; phylum Arthropoda; class Insecta; order Hymenoptera; family Trichogrammatidae; genus Trichogramma; species Trichogramma pretiosum. The sequence continues at coordinate 126,021 of NW_019641609.1, read as the reverse complement.
CGCCAAGCAAGCAAATGTTTCTTCGTGCTGGAGAGAGTGAGAGAATAGCGCACCATACGATAAACGAGGTCAATTTATACGATCATGTGTCGCGCGCGAATTACGTAACGCCGGAGAGACAATAGACTTGAGCGCGCGCGAGTTAAGCATAATTTGGGAGAAACGAAAAAATAAAAACAACAGAAGGAAATAATTGGCTTTTTGCATTGCGATGAGCTTATCTATATATAGCTCGGGAGCTGTTTCCATTTTCTTCGCGCTTCGTTTTAAACGAATCGATCTAGATCCAATTTTTTACGATCAAATATAAAGGAAATAAGGAAGGTAGGAGTAGTAGAAGAAGAATAAGAAAACGATCATCGGTACACACAGAGGTGTGGAGGATACGTCAAGAGAGGAATTGGAGAAAAAGAGAAGAAAAAAAAAGAAGAATTTCAGGCGTCTCTCTCTTCTCTCGGCGTATACCTAAACTTGTCGATTTCCTCAAGAAGATAATTGAATCGAGCTCCGATCGGCTGGAGTACATTTCTCTCTCCATTCGGCACAAAAGTCGGCTGCTAAAAGAAGTCAATGGGTCGAACAGAGGCAGCAGCTGCTGACGAGCGATCTTCGATTAATTGGCTCAAATTTGTGTGGATTTTATGGCTTTGCTTTTGTCATTTACTTGGATATATATCTAACGCTGCACGTTTTATACACATATAACTTCCGCGTCGTCTCGAGAGGAGACAGAGTAAAAAAGAAATCGTTTTTCCCTCTTTGCGCGTGATACTGATTACTCTCTACTGGCGTTAGCGTGTATATATATGATGTATAATGTACCCAGGGCTTTTGCGGTAGCACTTGGAAAACAAATGCCTGTAATGGGATATCTTCTCGTGTATATAGCCGCTGCTCTGTTAGCTTCGAAGTTTTCAGCGGCACACAAGACAGTGACAAAAGGTCTCCACTGCACCAGCACCGCCGCAGCCGGGCTCGAGTATCACAGAGAGACCAATGTACGAGACAGGCTCGTAGCAGCCCCGTGAAAAGCCAAGAGACAGAGGAAGGAAGGAAGCTCGACCGTGTGTCGCTCTCCGAGATCTATAATATGACTATCATCGCCGGCGCGATGTCTTTTCCAAAGTCTCTCTTATACTCGCGTGTGCCAACTTTCAGTGGTGGCGCGCGCTGTGTATGATTTATTACGGCGAGACGCGCGCGGCTGGGGCTTCGCCTTTTCCAACGACGACGGCGGCCCCGAGAATAGCGATGCGCTCGGAAAAAAAAGGAAAATTCGATTTATACGTGTGTGTGTGCGCGCGCGTATGTGGAAGAACTACGATGATACGAGCGTTTTCTAATTTATTCGCAGGAAAAATTGCCACCGCCGCTGCAACGAGAAAATATGTGCATAAATATGTAATATCAACACACGCACGTGCACGGTTGCGTCTGGTTATTCATCGAGGACGACGCAAAAACGAGCAAACGATCCAAAACTCGCGTCACGTCGAAGCACCTGGAGACCACTCGGATACACTCGAGAATCTCGGCCCGCTCCGACAAGTTACATTTATATGTATGAAATATACGTCTGTTTCTTTCTCGAACCGCAACGCACTACAGCCGCCGCCGCCGCGTGCTCCGAATTAACACAGCAATGCTAGTATATAGGATGTGGTGTAGGACTATACGCGCCGGCTGTAACGGCAGGTGATGGCCCGTATCCTACACATTGTGTACAGTCCGATGTCTTCATGCCATCACCTGCACCGAACACGTTTCTTTTATTCTCGACGAGAACTAGCGCGTTTTTAAAAATAGGAGAATACGCGCACGCTGGCTCTTGATATTTTTTTGGCTGAAAACGTATATTGGGGCTTCTTTTTTCCTGTTATACTTCTCTGCGCGCAGGCTCAGACAAGATCGTCGAACTGCAATAAAATATATTTATCCGCGTCTCGAGCAAGAAAACAAGCGCGGCGATATAAAATCCGTCGATATATACAATAATGCGGGAGTAATAATAATTCGAGTGCGCGCGGCACACGACGAACAAAAAAATAAAAGGAATGTACAGCTCGTGAAGCAGCACATCGATCGGCGGTCGTTTTTTTTTCACCTTTTTATTGCTACAGCAGCAGCCGCGACAAGAGTGAGCAGAGAGAGAGAGAGAGAGAGAGAGAGAGAGAAAAGTACACTCGACGCTGCGCTGCTATGCGCGATATAATTTGATTAAATGTACGAATTATCGGAATAGCGATATATAAAATTATTCGACGAAGAATGGCCATTGCGGCTGCATAGCTGGAGCTACAGAGATATAGCTCCATTCCGTGTGTAAACACACACATACACACACACACACATACAGAAAGTCCTTCGTTATCCTCAACGTCATCGCTCGCTCGCTCGCTCGCGCGCAAAAGTCCCCACGGAAAAGAGGCGCCCGCCTCGCCAACGGAATTTTCTCTCTCGCCCTGCGAAATATATGACGTCCCTGTAGCAACTGCGGCGAAGATTATACACGGACCGTGCAGCAGTATACGATATTGTGCCCGGGTTGCTGCTTCGTACTTCGCCACCGTAAGCTCGAGCGCGTTATATCTGTGTGTTATATACACGTTCGTTATATTTCGGAATGTACGTAGTACGTTTGCGCGTGCATATAGGGCGCTACTCCCTCCCCCTGAATGTACACATAGACACGCGCACATAGAGAGACACAATGAATTGCGCGCAGAAAGAGATTCTCTCGAGATTCGACAACAGCATAGCGCATTCTCGGCCTCGCGTCTCTACTCTATCACCGATCTAATGCGATTGGAAATTGTCGGAGGAGAGACCATAAAAATGCGCTCACTCGTTCGCAGGAGCTATATAGCTGCAGCAAAAAAAAAGGAAGAGCCGTGCGCGTATACGATGTATCTTCGGGGGCGCTCTGCCATGATGCACAGAAAGAGAGAAAGAGAGAGTCCGAAGGCTCTACATGCTGTTGCGTACGGAATACCTAAGATATATATCGAGCGTCGCAAAGTGCACTTGTCGACGACGAATATAAGAGTGAGAGAGAGAGAACAAAAACACACGCCGAGGGACACAAAAGCCCGCAGCAGCCCTCGTACACTCACCCGCGCCCTGGATTTACAATTGCGAGTATGTGTAGCATTACGGTATATATACATACAAAAAGCTCTAGCATAGCGTACACGTTTCGTTGTAACATGCGTTGCGCGCACACCGAGTATAGTAGTGAGCGTAAACAAAATGAGAGGGAAAAAAAAAGAAAGAGAAGGATAAGGGATTGAAAGGGGCTCGATGCTGCTCGTGCTGTACTACAACCAACCACCACGTGTATAACAGTACACGCACAGATCGACAGAGAGACCGAGAGGGTGCTTACTCTATTGAGTCTCTCTGTGTGTGCGTGTAACAGGGTGATTCATTCGTCCTGCTATGTGTGTTTCGTGCCGTTTGTGCATTTCCATGCGTACTCGACATTCGTCGAATAAAATAATAAATAGCCATGTAAATTGCAATTTCAAAAGAGATAATCGGATGATCCGTGTCGCTGACATTTCGTTCAATTTCGTTCGTTTGTTCGTTCGTAATTCTGCAAAAATCGTTTAACGAGTACGAGCAGTCGACTGTTTTTACCTAATCTCCTTTTAATTTCTCTATGTGCGCGCGTGTCTCTCTCCCAGCGTCTCTCCTCGTCGGTATATACCGGCTTCATTATAATGAGCTCGCCACGCGTATATAACGCCATCGAACGAACTCACGCGTAATTTCGCACACACGCGCCGCAGCAGCGGTAATTAGTTCGGCGAGGCATGTACACACAAAGTGCGCCGCGGCGATTTAGAAACTACTATTATATATACGTAATAATGCGCAGAGAATGGCGCACACGCGCGACGGTACAGAATATACAGACTGTAGCTGCATAGCTGCTCTCTGCACCGCTGCTCGTCATCATTATGTATATAGTGACAAGTTCGACTGGAAAATTATTAATAACTTGCTGATTATGCGCGGGCAATTGGATGTTCACTTCGTGTACGGTGTAGTACGAGCGATTCTGTACGAGTCGTTGGCCCAACTCGAGGCTGAGATGGTATTGAAGTTTTTTTATTGGAAACACGCGATTGCTCGTTGAGGTTTTGACTATATGTGAAAATTCGTAAACTATGAAACATTTGATAGGTTTTTTTTTCTACGGCTATTTTGGTATTTTTGAGGTCGAAAAGTAAAAATTTTCTGTAATTATGACTACCAATTCCGTGTTTAACGTTGTCGGAATCATTCGTAATCGTTCTATAACTCTCTTTTGGAATTTGGGACATTGAATAACCAAAGAAAAGTCTCAAAAAGTTCGGAAAACTGACATTTAAATAATACAATTTTTGGTCAATTTTAATCCATTTGAAAATTAAATTATTTTTTACTTGACAACTGCACATCGTTAAGCAAGCCAAGATTGTAAAACGACAAACCGTTGCGCAGCACTGAAAGTTCAGAAATTATCTCGGATTTGGAAAATTGATATAAAGAATTTTCTACCGTCACAATAGTAAGAAGTACTTGGTAAAAGATATGGAGTAAAAATAGTTTTCACAGTTACAATGATAATAAGCTCACAGCTTGAGTCAAATTACTAAGAGTACATTCTTATAAAAAATTATTACGAAATGAGAGAATATTTATTTTATTCAACAGTTTTTAAACAATACAAAATTAATGTGTGCAAGCATTTATTGCGACTAAAATTCTCGGAACTGATCTCAGTTTTTTAAAGATTTATTAAAATCATGTTCTGAACTGATGTGATTTTTGAGGTCACTGCTTTATCCAAATGATTTATAACAAATTTCACATTCAAAGAATTTATTCTGTTCATGCGCTGCTCTTTTGTGTTTCTTGAGATCACCCGTGTATCCAAATGATTTGTGACAAATCACACGCTCCTAGGATTCACTTTGTTTATGTGCTAAATTTATGTGTCTTTTTAAGTTTTCGTGGTATCCAAATGATTTTTCACAAATCATACATTTCAAGGGTTCTCTCCGATCATGTACTGCATTTATGTGAGCTTTGAGGTGATTTTTTTGTCCAAATGATTTCTGACAAACCTCACACTCGAAGGGTTTGCTACGATCGTGTACTGTACTAATATGAGCTTTAAGATTTTCTTTTCGTCCAAATGATTTGTGACAAATGTCACATTCAAAGGGTTTGCTACGATCGTGTACTGTACTTATGTGAACATTGAGATGACCTTGCTGCGCAAATGATTTGTGACAAATGTCACATTCAAAGGGTTTGCTACGGTCATGCACTGTATTTATATGAGTTTGGAGATTACTCTTTAGTCCAAATGAATTTTCACAAATCAGACATTTAAAGAGTTTTCTCCGATCATGTACTGTATTTATGTGAGATCCAAGATGATGTTTTAGTCCAAACAACTTGTGACAAATCTCACACTCGAAGGGTTTGCTATAATTATGTACTGTACTCGTGTGAATTTTGAGGTAATTTTTATATCCAAATGAATTGTGACAAATTTTACATTCGAAGGGTCTGTTACGATCATGTACTGCATTCACGTGATGTTTGAGATAACTTTTTCGTCCAAATGATTTGTGACAAATACCACATTCAAAATGTTTGCTATTATCATAATCCGAATGTGTGTGAGTTTTGAGATTCCCATTGCATGAAAATGATGATTTTTTTTCAATAGTTGTTTCAACATTTTTCAGCTTCTTACGTTCAGTAAGTTTTGAACGTGAATTCACACTCAAATGACAATTATTATCATAATTAAATCCCTTCTTTATCAAAACTATTGGACGTATGGCATTTGTGTAATTGTTTGTAGTTTTGTATTCCATTTTAACAATAGGTTGACAATGTTGATACTCAGATTTGCAGGTATTTTTCGATAAAGACATTAATTCTGGTTTAACATTTTTGCACTCAAAATCTATAGCTATTTTTTTTTCATTTTCGTCAGTGGTCTGATTTTCGTTCTTCATTGTCACAATAGGTGGATAATTTTGATATACGTTTTTGCAATTAGATTTCGTTGCAGATGTCGGCTCAGTTTTAACATAGTTGCACTTAAAATCCATTATGAATTTATTTTCATCCAACCTTTCCCGCAATACTACAGCCTCATTTGACTTTTCTGCCTGAAATAAAAGTTGTGAACTAGTTTCTAATGGTTGATCAACAGAATGTCTTAAAAATCATTGAACTCACCGATAATTTATAAAATGGCAATATTTCAGAATTTTCGATTTTGCAAGAGTCTACTGAATCAAAAACATGGTCGTCTCCTACAGTCGTCAAAGTATCAATCGCCTCTTCTTTTACTCTGAAGAATAATTGAGTTTAATAGGACGTTACTCAAAAATGATCATAGCAGTTTAAAGCAGGAAAAAGTTATACCTTTCTATGTAACCGTTGTTATCCATCACTTCTTTGATTATGAGTATTCCCTGTTATTCTTTACTATTTAAACTTGGGAAAAATTCGAGGTTAAGCGTCTCACGCGAACAACACTATACTTCGATGTATGGAATAGTTCTCTTTTTATACGTATCTGTAATTTCTAAACACTTGCTCGTAGGCAAAAATTCAGTTTTACCTTAGCGAGTCTATGCATCACTCGTAAATCGTATAGGTTATAATCGTATAGGTTATAGTCAATGCATCACTCGAAATTCGTATAGGTTATAGCAAAATGATTTCCCGAGTGCCATGCAATCGTTCGCTGGCAAAACCTTCCCCCTCTACTGCTACCTCGTCGCACGCTCAGTTGTGCGTGCATGCGTATTTCTTTGTTCTCTGCTTATTCTACATCCTGTCGATGAGTTTCAGGAAAAAATACTTCAAAAGATGCTCGTTTATCATTGGAGCGCTAGGCTCAAGAGTTCATTGTTCGAGTAGACACGTTGCTTTAATTTGGGTATATACAACAATTCTACAACTCTTTGAACGATTTTAAAAATTAGTAGGTTAACGCGGGATAAGTAGTAATATTTACGAAAAAATCGATATTTCTTTCCTCCAAAACATCAAAGTAGCTGCATAGAAAAAAAACCACTTCCGGGTTTTCAGAATCCCGACGAACAGATACGGACGCGTCCAAACGAAAAAATGTTCAATCGCGATTTCAGAAGCCTCGAATTTTACCGCCGATTTGTAGAATTGCCTCGTATACATTGTACAAAGGGAGAGGCCCATGAAGGATCGGCCACAGCGAAACATCTCCATAACATAATGAATATTACTTTTATGGTCGTGGCGTTCAATTTAACCTGGGGGGTCGGGAAAATTGAAATATCGTAGGCTCCGTGTACCAAATTCTATCCCATGTCTAAATTATTTTTCGAGAGAGGGCATGTCGAAAAAGTTTCTAAAATCAAAGAAACAGGCGCCGCGTATCGAGGGGTCGTCGTCGTCGTTGCTGTTGCTGCTGCGGTTCGTTCGAAAGCTGCCAGAGGGTGATACTACAGCGCAGGGCGCAGGGAGAAAGAAAAATGACAGAGCTCTCGCCGCGGAGGGTTCGTTCTGTTACGTACACGAAAATACATACTCGGGGCGCATCGTGCGAGATTCCAATGCAGGTTCGAGTATAGGCGCTCGATATCGCGTTGAAATGCGACTCGGCATTATAAATGTGAATTTTTTAATTTAAAAATTATATTCGTTCGAGTTGAAAGGAAGAGAGAAAGAGAGCCTAGAATGAGGCTTTTTAATTAAACGTTGACCGGCATACGTTTGGGCTGCGGGCTATAAAAATTCGAGTGCAGAGGCTATCGTTCGGGAGCAGCAGCAGCAGGAAAAATCGATATAAACACTATCTTTTTCTTTTCGCTCGACGAAAAAAAAGCAGCGAATCACTCGCTGCTCGATTAAAATCTCTCGCCTGTTCGAAAAAAAAGTCGAGTCCATATCAACTGCTGCTACTCATCGTTTCTCTCTCTGTATCTCTCTCTATTCCTCTTTCATATATATCTTCTGGCCGCAAAATTTTCTCTATTTACCTTTATATCTATTCTGCCTGCCAAATACACACACATACACGTAGACACACCGAGTACGGCGGCTTCGGCGGCTGCAGCAGCGGCACACGATATTGATTTCTAATACCAGCGCGACGCGGCCCATGTTTATACACACACACGGGCACGGGGAGGAAAAAAAACTTTTTTGTCGAGCTTTAAAGCCACTTTCATTATTCATCGATGTATGAATACACGTGACTTGTGTCGTTGTTGTTGCTGCTGCTGCTGTTGTTGTTGTTATTGTTCTCCACTTGTATGTCGATAAATCTCAAACTTGTTCGACGAAAAAAAATCACCGATACCTTTAAGGGCTATATGGATATTCGGTTGTCAGAAAGAAAAAAAAGGGCTAGATTGTAAATCGCGAAACGAAATCCTTATTGCCGCAGCCGTTCGTATATACACCCTGCCCGACGACGAGAAGCTTAAACTCTTATAAATTTTTGTATTATTCAATTTCGAGTTGGCCGTGAGCGGCGCACGGCTCTCTCTCGAGATATTGTTTTGCAGTTTACGCTGTATGTAGAAAACGCGCGCACGTCAAAATTGACAAATGTTCGATACGTTTCGAAGCAGTGAGCGCGTATAACTCGGCAAAACGTCATTTCAAATTATCCGCGAGTTTTTCTCGCGCAACGTCTCGTCGAAGATATTATGTATAGTAACGACAGGGCGAAAAACCCTCGTCTACAGTTTGCTCATTAAAAAATTGCAACATTTTGTCACGAGCGCTTCGCTTCATCGTATACACACGGAATAAAACTGGCACAGCAGCTTTTGTTTATTCGAGCTTGCAGCAGCAGCAGCAGCAAAATGAAGTAAACACGCACGCATTTATAATGCAGGTATACACATTTTTCCCTTCGCACACAGCGCTGCACATCTCCTCTACTCTCGTATGTATTTTTCATCCGAAGCGCGGCGAAGAACCTGTCGATACTGCATACCGTCGTTAACATACACGCGTCCTGAACAGGTATCTCTCTCCAGCTATAACGGCCCTTTGTCCTTTTCCTTCGATTCCCCGCCGCCGCCACCGCCACATTGACGTACGTTTTCATTTCGACATTTTCATCATCTTTGATCGTGGAGAGAAAGAGAATCGTAGCTACTCGGCGTATACCACTATACTCGTCGAATTTTCATTTCCTCTGAATATTCAGCTGCAGCTTTTGATCGCAATTTTAATTAAATTTTCAATTTTCGACGCTTAAAATAATTTTTAACGATGCATCGTCCTGGGGGGAGGTTTTATTACGAAGCCACACATATGAGCGTCCTGTGTGGCATATATTTCTTCGGAGGAGCGACGATCGAACAAAGATTCTCTCTCTCCAAATTGTATAATAATACACCGAGAGAGAGAGAGAGAACCGAGGCATTGTTTCTTTTTTCTCTCGTTCGGGTCTATGTGATGCAAAAAACCATCTTTTTCTCTCTCTCTCTCGAAAGGCACATATATATTATACAAGGCATCATCTACTTTCTCATGCCGATTCGGCCCGTCTCTCTTTTTCGCTTGTGCAAAAGTTGTTTCTTTCATCTGTTGCGAGAGAGTTTCGTGCCGCTCGCGAGTCTGTGCCTGTACACTGCGCCGTGGCCACTTCTTCTTCTTCTTCTTGTTCTCCGCTTCTTCTTCCGGCCTTTCATCTCGCGCAGAGTTCGAGTGGCTCTGCTGCTACTATATACGAGTACACTCTTTATTATTCGAGAGAAATTTTGAAAATGTGTCCCGCGAATTGTTCAAGATCGATGATGACTGTATTGAAAAAGAGAGAGAGAGAGAGAGAGGAAGAAAAAAGAGCTGCGAAATGCTTCCGGAGTGGCAGGCGTTTAATTGCCTCGTCGATTTCCGAGCTCGTTATACGCATACTCACACACACACGTGATTTTGCGAAATGTTTCTTCTTGACAGGCCATATTGTGCTATATACATTTATAGCATCTCATAGAGTCGTGTCGACCTACAGTAGTGGCGTCTTGTAACGATGTATTATGTATCACGCGCCACGCCACGAGCTTGTTTACGACGTCCAGCAGCAGCAGCAACATCGGCAATAGCTTCTGTGTTGTCCTATACCTTTACCGAAGACGCGATTCATCATTTTCTACCTGTAAATAACGTAGACATGATCCTTTCGCGCGCGCCGAGTCCAAGTTTGACTTATTATTTATTGTATCAAATTAATTTATGCTCCGAAATGTTGTCATCGTCGATATACATCTGAAAAAATTAGCGTCGGTGGCAGAACTAGTTTGTTGTAGATTTCGTAAATCATAAATTTTATCAACAACGTTTTCAATATACATGTAAAATCGCTAACTGAAAATTAATCGATACATAAAACGAATTCGTCTGTCTGTCTGCGTATATATTATAATGCTCTCGAGCACACATATAATACGAGTGCGCCTGCCTGCAGCGGCAAAAAATTTCCTCTCCTCTCTCTCTGTGGCGCGCATCTCCCTTTCTAAAACGATATTACGGCTAAACTCGAGCTCCGACTCGCACGAGACCCTGCAGCAGCGTGAACACCACCTACACAGCATGTGTGCATGGGATATACCATATACACCTATACACCTACACGCACACTGTTGCGTCGGCGTTGCCTCTCCATCTCTCTCTCTCTTCTTCGTTTACTTCCGCCGATGTCTGCTTCTGTTGCTGCCAGTGCGTATCCCCCGCCTCGTACTCTCTTCGGCGTAGTGTGTGCAGCGTAGCGTGTATGGGTGAGTGCGTACAGCGTATAGAGGAGCAGCATATTCGCCGGTGAACAGCTGGCTTAGCTATCGCCGTTTCTTCAGTCACCGGCCGCTCGTCCGACCCGATGCTGCTGCCTGTTGCGATCGCTTCTCACTTTTTCATATATTCGCGCACGATATACGAGTATCAGTGAGTGCGTGTGTGTGTGTGTGTGTGTGTGTGTATTTTTTTTAGTGTAGCGCCACTCGTTTAAAAGAAGATTCATTATTATATATTTGAAAAATTGTTGTGTGCCACTTGTTTATGATGTCAGTGTGTTGACAAAAATAAAAAATGTTTGTGCTGTGTAATTAGTGCGATTTATCCTGGTGTACGAAAAATAGATCGACGCAGACAAATTAGCAAGTCGGAGCAAATTTTTCACAGGTACATCGCATCTCGTCTTGGTCTCTTGGGGGATTTTTAAAAATACTCTCCTGACTAATGTAAATATTTTTTTGAAAAGATCTCTCGAGAGCCGCTGCGCCGCGCCTCTGTCATCGTCGCGTGCGTCGAGTGGTCTCTTAAAAAAAAAAATAAAATAAAAAATTCTCTCGACGCGCTCTGTACTATTTAATCGTCGTCTCTCTCGTCTCGTCTCTTATACTCGTTGACTCGAGTTTCGAGTCGTTGCAAGTTCGAAAATCGAAAAAGCACACACGTACACGCAGAGGAAGCGCAGTTATTAAAAAAGCTCGCAAATTTATTTCAATTTTTTTGCGCGTCGCGGCTTCTCGTCCGCGTCAGACGTCGCGTTGTGGCCAGCAGCAGCAGCAGCAGCTCTGGTATATATAATGTATTCAACTTTGATACACGACCACGATATAAGCTGTAATATGCTATGTATACGTACGGACGCATATGCCAAAGGATTTATTCGCCAGGGCGCAAACATCTTTGCCTACGGATCTCTCTCCTGCTCCTGCTGCTATATGTATGACATCGCTCGCGCCAAACCAAGCTCGGGGCACCTTACAGACAAAAAACGAAGGAATAAACCAAGCACCACCATCCACCCTCGACAATGGAGATTCCTTTATACATATATACGTATATACACGCGCCCGGAGTGGAGCATATAGCACCGTGGCAGGTTTATAAATATTTATGAGTATACGCCATTATATAGCTGCTGCTCTCTCGACTCGGTGTGTGTGTGTGTGTGTGCGTATACTAGCGTATCGATTCCGAGGGTGGCTGTTGCTGCTGCTGAATACATATATAGTAAATATATATAAACCCACACTCGCACACCTTCGATACGCTGCGGCGATCCCCCTTTCTCTCCTCGGGGCTCCTCTCTTTGTTGAAGTTTCGTGTAATTTACGCGCCCAGAATTTCAATGACGAATTAATATATTTGCGAAATCTTACGCAGCAGCGAGCAACTGTATACATACGAAAAATTGCATCATGCGCGTTATGCAGTTCTGTCCAGCGAGTCGAGCTAGCTGCATAAGTCGTTTAACGGCGGATGTTGTTGGTTACTACTAACCCGTCGAGCGAGCGTAGGCATTTGAGTCTCGTCACGTGACGTCGCGACGTCGGCGACGATACGTCGCGCTTACTCTCGCTCGCACGCCTGCACACTTCACACACAACAATGTTTATTCTCTGTCTGCCATGCGTATATACAATATATAATATAGCGCAGCGTAAGTACGTGTATGTATACTTGTGCATCGGATCATCATGCTACATTACATCGGCGCAATTACAATCAAGCCGCATTACGCGGTGGTTGCTGCTGCTGCTGCGAGAACCGGCCCCATTGTGTAGTGGCTCTCTCTCTCTCTCTCTTATCTCGTAAAAGCTCACGCAGACAACGATGAACGAGTGAGAGAGAGAGAGAGAGAGAGAGAGAGAGAGAGAGAGAGATGAAAATCAAAGCCGGCGCGACTGGAAAATTCCGTTCGCACGCGTCTCGTCCCGGGCCTATGTAAGCATTTTTCCGCAGACTTTAATACGACGCCGTGGCGTGATGGTGGTGGGCGTATTTTCTTCACTTTGAGTCGCCGCTTTTCGCAGCGAGAAACTAATCAACGCCGCTCCGATCGATCGCACGGATTAAACTCTTCATCGAGTATTTTGATGGGAAAGATAGTGCACGATAATCCCTCCCGCATCGCCGCCACTCTGATATATCCATGTTGTTCTCTCTCTCTCTCTGCCCTCTTCCAACACCCTCTGTATATAATATGCACTGTGTCTGTGTGTTTATGCGATGCATATTTATGAGCTACAATTTACGATCACTTATAGCCGTATACTGTCAAGCTCCATAGTGTCTACTTAATTTCGATCCTTGGCTATTCTCGGCGTTGCGTTTGTTTTTTTTTCCTAAGATAAACGAGTAGCCTCGTTTGGCTCATTATATCAATCAATTTTCGGAAAAATTCATATAATAACCGTCCGCTTCTGCACCCGCGAGCGAGTTTCGATTATTCATCGTTCGACGTTTCAATTAAGCTCCAAAAATCCGAGTGCTTATTACCGTTGACGCAATTATTATCCAATTTGATTGACACAACGCCATAAAATTCATCCGCTCGTTTGTTGCTTTATATACTGCGGAGTGAATTCGCCCCCTTTGAAAGATGTTTCATTTGACTTGAATGTGCATTTTATACTTTGCTAAGAAACAAAAAAGTCTCGATGTAGCTCGAACGTACACGTAAAGCTTCGTGCGCTCGTTCGTGATGAAATCTTTCGCGAGGAGCGCTATATACAGTGGATACATATTTCGCCTAAAGGCGCATCATAATACTGTTACACGCTGTGTTGTGTATACGTATTCTCGTAACGTTTTTACAAGTTAATGAAGCAATAGCTCCGAGTCTTATCTCCCGCGCGAACAAAACGTAATTTCCGGGTCACGTGTATAGAGCAACATTTCTTCGATGTATATATTTCAACTCGTGAAATATCGCTGTTATTATTTTATTTTCATAATTTCGCGATCGTCTTTCTCTGTTTCCAATCGAAAGCGTGACGGCGTGGCGACACGTTATAACGCTCCGCAATAAATTAGATAACTCGCTAACTGAGCAGCGATTCTCGTCGCCCGGCATATCGTGCTCGACTACCGAAATTGCTTTACAAAAGAAACGATTCATTTGAAAATCTTTTGGTATTTCATTTTTTCTCTCTCCCCCTCTCTCTCTCTCTCTCTCTCTCTCTCTCTCGCTTCTCGCTCTCGTGCTCAATCGAGTTTATCTTCATTTATACTCACGTACACCAAGTCACACGAATTATTGTAAGCTCACCAACTGCACTCAATGTACAGCGATGTATATATTGCTACCTCGTTGCCGTTTCCGTCTATGTATAGCAAGATAGATAGATACGGAGCAAGAGAGAGACAGAGGACGGCCGCAAATTAATGGTGTCCGGCTGCTGCTGCCGCTGGATTTGTCGTTGAGGATAAAAAAAGCAACATTCAGAGGCTGATACATTTATAGCCGCGGCGATGGACTCTGGCGTACATGATGTACACCGTGATTCACGTCGGGCGCAATAGTGGATTTGTTACACACAGGCGTTTATAAGCGATGATGATCGTGTGCAAAAGACATATTTTCGACACCTTTTTCTCTGACAATTTTCTTCCGTGAAACTTGATTTTTCTTTTTCTTTTTGAAGAAAGAGAGGATTGAGTTTCTGTCGAGCTGCAGCACACTGCAGCGTGAAAATTTCAAAGGGTATCGATGAAAAAAACTTCCCCTTTCAATGCGGAAAACTCGCTCTGCTCGCGCGAGATTCAGATCGCACAAGTTGGGCGCGCGCGCGGCAATAAAATCTTCCTCTCGCCGAAGTATAATGTTATATTATCTCGAACTTTGAAATGATTCAACCTCTAACAAGGTATAACGCGTTCGAACACTGCTTTCGCTCTCTCTCTTTCTCTCGCCTCGACGGCAGAAAATTATGTTTGTCGAACTTCTCGCCCCCCATATACACGAATCTTCGATTAAATTACACACGCCCATAGCTATAACGTTTGCGCGCAAAACTCTCTTTATGCTTGCGAGTGTACTTTCTTTCTGCTGAATTCAGAGAAAAGCAGCTTGATGATATTGACGTTTTGGCATGTCCGATATCTGTGCTGTGCCGCCGCCCACCCGCCACGTCCACCAATCGATACAATTTTCCACCCTTCTTACATGTATGTATGAAAAAAATATCGTTCGATATTAAGAGAGAAAAGAGAGAAAATAAAGAATGAAAGTCCATTAAGGGTTACTGGCGTATATATATGCCGAGGGATAAAGTTTTCCGCTTATTCGGCAAATTAATTGCTTAATCGAGCTTTCTTTCTTTCTCTCTCTTTCTCTGCGTTACCATGCGCGGCTTGGATCGAACCTAAAATATCCACTATTCATGATCTACCTTCGTATAAACTTGTACATCATAATTTGCGTATTAAATAGTTTGTTTTTTGTTGTGGCTTTTCCCTGTTAGAAACGGTCAAGGTTTATAATCAGTTTTTGTTCAACGAAAAATTCTCATGGATATAATGGAATTAATAAACTTAGACAATAACAGACAAACACAGACAGGACTCTGTAGAGAAATCGAGACTTATACAATTATTTTTACTTTGCCACTTGCAGATGTATAGACCAATTGGTACTCGCCATCTAGTGGTGGAGATTTGAAGTGATGTTATCTTATTTAAAATGCTTGAAAAACTGGTCTTCATTTTATGAAACAATTATATTTTCATTAAAGTTATTTTAAAAGGCACTAAAATATTTCTAACATATTAGTTACTAAAACAAGCTAATCAATAGAAATGTATTTTTAAAAATGTTACATGGTCATTTTTTTGGTAATTAGCCCAATATCAATTTCAAGCATTTTTATCGGATTTTACACGAATAAAATGAAAATGGCCATTATTGAAAATAACTTTTCATACTTACTCGTCGATCGTGGCCTCGAGCTCGTCGTCGTTGTGATTTGCGTACACAGTCACACCCAACGACAATGTACTTTTTTACCCAACGACTATCGGTAACCGCGACGTTTCCGAACTCATTATAATATGTTATACTCGATATCGCAATTGTCATTATCGGATTTTCTCTACATATCTCGTCGCGTTTACGCGGAAAGTTGCGTTCGCGAGTATATATTGTAAGCGCATCAATATTGCCTTCGCCAAATAGTCGTACTCCCCGCGCAACCTGCATGGCGTGCGGCCAATAATACATTTAATTGAGAGCCCCCTTTTAATCATGCCTGATGCACTGGATTAATAAAATTGCACCCTGAATCATCATTGAAATGATCGCTGGAGCTTTCAAAAATATTTGCCGCTGATGCACTCGCATATAATATATAAACCTGTTGTTGCTGCCGCTGCACGTGTTTTTCCGCGCAGCTTAGTAATGGTCTTTCATCATCGTAATCATTGTCGGCGTGCGCTTTTATAAACTAGTTTACTCTTTATCACAAAGGCTCTGTGCTGCTCGGTCGGCGCAGCAGGAGTTCGTTAGGCGCTTGGCTCTGCTCTGCTCTGCTGTGTGTGTACTTATTCAAGTCCGTTGTCTTTTTCTTGCTTGATATTCCTCTCTCTCTCTCTCCTTATATACAAAAGCCCCGCAAGGAGGAGGGAAAAAATGTATATAAGAGGAGAGAGAAACGAGTGTCGTTGACTATCTCATTGTGCACGTCATGACCCCGGCAACAGCAGCTCGCGACGCGGAGAATTGAAAAACAAAGGCACGTGGCGATTTTATCAAAGAACACGGAATAAGAGTCTGATTAGAGGAGATTACTATGAAAGAGCTTCCACGAGGGAATACCTTTAACATTAATTGGCCTGTTTGGCTTATACTTTGTTGGCGTACACACATATACACACACGTACTACTGTACGCCGTAAGAGAAAAGTGATTCATTTGAATTTCAAAATTGCTGTCCTCGTAAACAATTGCCAGAATCTCACGTGTGCGGTATTACAATTATTTGACGCATTCGCCAACGTACGTGGTGAAAGTCGCCACTGCTCTGCCGTTTGATAATTAATTAAATTTTCCCTGCACGCGCGCGCGCGCAAAAGATGCAATTAGCCCGCGAGGAATGAAAAGTTCGGTAGCTGGCTGCAGCAGCCATGCCACGGTAATTGCCAAGCCATTATTATATATACCTAAGCGCAATTGCTGCATCTATTTTTCTTTTCTAAGCACCGTGCCGCGCGGCAAATCATCGACGTTAAATGCAAAAGACGTTAGTTCAACCTCTCTCTCCCTCTCTAAGTAATGGGTTGCAAAGTTGTAAAATCACTTTTACATCGATCGCGCGCGTGGGCTTGCTTGCTTGCTTGCGCGCCTGCGTGCGTATAGTAGTAGTGTGTCTATAAGCAAACAAACATGACCATCCCAATTACGCAGAAGTTGTAAAGCCGCTAACAAAACTCATCAACAAACTAAATTAGCCTCCGGAGGAGTTTCTTCTTGCGCAGCTCTCGTGTTCGTTTCGCGGCGCGCGGGTACTCGAGAGTACCTAATGTACTTAAAGAGATGCGCGCTCTGCATCATATAATTTTTCTTCGCAAATTAATCTCTCTCATCCTCATTCTCGATATTCTTTTTACCCTCCTTCAGGTTTTATTTACTCTTAGTTCTTTTTGTTCGCGGATAAGGCAAACAGCAACAGTAAATTCTTTACACACAAGTTTGCTCAATTGAAAATCTTCTTACTACGTGTGCAGTGCAACAACTGTCAGGCGAAAGAAAAAAAGCCATGTGCATTCTCACACTGATTATGATAGGCGTGCGCATTGAAATGTCCTAAATCGAATTATCATATCTGCGCTGCGCCGCGCCGCGAGCGATAGGAAGCACGAGCAAAGTAAAATGAGCCAGAGTTGTATTCAGCTGTCAGGATGTGTGTGTGTGTGTGCCGCAAGTGTATAGTTTTTCGCGCAATTCATGTGAGAATGCAGTCGCGCGCGCGATCGTCGAGAGAGACAATGAGATTGGCCAAATGAAATGTAGACAATGATGCGAATTAAACAACGTAGGAGAGAAGACATCCTTTCCGCCTTCGCTTCTTTTTTTTTATCCTTTTTTTTCCCTGTATACGTACGTTATTACGAAAAGATCGGGGGGTGCTCGTTCTTACCAAGATTCGCGCGTTCATTTTAATTTAAAAAAACTTCGGGGAAAGTTCGCGTAAACACGCTCCGCGCAGAAACGCTAGCACATAAACATCGTAAAATTCATGCAGCTTGAAACTAAAGATGAAAAATATCCTTGAGCGAGCGCGTAAAATTTATTCTACTCTTTTTATTTCTATTTTTTTTTGTTTATTATTTTGTACGGTGCGAAAGAGAAAAAAATATAAACGCCCCCGCTTGCGCCCGGCAGCAGCACGTCCTGGATATCGACTGCTGCGAGCATTGAGTGATTGAATATGCACGCTGTTTACCTTTGGATTCCTTAAACTTTTTCCTCTCTCGCAGCTTTTTTTCTTATATACAAATATCCAATCGTGCGCGCGCGCTCTTCTATTATTTTCTTCCTTCTCTTCTTTTTTTACTTCTTTTCATTCGCAAATAGATATCACTTAAAGCCCGTGCCGCCCGTTTTTGCGTTTCGCTTGTCGTAAGAGCAATTTATTACGATCTGGCTCACTCGTTTCTTTCAATTTTTTTTTCCTTTTTTTTCGAGCTCGCGCGCTCTCTTCCTCGCGCATTTCCCACGTTGCGTTTCGAAAGGGTCAAAGACTCGGGAGAGAAAGAGAGAGAGAGAGAGAGCTTGGAAGAATTTTATTGATTTAAAGCTGTCTATATAACTACGGCGTATACAGGCAAGGACCGTAGAAAAGAAGCTTTTGAATCGATATAGAGCCGATAGTAAACTTTTCATTCCTAATGACTCGACCGTTTCATGCGATTAAACGAAGGTAGAGTGGGACAGAGACAGAGGGGAGAAAGAGGGCAGAGATAGGAGGCGCGCACACAACCCATAGGTGCATTATATCGGAGGCTAAAATAAACAAGAACAATCGTAAAACTTTTGTGTGTTCGGGAGACCCGGCGTGTGTACGTACATATAAAACAGGTCGACAAAAAAAGTAACCATAGCAAGGAGAGAGATAGCCCACGAGCACCGAACGTGAGGATATAAAAGAATTTGACACAAGCGCGCGCAGTTCCTTTTTCTTCTCTCTCTCTCCTACTCCCTCTCGTCTCGCTGTTAGGAAGGATATAATGTAGGTCGTATAACGACGTAAGAACAGCTGCTGCTACACTACTACTACCACTACCACCACTAGGAGCTGCGGGCACGATAACGTAGATGCGAGACTCGACTACTACTCGGGGACGATCGCCACACACACACACATACACAGCCGCGTGCACTGGTGCGCGAGTGCACATTTGTTTTTACTGCATTCCCAAGTCGTTGTTGGCCCGCTGCTGCTTCTGCTATATGCTATATCGTTATTTATAACGTCTGCGACGTGCTGCTCTTCTCTTCTCTCTCTCTCTCGCATATAGTAGAGAGCGCACGAAGAGATGAACTTTTCACGTAGCTCTAGTAGTACACTCGCGCAAATACGCGCCAACATGTATATTATGAATTGCTGCGAGAGAGAGATGCAGATTGCGTGTGATTACGGGGATTTTGAAACTTTTATTATTGCTTCAACTTGCTTTAGCTACGCTTGTACACGATACGATCTCGTACTGCTGCTGCTGTTGATTTTTTTTGCCTCCTTTTACGAGATCGAGCTTTCGAGTGTTTGTTGAAATTAACGCGCGCGCGCATACGCGTCTCGCAGTTTCGAATTCATCAATTTTAACAATTCATCGCTCCCGCGGAGAGTAGTTAACTAGTTTGCATTCGTATGCATGTATGTTGTGTGTGTGTACTCTTGTTGCAGCGCAATATAACGGCCAGGGCCGAGCGAAATAGAAAATTCACGTACTACCACTACTGCACGAATCGAAATTTCCATGGCAATTATTTAAGAGTTTATTATACGCGCTTTGGCTGCGCTGCGGGAAAAATGCCCGGGCACATTTCTCAAGCATTAGCTGCTGCTGCTGGAATAAAAGAGAAAGAGATTGAAAAAGATTTACAATCCATTAGGGCAACGGTCTGAATCCTGCGGAATTAACTTTAAATCGACGCGCTTATTTCACTAATTTCGGTAATTAGGATTCCGAAAAATAAATCCTGTTATTAGTATTATTATTATTATTAAGCCTTTATAGGATAATGAATCTAGAAAAAATTATTCGTAAATGTTGAAATATTTATCATTGATTTTTCTTTAGTTATAGTCTCGAACTTTAAATTATTTAATTATCCAAAGTAAGCTTGCAATTCCGTGAATTCCCTGAACTCGTAATGAAAGCTTTATAATATCGTCAAAGTGCATAACGAATAGCAATAATAATAACGAAATAATAATTGATATAGTAGGAGCTGGGCAAATCAAACATTGACCATGCATTATATTGCGGTGGGGAATAACGCAATATTTCTTTCAAATATACACCGTGTGGGTCATAAGGCTGGGCAAATTCGTTCCATAATGAATTTACTCGCTGAAAAACGTCGACGACTAGAGAGCTTAAAAAAAATTGTCAAAATTTTATATAATAGCCTCGAGCGGCTTCGTCGTCGCATGCTCGGGGGGTAGGTACTAAAATGTCGGAAATTATCCTGCGCGCATGTAGAGAGTAGATATATACGTATACATAAAGTCATATAACTACGCGACTTTGCAACTCTGCTCTGCTCTCTCTACTACTTGGACGGCGGCACACGCTACTAGCGTAAGCGTCGTCGTCTGTGCCTAGGTGCACTGCCGTGCACGTATATATATAGTATATAGTACATATAGGTCGAGCTCGAAGGCATACGCGGAAGACGGATTATTCTTATACTCATGTAAATTTAACCGTATAGTAGTTTGCCGACTCTACTACTAGCGTCGTCCCAAGCTGTTCCTCATTTAATGAGAGTGTCATTCGCGCGCGAGAAAAGTCTCTCTCTCTCTCTCTCTCTATGTACATATAGGTACAGCAACTCGTGTAGCAAGAATTTTCCATTAATTACGAGAGAGCGGCAACAAGCGCGCGCGTACCTCGACGTTAAAAGTTAACCCAGAAAAGAGAGAACCTATACCTGCCTGGCAAGAGAGTTTAAGAATCGCTGCACTTGCGCTTCAAGTGTGTATACTACTACTACTACCACTCGCCCTACTCTCTCATAGTAATTGTTTTTCTTTTTTCTTAATACACGTACGTGTAAGTTGTAGAATTCAAAATTGTCTCTCTCGCTCTCGCAAAGCAATTCTTTATAACTGCACATTTGCAGCTACAGCTGGAGAACGTGCGTGTATAAATTATAATATTTGCCTTTCGTTTTTTCGCGAGAGTTAACAATAAAAATATTTCTACAATTTACTAGATTTGCACCGAGTCGTTTTTTTTGTTGTTTCTTTTCATACTGTACTGCTCACAGCACACGCAGTCATATCGTTATATTCTAGCTTTTATATTAGAGCAGCGGCAGCAGCAACAGCAACTAGACGACGAAGACGAGTTAACAAGATGAAACAGCATTAGAAGCCGATGACTCTGTGCGTATACGAGTTTTGCCGCTTTTGAAGAAAAGCTGCAGCAGCAACGAGAGAGAAGAGAGAAATTCGTCCGCATTCGCGCGATGCATCTCTCTCTCTCTCTCTCTCTCTCTCTCTATCCTCTCTTGGCTGCTGCTGCAGTTGCGTGTAGTGCTAAATTCACGGAGAAATACACGCGTATTACTGCGTGCGACGTAGCTGCTGCTGCCTCGCCCGCCTTTGCGCGCGACAGTCTACACCACCTGCTATGAAAACGGATGGCTTCGTTCGCTCACGAGCGCCTGCTGCTGCTGCATATACATACGACTGCTCCGGGTCTTTCTCTCTGTCTCTATATATATGTCTTCATCTTGTCGGCCGTGCGCGTCCGTGCGTATGTGCGCGACATTTTTTATGCATTTTTGCGAAGCTTACATTCCAAATGTACCGGTTATTAAGCCGCTCGACACTTTTCCACGCGTCTATTTTTCAATTTCCAGTTTTGATAATTATTTATATCGCTCTCAAGATTATACCGCTGCTACTTCTTGCGTGATTTGGAAATTGAACACTCCCGATACGCTTCTCTCGTTGAATTGCGCGTGCCAAGACCGAATCGAAGAAGAACAAAATCCACTATCTTCCCCGTGCGAAACCACCGCAGCAGCATCGAACGGGTAGTTAGCTCGTCTAGCTAAGTCACGAATTTATGTATACTTTATTTTATTTTATTTTTGCGTGGCGAACCACCGTCACTCAAACCGTTCTAGCTTCAATAATGCGGTTCTGCGCGCGCGCACAGGGTTGTGATATAGCTATAGCGCACTTGTGGTTTTATTAAAATTTCACCGCTCGAGCTATATGTAAGAGAAAGAGAGACATATAGAAGATTGCGATTGCTATTTCTTTCGGTATTTAGGACACTATTTCATTTCGATGATTCCTTCCGATTGCCACACAGATATAGATTCTTATTATTCTTCCTTTTACAATAGAGAAATATTAAATTTAGTGTGTTCGAGCTGTAGCAAAGTGCAAAATGTCAAGAGAGCAGAAGACGAATGACACCCTTAACCGAGCTTCGGTTTATTCGCCGATATTTCAAGCCAATATAAAACGACGTATTATGTAAGAGGATCTTTTGCATTAATCAGTCGAGAATAATAAGAGAATTCAAAAGTCTAAATTGCGAATGTATAAATTTTAATATTCAATCGATCTTCTTACTCATAGGCTTGATTTTTCTTCGTGCAAGATCGTTACTTCGGAATGATTAAAATCTGCATATAAATATTAAATAACCTGAAACTGTTCAGAGTAACGTAACACAGAGGTGGCGAATGATACCTTTAAGTGTTTACTTTCTTTTCTATAGAGTTACTTAAATCGTTACCACAATTCATTTCTCAATAAAAATAATGACCCAGTGAAGAAATCACGACCAATGTTTTCAATGTTTTAAAATACCTCATCATTAAAAGGCTTGTTTTTTACGATTTTCCAGCTACTATCATATTACAAATATTAAACGTCCTTTAAATGACTTGAAAATGACAATTCATTTATTTCAAAAAATTAAGACTAGTTTTCAACCACTGTAAATACTTTGAAGCTCCGCCACTAGATGGCGTGTACTCTTTTATCGGTAAATATGCAACTGGTAAAGTAAATATAATTATATAAGTCAAAGCACGGGTTTATTAAATTGTTAATTTATTAAATTGTTTTTTTATTGACCATGCCAATTTTTTCGTTAGCCAAAAACTAGCTATAAAATGTTAAGAATTTCTCCCAGAGATATCGTTGAAGTTTTGCACTGTCCCTTGAATAATATGATGAAGCGAACCGATTCCACATTGTCGCTATCATATTTGGCTCGTTAAATTCATAGTCACGTAAAATACCAATACGTACCCACCGCACATATATTATTCTGTACATGCCACTCGTGCGTATTTTAATTATCTTAATGTATATTATTGATTCATTTATTCGTATTAAACGCACACGATCGTGGCATTATTAATTTGAATTGTTGTTATTATTTTTGCAGCTCTGAAAAGCCTGAACCAATTGCCGTCATCGAGTGACGAGTCACGTATTAACAATGTCGTTGCAGCGAAATCGGCTCTCCTCTTAATGCGCCGCATCTTTGCAGATGCTCAGGTGAGCAAACGATGATATATTTCTTTAAACTTGCGCGAGTATACATTTATATACGCAGGGTAAAATTTTCCAACCGCGCTTGAAGTAGTGACCGCGGCTGCCTTTGAAAAGCCCACCCCCGATGCAAAACCAAATGTTTTTGAACTAACTGCACTCGGGGCAAGCATCGCTCGAGAGTGTGTATGACCTACATTTTTTTTCAGCAAATTTATAGCACTTAAAGTTCTTCATAATGGCAGAAATGTTTAAAACGAAGGTATATAGCTGCCGCTGCTGCGAGTTGCTGGTACACCCTGTGCCACTGAGTGCAAAGTTCGAATGCCTCGGAGCATGAATCGAGATATCTTCTGTATAATAGCGGGTACAATATTGTATCGTTGCTTATCGCGCCCGAGAGCAAATTTGTACTCGTATTAGTCTATTCAAAGATTGGGTACTGTATACAGGTATGATATATACATTCGAGCCTATTAATTAATGCGCGCGCGTACACACACGCACACACATATATATTCACGCCAAGGGAAACCAGATTGAAAAGTCCAGGCACGTATTTCATCGAAACGCGTGTGAGCGCGCGCGCGCGTTCGTACCACATGACCTCGTTGCGCATTTATACGGTTTATCATTCACATGCCATCATCGTTATTATTTTTCCGCTCGGACGCGCGGCTGCGTAGCTGCTGCCATTTTCATAATTATTTTTGCACAAAACGTTTGTAACAAACGTATCGGAGCTGTGTTTTGAAATTATCGTCGTTATGAATCGCGAAATTTTTAATTGCAATTATATACCCTCTGAACTCGTATGATAACGCGTGCAGGCTCAAACCCCAGCGAACTTTGTCTTTAATCTTTTTCCTACTCGTGGGTATTGCATCGCACCCGCGAGAACACATCGATGAAGTTTCGCTTTTGCATTAACTAATGATTGCGCGAGTAGTATGAAACGCCGCTCGCATGAACCTCGCTGTCAATTATTAAATAAGCATTCTTCGCCTTTTTTCTCTCTCTTTTTTCCTCCGTCTCTCGCGCTCACTCGTCTAGTCGATACTTTTCAATATATAAGCGAGCGAGAAAAATCCCGCGAGTCTGAACGCCCGTGCGCGCGTCGTCACGCTCGTGGCACGAGAGAGATAAAAGGGGCGAGAGAAGAAGGAAAAAAAGCAAACCAGCAGCGGCTCGTGCCTGTCTGCTTTTCATCTACTCTACGCGCGTGTTGCCAGCTCGCTGCTACATCCCTTGGATGTGCTATCATCACGTACGTACCTAATACCGCAGGAATTTCGTTTGGCGTTCACGAGAGTTACTACACGTGAAAAGCATGTAAATATATCAGAGTCTAGCCACTTGAACTTGTAGCCGCTGCTGCTGCTCTCTGCAGTGTTATCGGTTTTCATTCTGCTCATTTTTTCTTTCTCTTTTTATGTTACTTCGGTGGTGGTTGCCCATTGTCGGCTGCCGCGTTCGTGTCAATAAGTATTAGCCGCAGTTATGGCCATCGTAATTTTGACGGAGCTGCGAAAATGAAGATGGATCGACCGCGATGATTTTTTCCAAGTATTTTCCAGCTAGCGTCTCGCGAGGATTCGTTATTTGTGACTCTCGTGCGCGGTAAATATTTTGCTCGAGTATACTTTTGAAATTCAAATAGTCACTGTGTTACGCGAGAGAGATGAAAAAATTGTGCTTCATTCACTCATTCAGGCCAGTCAATTGTAAGTGAAATTAAATTAAAAGAGAGGCAGTGGCGGTACGGAGATGGTTGGATTTTTATGAAAAGCTCATCAAAAATGTGCTTTATAAAGCGTGTACCACTCTTAAATTGATGATACACGAGAGAGAGAGAGAGAGAGAGAGAGGAAAAAAGAAAAAAACGCGAAGCAGTGTTGCCTTTTTGCAGTTTCATAATGGCAGTACATAGTAGGAACAGTTTATCATAATTATTCATTTAGTCCTTTTAACAAAGTTTTACTTACCTCTCTCTTTCTCTCTCTCTCTCTCTCTCTCTCTCTCTCTCTCTCTCTCTAGTGCGCGGTACATTCAAAACCCTCGAGGCGAAGAAAATCTCTGTACAGTTGGCAGCTTTTATTACGATTCACAGTGTCTTAAATCTATTTGCTGAAAAGTTTTCCGCGCTTTTGTATAATAGAACGAGAACGAGAACAAATGCATGCGCGATGGTCTGAAAATCAGAATATCAAATGCGCAACTAGCTTGGCTCTGTGAGCGATTCGACGTGAATCGATTACATAGAAGTGTGTTAAATTTAGGTGAAAAAAAGCTCTCACTCTCCTCGTTTTATGTAGAAGTGCATAGCAGCTGTACAACGGTGAAGTCTGACATGAGAAATGCGCGATTAGAGGAAGGCTTATTAAAGGCAGTGTGGTGCTCGCGTCCATTGGCAATTTAAATCCCCGGCACGCGGCTGGTGATAATTCATCGTCAAAACTAGCTTATGTATATAATACAGGCAGCGCGTCATGAACGAGCCACGGAGTAAAGAGAGTATAACAAGCAAAATGCAAAAATGCAGTAACGGCAGCACCATCAGCATCAGCGAAGTATCGAAGTAACATAAGCCGATCCGTATAATGCGCCGGACATGGAATATTTTTCATTTATACAATATAAACACGCGTCGCGTCGCGAGCGAGCTATAATCGGCTTTGGTACTGCGTTATACACACACACATACAAAGAAGAGAGATCCGCATATGCATATATAACTACTACTATACGAAGGCGGGCGTTCGTGACAATAGTTCACACGCGATTGCCTATGGCGAGAGAGCAGGCAAAGCAGCAGAGACGAGCTTTATATATACGTATAGTGCAGCACGCCGAATCGAGAGAGAGAGAGAGGCGTACACGGAATATATTTACCTAGACTAGACCGGTCTATGCAGAGGATAGTGTGGAAGATAAAGATATAGTATGGAGCTCGAGCGGGAGAGCAAGTGTAGAAGCATGCTAATTTATGGAATTTCGCAAAGCACACACACACACACACACACACACACACACACATACACACACTGAGCATCAGAGGGTACTATAGGTTGAGTTTGGATAGAGATAGAGGCGAAAGGGGTATAAGAGAAGCGATCGATCGAGTCTCGCGTTTGTTTGAAGATTACGATTTTCACTCTGGCCTCTATACATGCGTTTCATTGGATATATCAGACTGTGTGTGTGTGCTGTGTGCTGCGGCTGTGAGTATTCATTGCGGACTCACTGAGTCTAGGTATCTGCGCCGTACTACATGTACGAAATAGTTTCAACAACTATGCTGCACCTTACGTGCTTCGAGCTGCCACACCGAGAGCGGGGGGTGGAGATCGTTCAACCATATTACTACTCGGGTTTGCTGCTTCTGCTGCTGCTGCTGCTAAATCGATGGGCTTCTTTAATTTTGTGCGCGCAAAAAAAGCTTTATTTAGTTTGTAGAGACACGTCTGCTGCTGCCGCCCGTTTTTTTGTGCAAGATTTATCGACCCGCACACGCTTGGAGTACATCCTCGAAAGAAGCTAATCCATTAGTCCATTCATTGATGGTCCTCCGAATAGAGCAGCAGCCCGCGCGTATACATATAGAGAGAGAGAGAGAGAGAGAGAAGATCCAGTGGAGCGTCGTCGTTCTCCTCGTCGAGGCTAGAGCTGATAACCGCTTTTCATTACGCGAACAAGCCACACGTATATATACCGCACACCATCGGGGCCGGGGGGATGACGCTAATGAATCGCATTGCAGTGTGCAGTGCGCGCAGCTAGTATAGCAGTGCACCGGATTCTCTCTCTAACGCGTTTGTCTTGCTGCGCCGCCGAGGCTTTGGACTTGTTGTACGCGTCGAGATGAAAATTAATAGCCCAAGGAGAAATGACAAGTTTTACCCCTGCACACGGCCGCCCGAACATAGGTTCTAAGCGATAGATTTATATTCAAAACTGCTATCAAGGAATTGCCATTCGGAGGTTCGCTTTAAATTGCGGATTAGGTGAGGTACACACACGCACACACACATGCACGTCGGGATGATGGATTAAATTTCCAGCGAAAAACAATTTGCTATCGCGATGAAAAACTAGAAAAAAAACGAAGAAGGAGTAAACTTGCATTATAAATCGCAAAAGGTGAGATACCGTCCTGAGCTAAATGAATTTCTTCTTGGGGATTAAGGATTAAAGGTTCATTAAAAAAGTTTATATCCTAGTTAGTCTTGGTCTTAAACTATTCAGCCAAGACAAATAGTTGCCCATTGAGTGGGGTAACAAAAAATAACGCAGCATGTTTTAATTCTTTTTTACGAGGTGTACTTTCTGCTACTGCTTCTGCTTGTCGCTCTTATCTGTTGTTTACACAGATTCTGTGTGCCGCGTTGTTGTTTGGTTTATAGTTAACACTTACCTGCCATCGGCTTATCTCTCACTTTCTCTCCAAATTTTCATTGTTGTTAATGTTGCTGTTGTTGTCTTTCGTTCGCCAGGCACTCAACAACGTTTACGTATATTTATCGTTATTTTTACTTCAACTTTGCGGAAACCAAAATCCCTGTGGATGTGCTAACTCATTAATGAAAATTGCGCACTTATGCGAGCTAGGTGAAAAATTAAAATTTGATCGAGAGATATCTTCTTTGCACTTTCATAAAGTTTCATTATCATGGGTACTATTTTGTATCTACTTATATAAATTGATATTGTACGTACAAGATGATTATGAAACTGTATGTAATAATAAAAATTGGAAAAATTCTCGCACTATCGCAATCAATTTATTCTAACTCTTACGTAATGACTCGGGTCCGGAGGAATCGTTTGTCCGACCAGGAAATAGCTTTTCCAATTTTTAATTTCCCCAGGAACGTCCCTTAGCTACTAACGAATAAAATTATATCTTGCCATATATTATGTACCGAGCAGTGTAATGAGGCTTTTTTTCAATATGAGCCGGCTTGATTGCAACGTTTTATGAGAAGACCATGCCGGGCTTAAGTCATAATTCTGCGGAGCGCGCGTGTATCGATCGACCGAAAATACAAGCGCGTATCGGAATTTTACTTTGTATGTTGGAGGAAGTTTGACTAAACAACGGATTAAGCCATATAGAGAGATTTTATTAAAATCTAATTAAATCCGACAGTTTAATCGCATCGAAGCTGGCAAATCATTAAAACTGTTCAATGTTAACAATGAAATAGAAAGAACTAAGAATACGTTACATTGTTGCTTCCTACTTAAGAAAAATAGAAAAAGAAAAATATTGTTTACATTTTGGATTTTTGACAAATGTCTGTAGACGTTTTCTCGAAAATGAGACATCGAATCGTATTAAAATAAACCGTGAGGAATATTTCACAGCATATTTTGCGTATATGTGTAAGATAATTCTGCGCCTTCAAGAATGAAATGTTCATTATAGCGTGTCATTCATTTTGGTATAGTTTCAAAGACGTGCGAGTGCCTCTGTGTATCGCAGTGAATAACTGCGCATCACCAGTCGATAGTGGAAGGAGAAAATAAGTAGTTATCATAATCGCAGGTTCACCTGGTTAATAATGAGTAGCGCGAACAGTCGCTAGTGAGGAATTCGTGCAGTAAACAAGTGTTTATAAATTGGTGATATCGAGGAACAGTGTTCACTACCTAAAACATATAACCTCAAATCGCGAAAAGTCACAGGGATTACACTATAATCAAGCAAGTCATGGAAAGCAGAGAGGACTCTTTTAGGTATAACTTTTTTATGCATACTAAAATAGGGTACTTGAACCAGTTATTGACCGCCTTCGACCAATAAATGACCTCTTTTGGATATGCAATAATTACACTATTTCCTTGTTACATGGCAACCAGACACGAGAAACGAGATGCATAATTCACTTATTATACAAATATACTTTTAATCGTTTTTCGTCGTATACATTCTAAAATCATCAATCACTGGTCTAACTTCCCTATTTTTTTAAACAATCGCTTCATCGGATTCGATTATGCAGGGTGAAGGAAGAGCCAAACGATACTTAACCGGATGCAGGCAACGAGAATATTTTCGATCTGGTGGACACTTGCAAAAATGAAAACTTTGACACATTTACATTTTATAAATCGCCAGTGAGTTCAATGATTGTAATTAAGTTCTTTTTTTCCGCTATCAAAAACTATTAAAAAATTTTAATTTTAGGCAAATCACATAAATGAGTTGAATGAACGAATATTCATAGATTTGGAATGCAAACATGTCAAACTTGAACCAAAGTCTGTATCAAAAACTGTCTGCAAAACTGAATATCAAAGTTGGCTTCCTTTTGTGAAAAAAGAAAATGAAACTCAGAACAATTACTTGCAAGAAAAAATGCTATTAATTTTAATAAGAAAAGGATTCAACTACGAAAATAACAGTCGATTTCAAGAAAATTCCTGTTCGAAGCTTGTCGAAACCGAGGAAGTCAAAATACTGAAAAAAATAAATCGAACCAAATTATCTCATAAATGTAATTTGTGTCAAAAAATTTATAAAGAAGAGACGAGTCTAAAAATGCATATCAATACGATACATAAAAGAACTAGGCCTTTTAAGTGTAAGATTTGTCACAAATTATTTGGAAATCAGTTGAAACTTGAATGACATGCGATGACAAAACATAATCGTAGCAAACCTTTCGATTGTGAGATTTGTCACAAATCATTTGGGCAGAAACATCACCTCAAAGATCATATCAATGGAGTACATGATCGTAACAGACCCTCCGAGTGTGACGTTTGTTACAAATCATTTGCACAGAAAAGTCATCTGAATGTTCACATAAGTACAGTACATGATCGTAGCAAACTCCTCGAGTGTGACATTTGTCATAAATTATTTGGACAAAAAAGTCACCTCAAAGCTCTCATAAATGCAGTACATAATCCCAGCAAACTCTTTGAATGTGACATTTGTAAAAAATTATTTGGATACCAGACAAACTTAAAAAGACACATAGATTCAGTACATAATAAAAGTAAACCCTAGGAGCGTGAGGTTTCTTCCGAGACATGTAGACAAAATTTGGACTTCTACACTCACATGTTTACTCTATGTAATTTTGGAAAATCTCTTCGCGAAGAACAATAAAGTACCTGAAAATGTCATTAATTTTGTCGTGATTTAAAAACCGCTGCCAATTTATTGGCAAAGAGCTTCCTCATAAAAAATTATATTAATGAAAGGGTTTGGTTGTTAAAGGGAAAATTTATATTTCATTTTTAAATTTTGATTGAAATTGTCCGACAAGGTCTGGTTCCAAATCTCATTTTCAAGCCTATCACATAACTTCCTCTATGAGGAGGCAAAAAACTTTGAACTTACCTTTCTTACATGAACTAAAATATAAACAATTTTTCCTACTCTGTATCGATATGTTAGCAGAAAATCTTTGCGTTAAAGCAAAATTGATTCCTAAACTTCGCATGTTGACTCCATTAACGGTTTTCCTTATACGGAGAAAATTCAACAGTATCAATTTTTGAAAATGAAGCTCTATAAGTATGGACCTTTGTGCACACCCAGTGCAAAGCACATGGTGTATCCCATAATAGAAAGACATTATTTCGTCATAATTGATTTCTTACGATCAACTAGGTAGGTCAATATACGCTTGCGCAGCATATAAATGTGTATAACGCATGTAATCGATTCTCTGTGAAACCGAATGATCAAATAATTTTTTTTCTACTGACTTCATACATGTCCACAAATTTTATAAGAATTTCTGAGATCGTCCATCGCGCTCTTTCAGAGGCTTGAAGTACTTAGTTTCTTGTAATACTTTCGCACTTGAATGAAGAGTATTTTAAAAGTTGCATCTTGAAAATGAAGTATCGTCTTCTTTTATTTTTGGATAAAGTCGTTCATATCATGTTTAAACATTTATCATTTTGAATGAATTAAATGTTTTATTTTATTAGCATTCATTTTCGATTATACCAGACCTTACAAGCTTGATATAAGTTGGCTAGCAAATAAATATTAAATTTTTATCTATTTTAATCATGTTATATGCGATTCACGGAAAAGAACATTATGTAAAAAAATTTTTGGCGATTAACTTCTTAATTTTGCCAGAGTGGTCTTGCGTCTTGATCTTTTCCCCTATTTAATTCTAAATTTACGAGTGGCACGAGCCAACCGTAGAGGCAGTAGAAGTGTAGAAGATGAGCTTCTGTGAGGGAAAAAAATTTGCAACAGATTGACTCTCGGTAGTGTCTCTTTCGACCCTCCCTCAGACTCCATTCGTTGGTTATTATATATAGGGAGTTATATGCATGCGCGCGCGCACTCGACCCTCCATGCTCTCAGAGTGTATATCCGTACGCGGCTAATCTACGTCTAAGAAATTATCCCTTTACCGAC
The DNA here is from genome assembly GCF_000599845.2 of Trichogramma pretiosum. Taxonomy (NCBI): domain Eukaryota; kingdom Metazoa; phylum Arthropoda; class Insecta; order Hymenoptera; family Trichogrammatidae; genus Trichogramma; species Trichogramma pretiosum. The sequence continues at coordinate 94,071 of NW_019641609.1, read as the reverse complement.
CCAACCCTGCCGAGCTCGCAAAAGAAAAAAGACGTTTATCTCGCGCATTGAAGTGCAAAAAATTGCCCTCCGAAGAGGCCACTCGTGTTCTTGCAAAGAAGTCGATTATTATAATATTGAAAAAAAGGGGAGAGAAGGAGACAGAGAGAGAGAGAGAGAGAGACGAGGTTTCGAAGCGAAAATTACGACACGGGTTGCATCGCGAGTTCCCGCGGAAGATAAATGTGCAGCAGCAGAAGATGAGCGAGACCGATACCGGTGAGTTGTTTGACGAAAAGTGGTTTTCCCAAGCGTAGTATCGTGTGCTATATACGTTGCGAAACATCTCTCTCTCTCTCGTGAAAGTATTCACAGGTCGTTGAACTCTGGGCTTTTTTTCCTGCTACGGCGTGCGAAAAATAACGCATATATATAGAGTAGCTTCTTCTTTTTCCAATTTTTCTTTTTTTTTGTTTTTTTCACTCCGCGAGCCAAGTCATACGTAAAAAGCTGATGCGAAAAGTTTTTTGGGCTATATTTTATATGGAAAAGTTTCGCGTAAAAGTCGATATCTACAAATAATTCCGAGATGGGTGTAGGGAGCGAAACTAATGCGCCGCGCGCACAAGAGAGAGAGAGAAATTAAGAGAGATGTACGAGCAGGGGTTATAAAAAATGCAAAGAATTAGAGAGACGCGCATGAGAAAAGTCTACTTCGGCAACGAGGAAAAGCCCCCCATGGGTGGATTGGCGGTATACGTGTTGAGTCTCTCAAGGCTTACTGACGAACCATACACGTAAACGTTTGCAGCACGCGTACCACCGCATCTTGTATATATATCTCATTTTCATCGTGTTTATCCCTATTTATTTAAGGCAAAGAACTACTAGCCGAATCAAATTTTCTTTTTGTTTTGTCGTGCGCAGCCAGCCACCGGCTCGTGCGTGCGTCTAGGATCTGAGAAAGGAAAAAAAGAAAGAAGGAAAAAGTTTATCGCTTGATTCGTTCCACTCTCTCTCTCTTTTCTTTCTCAATATATTTTGTGCTTGCGGACTTATATAAATCAAATTTTGTTTGTCGTACGCGTGAGCTAGCTACTGCTCTACTCGTATTTTCAACGTTATTGTATTCTCAAAGTTATAAAACCTTTATACGTTTGTGTTTCTTATTCATATAGTTTTCCACATACAGTGAGAGAGGAGCTTTTATGTAATAGATTACGTGAAACGCACGACTAGTTCTCTCTTGTTCTTCACTTTCTTAGCAGCAGCAGCTCGCGCGGCAGTGGCGGAGCAATATAAACTTGATTTTCTCACCCCCTCATGTAGCCGCGCGCGGCAGCTCTCGCAATAAAGGCTTGGTAACTAAACTACATATTGGAAATAAATTTCATTGTATCGAGCTTTATTGCACGCGCTAGCTTTCTCTCATCGCCTGTCATATTTCCAGGTAAATACCCTGTTCCACAATTACCGAAGCCCGTGCGCCTTTTTGCGCTCTCGTCTCTCAAGACTGAAAAGTGTATTTCGCCATTTCGTCTACTCTCGATACGTACGTACACCCTTAAAATTTTTAGCACAATGCCTTGGAGCTTTTTCCCCCGTGCCTTCAACTGCTGCTGCTCATGCTACCGCCGACGCTGTCTTCATATCTGAGAAGGTAAAGAATATGAGCAAAAAATGAAAAAAAAGAAGCTGCTGGCGTGCATGAGCCCGGAGTCACATAGCGAGAGCTAGTCATATGGAGAAACTTCTCTCTTTGCGCTCTCTCTCTGCGCACTACTTCGCGGCCACTTTGCATTCGTGCATTTTTCGGTACGAGCCAGGCGCATTCTTGCGCGAAATTTTTTTTACGTGTTTTCTTCCGCTACGTAGGATGGGGGAGTGCATAGGATACTCGGGCGTTAGTTCGCACAGACACGGTGAATTTTTTTCCCCTCTTTTCCCTTTTTTTCGCGAATCACAGCCAAGTACGTCAATTTTATAATTAAAAAAATTGTCGAACGAAACGAAAAACACGATGAAAAACTTTCCGTGTTCTAACCTGCTCTCGTGTGTGTCTATATAGCTTGTGTCTAGCCCGGGCGAAACAAAGTCAATACGCACGAGTTGCGACAATTCGACGTGAGCAGAAAATCCGAGAACGAGTAGAAAATATCGCGAGACGCTCGTTGAATTATTCACAAAGGAGCTGCTGCTCTCCCAGGGTCAAAGACGTCCAATAAGAAGAGAAAAGAAGGTAGAATAGGAGAGGAAAGGAAAAAAAGCTACTCTACCCACCCCCTGGTCGTCGTCGTTGGTGGAGAGAGAGACTGAATTAACGAAGGGAGTTGCGCGTTCATTGCGTATATAAAAAAAAGGCAGGCAGCTAAAAAGTAGAAAAAAAACAGAAGAGAGAGCTTTAATAATTTCAATAGGCTATAAAATTACTTCTGCGCAGAACTGAGTGCTGGGCGCGCACGATGAGAAAGTTTGCAGTCATAGTAGCAAGTTCGAACGAAACAAGTTGTACGTATGGAACACATGTTTGTTGCATCGGCGGCGGCGGCGGCGGCGGTGGCCTTTTTTACGACTCATTCGATGTGTTAGCATTGAAAAACAATGTGGAGCTTAATGCGTCGTCGACTCGCCCTAATATCGATCCGCGTCGCGCGCTCATATACGAATCGTATTAAAGCCGCCACAACCGTCTATCATCGAGTCTGCTACTCACTTTCCGCCTTCGTTTTTCTCTCGAGGTCTTTCTCGATTAATTTCATACACGCTGCTCAACTATTGAATAAGTTTCGCGCGTGACATTAGTGTGTGCGTTTAAACGACGCGAGCATGAAAAGTCGCGTCAGTTTGTACCGTAAAACGCGACGACGTACGAGGAAATTGGAATATTTATATTTAATGGCATAAAGCATCAATCTAAACACGCGAGAGAGAGAGAAAACCACACCTAAAAGCCGCGCATTTCTGCCCCCGTCAAAGCGAGAGAGCGCAGAGTTGGAACGATTCCACTCGAAAAGCTCGAGACTACTCCATTTCTTCGCAAGTTGAAATGCTCGGCTCGCTCTCGTCGACGATCATCATCATTATCATCTTTGTTATTATTCATCGCGTCTAGGCAGCTCTCTCGCAGTGAGTAGCCTCATTGATCTCTTTCGTATTTTATATAGGGGCGGGGCGGCCGACTCGAGCCGCAGTCTCTTCTTTTACTACGTACTCGCTGCAAGCTCTCCGCGGCGTAGAGAGAGAGAGCATATAATACCAGTGGGTCAGTCGAGCTTGCCAAGTCCGTTTCTCATTACTCTTGAGCAAACTGTCAGAGGCTAGATTCTAGTTTCTTTCTCTCTTTCTCTCTCTCTTTTCGTCATAACGATGTCGTCAAAAAAGGGCTAACGTACACACAAAGATGCGAGTCACGAGATATATATATATTACATAAATTACATCAGCCTGGGTATATAGGAGTGCGGCGACGGCCGGCCTCAGTTTCTGTAGCACAAAGTTTCGAATAACTGAGTTACGAATTTTCTCTGGCACGTCTACACGTATAACTGAAAATTGCCATTCACACAGCTTCATATAGTACTATATAGTAGAGGCGGCAACGACGACGACGACGACGACGACGACGACGACGACGACGACCATCGAGTTCAATCAAAGTAAGATGAGGCTGCCGGAGGTCGAAATTTCTACGCTCCGAGAGAGAGAGAGAGCGAGAGCACAGCGTCATACACACACACGATGTGGTGGTGGTTTCAATCTTGCCCCCATCGTCGCCCGCAAAGTCTATAGTATTTTCACAAACTCCGTTCCTTCGTGTGTTATAGAGCAGAGTACCTACATACATACTCGTGGAAGCGGCAACTCATACAAAACGTCTCTGCGTGCGAACGGTGCCTCTTTGATAATCAAGTCGATGATGACGACGATGATGATGACGATACGTGTATTCGACGCTTTTCCCCAATTCAATTATTGAAAAGCTATATGCACACACACACGAGCGGGACACACGGCGTCGTGTCGTTTAGTAAACAATTTACGAGTCTATACAATATAGTGTATATAGTACCCACCCCCTCGATCGCCTCTGTTGTTGTTTTTTTTTGCCCACTCTCTATATCGCTTTTGTAAATCTATATAATACACGTGGAGCAGCAAAAAAAAACGAGCCCGAGCCCGACCGGGGTATCAGCGGTCAATGGGGCGTGAACGCATCGATACCTACACACACACGCGCGCGCACACACAGACGGCGATTATAGATTCATCGAATAACGCTTAAACGGCAAAAATGAAAAAAAAGAACCCTCTTGGCAAATAATATTCATGGGGGAGTATATAGAATCGCGGACCTTGTGCGCGTGTATGTATATATTTGCCAAAGCGTAAGTTTGATAAGTGACAATTTCTTGGCAATGTCCTGAAAAATATAACGCGCGCAGGAGGACGCGACGGCATAACAGAAAGCAACATCGCGGAAAACGTCAACTCCAAACTTCACTATGACTCTCCCCCGTTCCCTTTCTCTCTTTATTTTTTTTTTTTTCTGCATTTTCCTCCCTCTCTGCATATATATTCTTATGATACGACGTAATAGCCTGGGACGGTTAAGAGTGAGTCGGTATAAGGAGCAGCGAGAAAGAAGTTGCTTTCCTTATCTTCCTTCTACTTTGCCTTCTCTCTCTCTCTCTCTTCGTCGTCGTCGTCGTCGTCGTCGTCGCCCGAGCCGACGGTCGACTACTACTACTACTACTATGCTTCTTCGAGCGCGTTCGGCGAGATAGGAGAGATGCTAGGGCTCACATAGACTTTTAGAGGATTGCAATTTCATATATAATAAATTCAACTGCTTCTTCTCCACTCGTTTCTTTCCCTCTCTCTCTTTTTTTACTTGCTTTCGACAGAAGAGCTTGCAGCAGCCGACTTCATCATTATTACACACGGCATATGCAAGCTCTCTCTGCACCCGTGTGTGAGTGAGTGTGTGTGTGAGCTACGCGAAAACATAATATATATAATAAAATGCATAAATTTGTAAAAAGAATTATACCGTGTCCGTGTTCGTGTCCGTGTGTGTCCGCGCGTGTGCGAGCTCTTATACAAGTGCTGACGTGTGCCAGGGTTATATGAGGCTGAGGCCGGCGCGGCGCTTCGGCTTTGTACGTACTCTACGTGCAGGCCAGAATTATTATTTCGCGCACAGCAGCTGCAGCAGCCTGTAAGCGACACATACCTGACCTAAAAAAAATACACACTTACACATCCCACACACACACACCCACACACACTGACTCGCGCACTCGAGGGCAGCAGCAGATTTTTCTTTGGGATGAATAATTTTACGTTCGCTCAGGGGGCTTTATACTACATATCCCGCGTACAAAGGTGCGAGCCGTGCTGAGCGCGGGGGGCGATTTAGGAGGAAGCGCGTAATTGCTCGGATAGAGCTAGCTAGCTTACGATTAACGCGCGAGAAGCCTTTCGCGAGTAATTTCATTCGAGACAACGACTCTCTCGCTCTCTCTCTATGCTGCTTTGCTACTGCTTCTGCTACTACTGTGTGTGAATGCGAAACTGCAGTCAGCTAGTGCGAAGACGAATCCAACGCGCTCCTTTTAATAGGAGTCAAAGGAATACACACTGCAGCAGTCGTATATAGACGTGTATGCGTATTAAAGCTCCTGAAAGCTCGAGGAATTCGCCCATGTACCGCTGAGAATATTACACTCGGAATGGTCCTCGCGCACACACACTCGACTGCGCTATACGTACATTACGTACAATACGTACGTGTGTGCGTTTGTACGATTCGAATCTCTCGCTATATCCTTATATAGATGAACATCTCGTCGAGAGAAACAAAAGCAGCCCCGCGCGAAATATACGTATAGCCAGCTCTCGCGTCGAATTAAGGTTTAGCAGCTTGTTAATCCATCATTGGCCTGATCCGGGTGGCGAGCTTTTGCCGACGAGCGAGAGAAAGAGAGAGAGAGTAGTATCGCGCACGGAAACTCGTCAGCAAAGTCAAAAGGCCACAAGCAGCAGCCCACAAGTTGCTCGTGTGCCCGCCCTACTACAGTACCATACCTACCATACCTAGCGCGGCGCCCTCCGCAACAGCACGCAGTGTAGCTTACAACACAACGCAAAGGCAGTAGTAGCAGCAGTAGCAAAGTTTTCGGGACACGACTATACTGCATGATATCTTTCCGTGTATGTATACGTATGTATAAAGCATATAGCCCACTGTGTGACGTGAGTCGAATTGCTTAGATGGGTGATTTGCTCGGTACACACAAGTGAATGTGTTACGTATACGTACGATGATCGTGTATATGTATGTACACGCGCACAAGGCGAGAGAGCCTGACCCGGCATGTATATTAATATTTTTTTTCTCGCTCGACTACTGCTCGACCTTTTTTTCGCGCGAGTCGAGGCAATCGGTCTTCTCGCGTGTGCTTACTACTACTCGCTGGCCGGCTCGCTCGCTGAGAGCAAAAACGAATGCGCGCGAGCTAGACTTCAGCACGTGCCTGCCTGCCTGCCCGTCCGTCCACGCAGCTGTAGCTGGCCAAATGCATTTTATATATTATTCAAGCGTAAAAGAGATCTTCCCATTTCTTTTTCTTTTATGCACTACTATACGTATAGCAGGATAAAAAGCCCCGTATTTTTCAACGTGGGTAACGCGCGTGTAATCTCTTCTCTCGCTCGCTCTCTCTCTCTTCGTCCGCCCTTGCGCGCGCGCGGGGGATGAAAAACGGATCCTTCCGTTTCTCGCGCACGCATAAAATGCAACAAGTTCACGTTCGCATTAGCGCGCGCGTGCAAGCACACGAGCTTTTTGGGAGATAGCCAAAATGGACCCGAAGATTACTGTTTGTTTGATTTTCGAGAAGCCACACTGTTGCTTACGCCCGAGTGCAATAAGTGTCTCTCTCTATGTGTGGGTGTATATATGCGAGGCACAGAGAGAGAGATAGAAAAGAGATATAGTTAGATCCATTCGTCTGGGTTGTGGAAAAGGGCGTGGCGGGGTCTATGGCTCGTGCTTGGCTCTCTCTCTCTCTCTCTCTCTCTCTCCCTTTGGATTTAATCTGGAATTGAAATGAGGTTCGCCCTGCGTAATACGCGATCCTTGCGCACACAAAGCGACCGACTACTCGCCTCGAGTCCTGTAATATTATACATTTGCGCCGAGCGCAGAGAGGCTATTCAGCTGTGTTATATCAGCTCTCTGACTCGCACAAAAAAAAGTATTATCACCTCTTCGATTCCCCATACTAAACGATATGCTTTTATCTTTGTATAATTTCAGGCGAAACTTCGCGTGATGGTGGAGGAGAACGTAGGAGCGGGCTTGAGGCTCGAGACCGAGCTGATCGACAAGCAGCAGCAGCAGCCGCAGCCACCGCCGACAACGACGACTCGACCGAGCGTGCAGGCTGATCAGTGTCCGCCTGTACCGGCGCGTCTCAATCACATCAACAACAACAGCAACAACAGCAGCAGCGGCAGCAACAACAATGTCAACAACGTCAGAAATAATCACGGGGGCAGCACAAGTTCGAGCAGCAGCGCCAGCAGTACGACCAGTACGGGTGGCGGCTCGACCCCGAGCAGCAGCAGCGGTGGTGGCGGTGGTGGTACTGGACCACCACCGGCCAACGGACTGGCAGTACCTGGACACAATTCGACCGGCGCTGTAGATCACGCCGTCGTCGACTCGGTCAACAACAAGCGGCTGAGCAGCGGCAGCAGTCCCATCGACAAGAGGAGCTCGCTCAGCGACAAGAGCGTCAGTCCGGTCGACAAGAGGACCAGTCCGATCGATAGGAGCAAGGACCCCGGAGACCGAGCCAGTCCCCTGGGTAAGTTCGTTGCGCTTTCGCCATTTGATATTATCAAAAAGAATGTAATACTCTTCTATTGAAAATCTGTACTTTATGGTAACACTATGCTTTTTCTCTTTTGGTTACCGAACGTTTGTCTATACGCCAGCTAGCGCTAAATTATGAACTACTGCGTGCCTGTAGAATTTCTAATATTCTTGCCTTAGTTCTTTATATATTAAAGTTTTGGATTCTCCAAACATAATGTGTTATTTTTAATGCGAGTACCATCATTAAATTTCACCAAATAATAGCAGTATTTTTAAGTCGTTTTTAACACTGCGTGCGCGAAACACGGGCTTTCTAACCTTAAATCGTCAGAAAACCCTAGTTTCTCGCAAGCAGAGTTAAAAAATATCGTTTACTACTAGTCCGCGAGGAATTTGACTCACCCAGGAGTCTTTGCACCCTCGCTACGCTCTGGTGAAAACTCCTGGATGAGTCAACTGCTTCGCGCACTTGTTACAAAATATACTATTCTATAATTCATCCAGTAAATTTCCGGTAAGATTACTTTAATTTTAATATTCTAGATATTTTATTAATTTTAGTTAATATACAGGGTGTCCCAAAAGTATGGAAACTTCTGAAAAGCGGCCAAAATAAGCGGGGAAAAAAGTGGATAACCCTATATTCGACGTATTTTTTCACGGGAAATCCAATGGTGACCTCGGATTTGACCTTGAACATAACCTCAAAAATCAATTTTTCAAATGTAACCCCCATTTTTTATTGCAGATTTGAAAAGAGCGGAAAATTTCACGTCGAAATGTATGTTTTGTTTTTTTTCAAAGACCAATTTAAGGGTGCTACAGGCTCAAATGAAACCCCGATTTAACCTAAAATTAAACTCAGAAGAACTTCATTTTCTAACTGTAGCGCCCCCAAAAATGATATTGGAAAAAAAACATAAGTGGCTATTCAAACGTAAAATTTTTCGCTTTTTTCAATGGTGACCTTAAATTTGACCTAGAACATAACCTAAAAGCTGCAGAAACTCAAAGTCAAGTTTTTACAAGGCAACCGCAATTTTTATTTCAGATTTGAAAACAGCAAAAAATTTTATGTTTGAATAGGCCTTCATGTTTTTTTTCCAATATAATTTTTGGGGGGCGGTACAGTTTGAAAATGAAGTTCTTCTGAGCTTAATTTTAGGTTAAATCGGGGTTTTTATTTGAGCCTGTAGCACCCTTAAAATGGTCTTTAAAAAAAAACAAAACATACATTTCGACGTGAAATTTTCCGCTCTTTTCAAATCTGCAATAAAAAATGGGGGTTACATTTGAAAAATTGATTTTTGAGTCGCTGCAGCTTTGAGGTTATGTTCAAGGTCAAATCCAAGGTCACCATTGGATTCCCCGTGAAAAAATACGTCGAATATAGGGTTATCCAATTTTTTTTCCCGCTTATTTTGGCCGCTTTTCAGAGGTTTCCATACTTTTGGGACACCCTGTATAGTTTAAAAGATTATAAAAATATGCTGATTTGAAAAGTATTTGTTATCTGCGAATAATTTCTACCGATGAAGAAACGAAAATCTACAAAACTAATTTTTCTGCTTTGATTGCAACACAGATCGTCGCAACGGCTCGCCTTGCGCCAGTCCAATAGACAAGCAGCAGCCGCAACTCTCCCGACGACCGCTGATGCCGGCCCTGGAGAAAACGAGACTGGCCGGATCCGCGGGCAGCAGTCTAGACTCGCGCTCGGACTCGGCCAGTCCCATAAGCGGCACCCGGCCCTTCTTCCAACGCGCGGGCAGCGAGCGCATGCAGAAGCAGCAGCAGCTTCTTAGGCCACCGAGCAAGCAGGAGGACTTCCTGGACGGCGAGCCGAGAACCGACGACGACAACGAGCCACCCGGACCGGCTCCGGGCAGTCGGCCCTGCTCGCCCGGACACCCGCTCGGGCTGGGCGACCCGATGGTGGCCTCGCGACTCTCGAATCTCCGCGGTCACGGACACGTCGAGCTCGCCTCGTCGCGCCGTCTGCGACTGGAGAACGAGCGTCTGGTGGCCGAGGTCGCGCGGCTACGTAGACTCTTGCTGACTGGGGCGTCGCGCGGCGAAGTGGGCGCCGCCGACGAGTCGGTCATCGACGACGAGGCGCGCTACGTCGCCCTGGAGATGGAGCTGCAGCATGCCCGCGAGACCGTGCAGAGCCTCAAGGCCGACCGCAAGAGACTGCGAGCGGAAAAGTACGACCTGATCAATCAGACGAAAGCACTGTACGCCACGCTCGAGGACAAAGAACGAGAGCTTCGGGATTTTATAAGGAATTACGAGCAGGTTTGTTTTTCCTGCTTTTCTACTTTTTCTTTCTCTTTTTCCTTTTCCTTCTTTTTTTTTTTTTTTTTTTTAAGCTCGCCACAAACACGAAATTCGATTGCGAACAAACAAAAACACACGGTGTACTATTTTTGCGACGCTACTGCCACGCGCTCGTTGGCCCGAGCGCGCATCTGAAAAGCTCCTCCTGTCAAGTCCAACTAACTTCAACCACTTTACCCTCCTCCCCTTTTTCATTGTCAGGGATTTTCTCGACGATAAAGCGCAACGTCAATTTCCCGTCTTTTCGTCCTGCACCCGACGAGGACGACGACGAGAGCACCGCGCGCGCGCCTGCACCGGAGCATCTTCCTACCACTACTACTACTACTACTCCGGCCTTTTTTTCCTCTCTTCTTTTTTCCTCTCTCTCGTCGTTTTTTTTCTAATGTAACAGGAAGCTGCCAGTAATAAACCGGAACGAGAGTTTATTGGTTCGTCGACGTGTATATAGAGGAGAGCTCGCCGAACTTCATTTGCATCGTTAGTGAAGAAGCGTTTTTGTCTGTGCCTCACTCACTTTTGCGAAAGAGAAAGAGAGGAATATCATTAGGTGTGATTGATGCCCCTTATCGATGTGACTTTATGTTCGATAATACAACGAGGCTGCTTGTAAGTGAATTTTTCCACCTTTACAAATTTCTTTTGTGTCCAGGCGCGCACCGCGCCTCTCAGTGTGTATATAAATCCGCCCACGAGCATTTTTCTCGCTGCACGCGGAGCATGCACAGGTTTTATTCGGCCGCTGTAGTAGCTGCTAGTACCTACAAGGAAAAACATCGTCTTTTATACGAGCGCGTGAGCAGACTAAACGGATTAGAATTGGCCGTATAAGAGTGTGTATGTGTGGGTGCTACGTAACGTACGAGCGAGAATGTCTCGCTTTGTGCGGAGCGCAGCAGCAACCCATGTATGTATAGGCGCCGCATAAATCTCTCGGCTGCTTAAAGATTTTTCTTTCTATTTTTTCACGACGATCTATATTGCTTAATAGCAGCTCTTCTGATGATCCTTCTTCTATCTTATTTTTTTGCACACAAACATCTCTGTACATCAAAGAATTCCGTGACTGTTAAATTTCTGCATTTTCACGCGTACGCTCAACAACTTTCCTCCCCTTGTGTATACGCATTGTTCCTTTCATCTGTCAGCGATAATCAGCGACGAACACTGATGTATAGGTATATATTTGCTCTGCGATATAGTAGTACAATGTGGCGCGGCGTCTCCGCAGAGTCGGGTGAATGATTCAGCTTTGCGCGTCGACTAGAGACAAACTGCGTGTACTTCGTATAGCCCGAGTTGTCTACGTATGTGTGTGCAGCAGTAGTTATCTGTACGTATGTAGACAAGACATAAGTCAAGTCGCATCTCTCTCGTTGGGAAGTTTTGGCATAGCACCGGGGCATAGATGGATGGTATTGCGCGCAGTGCTTCTCGTATACAGAGTATATATCTATATCTACGGACGCGCGAGACTCGCAAATATAATTTTCAAATGTACACTGTAATACCAAAGGGTTTGCGCATACTTCGAATGCGTTTAAAAAAAGGACACGAAGTAAGAAAAGATCGATTGTATGTGTGTGTGTTCACAGCGACTGCGGGAGAGCGAGGCTAATCTCGGCCGCATGCAGCAACCCGGAGCCAATCCGGAGGAGCGGGAGCTGGAGCGCGAGCGGGAACGTTGGAGTCTGCTGCGAGCGGCTCGCGACGAAGCCGACCGCAGCATAACTCTGGCGGCGAGCCTGGCCGAGAAGGAGGCCGCACTGTCGCACGCACACGCGACCATCAAAGAGGTACGTTTGAAATCTATAGCACTATTAAAAAAAAAAAAAAAAAAAAAGAGAAAAGACGTATAGACTGACGTGTGGGGTTCTTTTAATTACAGTTACAACGGCAACTGAACGACCGAGGCGGCAGCATATGCCTCAGCGACCAGGAGTCGTTGGTGTCGTTCCCACGCGGGAGCGTCAACGGCGCCGCGACCCCGGGCGCGGGTAGCAGCGGCAGCGGAATACTCGTCTCGAGCGGCGGAGGAGCACCCGGCAACCACAACAACAACAACAACGCCTCGCTGCTGGCCCACAACCACGGCGGCTCGAGCGGTGACCTGGGCCCAACTTTGCTCGGCTCCGGTGTCGGTGGCGGTGGTTCTCTCCTCGCCGGCGGCGGCACCAACAGCTCCAGCGGCCTCGGCAGCACGACCAGTGGCGCTCTGGGCGGCTTCATGGCCGGCGATCGGGGCAGCTGTAGCGCCGACAGCGGCGTCCGTGGCAGCAGCGACCGCGAGAGCGGCGGGGCCACCAGCATAGGCGGCAATCTATCCGACTCCACGGCAGATGGTGAGTTATGATATAGATATAGCAACCGCTTTCTGACCTGTATAGTTGGTGACAACCTAGATATGGCGTATATGTATAAGATATATATATGCGGCTCGACCAAACCGACGACTCGGTAGACGACGACGACTCGGCGGGCAAGTTTTCTTGCCACAGAGAGAGAGAGAGAGAGAGAGAGAGAAATCGCAAGATATTCCATTATCGACTTTCCCGAACTTTGAATGTTCGCGATAGTTGCCCGCCGCGTCGTGTTCAGAAACTAATACGACTACTCATCACTGCTATATATCTATAATAATAATAATAATACGTCACTCGAGCCTTTTCATCGCAATCAGCAGTGGTGTTGACGATCTGCATGCTTCCTACCGCGTTCACCCACCACCACCCCTTTCGATTAATTCACTCTCATTTGCTCCGCATGCGTTTATGTACTTGTGTATACCCTCTAAGTGTTTAATAACTATCTCTCACGACTACTCAACGACACACGAACTCGACAGCAGCTTTTAACGTATATTACGGCGCCGAATTCATGCCATTACTCATATATCTATCTATCGATATCGTACACTGCACCATCACCATCACTACACCAGAACCAGAAAATCGAGCCACCAATCCTCCCTCGTCGTCGTCCTCGTCGTCGACGAGCAAGCCAAGGGTCGTTTCGTCCTCGCCGTCGATCACGCACTTCGGAGCCACTATAATCACCGAAATTGGTAAAGATCCGCATCAACAGCAGCAAAGCCAGACGGACACGGACAGTATGTCGTCGTCGGCCAATGCGTCGGTGCCCTCGGCGCTCATGTATCAGTGTAAGTTACGAGTATATAGCACGAAAGCGAGAAAAAAGATAAAGAAAAAAAGGACGATGTGGGTCATACCGATGACACATAACAAAAATAGACTCTTCGTTTACTTTCATTTTTAAATATGCCTACACTGCACGCTGCATGCTTCACAATCGCTAAACTGCATCTCTCGCCATACATATTAATAGAAAAAAAAGTCGTCGCTTCTAAACCTGATAACGAATCGATAAAATCAACTCGGCGAGAAAAGCTCGCGACGAGAGAAAACGAGTTTTATACCGCTGCTGACGCCTGCGTTTTTTTCTGTTTCTCTCTATCCAACAGCGACGACGCCGAAAGATTGCAGCCCGACTCTGTCGCCGCTCAACGCGTTCTCTCGCTCGATGGACAATTCCGTGCTGTCTCGCTCGGTCGAGCAGCTGCACAGCCCGTTGGACGGCAACGGCGACTTGCTGCACAAGAGGCTCATCGGCGGCAGCAAGATCTCGTCCTCCGGTCATCATGGTCATCATCAGCAGGAGCGACAAGCGCAGCAGCAGCAGCAACAATCGCCCGTCGGCGGAGTTCTGCAGTCGGTGCACTCGAGATCGTCGGCTCAGCGCGGCGGCGGCACCTGGGGATCGATATCGAGGTACGTTTCTCTATGCGACGAGACAGTGAGAAATTCCAGACACTTGTTCGAGTATCGATATTTGAACGTATTGTCATCTGCTGTTGTAGGGTGTTCGCGCGCTCCCGACACCGGAAAACGACGAGCGGCGTACTGGGCGAGTCGGCGACAGACGCCTTCGATCCGTATCGCTCGTGGTCGCCGCTCACCGAGGAGGGTTACGCGGAAAAGCTGCGACTGCTGCGCGAGGCCGCCTCCATACCCATGGAACGCTGGCGAGCGCCCACTGTGCTGGCCTGGCTCGAGGTCGCCCTAGGAATGCCGCAGTACGGGCCACGCTGTGCGGAAAACGTCAAGTCCGGAAAGGTACGTGTGGATAACATTGAAGCTACGAGTTGTGCTCCCGCAGGCGTACATAATGGAGTAGAATGGAACAATACAACGTGTATCGATGCTTGTGTCAAAAAGGTACTGCTCGAGTTGAGCGACGCCGAGTTGGAGGCAGGCCTGGGCGTGACGCATCCGCTACATCGTAAAAAGCTGCGTCTGGCCATCGAGGAGCATCGACATCCGAATCTCGTGCGCTACCCCTGCATCGGCCAGCTCGGCCACACCTGGGTCAGCTCGGAGTGGCTGCCCGACCTCGGCCTGGCGCAGTACGCCGAGAGTTTCGCCACCAACATGGTCGACGCCCGCATGCTCGATCATCTGAGCAAAAAGGAGCTGGAAAAGCTGCTCGGCGTCACGAGAAAGTTCCATCAGGCCAGTATAGTGCACGGCATCAATTTGCTCAGAATGTTGAATTACGACAGGCAGGCGCTGGCGGTGAGACGACACAATTGCGAGACCGTCGACGCGGATCCTCTGGTCTGGACCAATCAGCGATTCATCAGGTGGGCAAGGGCCATCGATCTGGCCGAGTACGCTGACAATCTCAAGGGTAAGTGTGTTTGCGTGATTTTTTGCGGTTTTTTCTTATACGCGTCGCATGTTGCGAATAAAACTGACCCACTCTCGTGAACAGATTCGGGTGTGCACGGAGCCTTGGTGGTGCTGGAGCCCTCCTTCACCGGCGACACGATGGCCACCGCTCTGGGCATCCCGGCGGCCAAGCAGATGATACGCCGACACCTGACGGCCGAGCTCGAGGCACTGGTCCTGCCAGCAAGGTACTCGATCTACAGGAATCCCGATGCCATACTCGACAATCCCGCGCACTGAATCTCTTGTTGTTTGCTCGATATGGCCGATATGACGATGATCCTTAACGTTGATCCGTTGACTATTACTCATGATAATCAAACCTTATTATGCGGAAGCAAATACGCACGATAGTTGATGCGTTGCGTAAGAACGTAACGAGAGATATAGCTTAGGGCTTGTTTCTGCAATTTGTCGAGAAAATTAATTACGCATAAACTGTAGTTATCGCGTGTAGTTATCATTCATATTAAAAAATTGTAGAAACGACCCTAAGCATCGATCGGTCTGGCCAAGTTCTCGTTATCATCGCTTTTCATTGTACATACGAAAGATAAAATAAGGCGATAACAGGTCATCATAAACTATATTTATTTCTAACTAAAATTTAATTACGCTCCATCGATCATCGCTTCATGTAATAATGAGAAAGTATGTCATAACACCAGTAATGCACACACGTAGGTACGATACAACTCATATAATATTAATTATTCATAAAAAATATATGATGAAATGTGTAAATACGATAATAATCGCATGAAGATATATTAAAAAAACCGGGCCAAATGATTTAATGGAAGATGGAGAGCGCGCATCGCAGCAGCAAGAAAGGATGCGCAGAGAAAGAGTTGATTCATTAACGAGCACTGAGAATTCGGTTTTTCTGTTTTATCGAAAAACGCATAGTCCTCCAAACATCACCATTAAATTGCATTTACGGGGAAAGATACGAACTTTCCAGGCATTGACAATTCCAGCCAGAATGTGTGTTTGTTTGTGTGTGTGTGTGTCGATTTGCGACTGAGTATATGTACATATAGATATATTTTCTACCACTTCTCTCTTTGCAGCTCGATATATTTTCTAAATGACTGCTTTTATCGTGTGTGACCTTCAATAAAAGGGAGTAAAAGACACTTTTCCATGTCCTATTTATTTTAGGACCATTACGAGATAGAGAGAGAAAAAGAGAATGATTGAGTAACGAAGCCACCCCCGCCGTCTGACCAAAAACAGAGCGCTACTACTTGCCTGCGCTCTTGGAAATTGCCAATGCTATAGAAAAAAATCGAATAAAAAACACACGCGCTCGCTCGCGTATTAATAGTTCTCTTTGCATTGTGAATGGTATAGAAAAAGTTTCCCATTGAATTACGCTGGAAAATGCAGTGCCGCGATGCAAGCCGAAAAATATAGAGAAGGAGCAAATTACAATTTTCCTTCTGCTACGCTCGGGATTTCTCTTTGTTACAATTTCTTCTTCTTTTTTTTTTATATTCTGTATTATATATGTGTCTAGAATGCAGCAGTTGCCGCTTCTATTGCCTGCCGTATTGCACTTACAGCTAAAATTACTTTGTCGAGCACGAATATACATCCATCCACTTTTTTTTTATTTACTTTTTTTACATACGTTGTCAAGTGTACTTTTTTTTTCCTCTTTTATCTGTATCAAGTGACCCTGATTATTGCAATCCCGTGAAACTATTGCTCGTTTGTAAAACTTCATTCTGAAATTCCATTTGATTCCCTCGCGCTGTCGTGCATACAGTACGACGTAATTTTTTCTCTCCTGCTCTTGGGAATGAATCGCATATTCATGGCATAACCGATCTACCTCTAGGATTTCTTTGATCTCCCTTACTTCTTAATAATTTTTTTATTTATTTTCCTTCCGTAGATACATTTGAATATATGTGTATACATGTATTTCTTACCTAACAATCTTTTTGATGTTTCCTCTGCTCTATATATAAGTATAAATATAAATATTACATGCAATATCACATCTCTAATGTTACCACTACTCTGCCGCTCTACCTTTTTTTTCGTCTGATAAAAAGACCGTACAAATGCATAAAAACGAGTAAAAAAAAGAGAGAAAGGGAAAAAGAGAGAGAAAAGCGTTCAAAGCTTGCACCCAGCAGCGTGCCCGAGGTAAATGAAGATAAAAAAGGGAGAGAGGAAAGGAAGTTGTAGCTAGCTTTTATTTTTATGCATAAGCAGTGCATGTAGCGTTGCTCGCGCGCGCACGGACTATCAAGAAAAAGAAAAAACGCTTTTATTAGAGCCTTTTACTCTTTTTTTTCCTCTCTCTCTCTCTCTTCTTCCCCGGTGGTAAAAATATTTCACTCATTAATTCACATCCTTTTTTCTCACTCTCTCTCTACCTTTTTTTTTTCAAGCGTCTTCGTTATACATTGTCGGCGTAATGTGCTTGCCATCTTTCTACATTTTCATATGTATACGGACATATATTTCACATCAAATTACAATATATCGTTACAACTTGTTTACTCGATTACGGAATTGAACATTTATGAAGCAGTGCAACAACCACGCGAATCGGCCGGCATAGTCTACTATACACGAATTACATGTTTAATATATTGACACGAACGCATACACGAGAGTCAATTATTACCCGTTATATTTTTGTATACAGTGCAAATCGATCGGTCGTCTATACAATATGCATTAAATACACCAATTCGTTTGGCTAGCATGGAGCGATTGGCTGTTTCACATGGCATTGATGCTGTTCAGCTTTTTATTACATTTTATTATCATTATTATGTACGTGTGTGTGTCTCGTGGTGCTCTACATACACGCTTGATCTTTATTTTTATCTGACAAGTATAACCATCATCATCAATACATTTAAAACAACAAAAAAACCGAGCAAGAGATCATGTGCCATGTTTATGTTCATTATCATTAATTTTTTTTTATTATCATTCATCAAACAACATAAACAGAAAAAAAGATAAACATATATACTATTATTATGCATGTGTCAATATTTTTTGATCTCAATGTGTGTGAATGCGCTGAAATTTTTGGCAAATAAAAAGGGCGAATCTGGAGGTGGTACCGCGCAACGGTGGACCCGCGAGGCCGATGAGCAGCCTCGGCAGCCTGGGGCGCGGAAATCGGAGCAGCCTGCACATACAATCGCCGGTGAATCATTACAATAGCCACGGATTGATCAGTCAGCAGTCGGTGCCCATTATCAACGCCACCAGTACCATCGATCGACGTCGCTCTAGTCTCAGGGTAATGTTGCATGCTGTACCATATTATACATTATACTACATCTTCTGTGTCTTTTTTTATACTTATCGCTGACTGTAATCGCTTTTCTTTGTCATGCTCTATGTGTGTAGTGCGGGTGTGGTAGTTTGATGTTTTTGCTGCGCTTGCTCATATCTCTGTAGATCATTTTTTCCTTCTTTTTTCGTATAGGTCTACATAATTATCAGTCACTTTTTGACTTTTGTTATTATTTTCACGGTGGGTACGGTCGACGCTCGAATGAGAGACGCATTTAATTTACCAATATCATACCGGATTTTACGCTCTCATATTCGCCTCGTAAATCTCGCCTCTAGAAATCGTCAACATAATACAAGCCGTTAATTTGCTCCCCCCGTTTTGATATTTAAATACAGAGACTCACGCGCGCGGAGATAATGTGAAACTTGAGCGTACACCCAACACGCTCGGTAGAGATAATTTCTACCTTCGACTTCTGCTACTACTGTGCTATTTCGAAAGATGAAATCATGCACGAGAGAGTACACGGCACGCACGCATACGAATCGAATATTATGTCGTTATTTTTTTTTTTTTTTTAGAATAAACTTGGACGACGCGTCACATCCATCTTTTGCATGTAATATAACGAAATTATGTGTCACATTGTAGAACTTGGCATCGTCATTTTATTCTACATTTATAAGCGTGTAAAAAAATAACATGTACTCACATATTCTCGCTGATGGGGGAGGGGGATGATGCGGCACGTCGAAGCATGATATAGTGGGCGAGTGCTTACGCGAGCAGTAGAGCGTGAATTCGCTTACGCAGCCACCGACTGCCACATATAGTAGCTCAATATACATACAACATTACGTAATTTATCGATCATAAAATACGAATTTCTCTGTCTTTTTCTTTTTTTCTCCTCTTTTTTCATTTTTATTTATTTTGCTTTTCGAATAATTTATGACGATCGCTGCGTGACGATCTCTCTCTCATGCATCGCATCGCTCGCGCGCGTCTACCTCCGGAAATATATTACGCAGAGAGAGCCGCGCGCACGTTTCAATTTCCAGCGAATTCGCGGATTAATGTCGTTGCACCCGCGGTAGTTGCAGTCGTAACGAATAACGATTTCATACGATAAAACACAAAGTCAATTATAACGATCGTCCCCTCTTATGCATGTTGTTGTCGATGGCGAAAGTAAAAGAAAATTTCTTCATTTGTAATAAGAACATGTGGACTGATTCTGAAGAAAAAAAGAATTAATAAAATCATGTTACATCATCGTAGTAATAATTAATCATATCAGCGTTTTGATACATCCATCATGATGAATATTTACTATATTCTATTTCACTTGGTCATATCACTTTGTACAACTGCTGAGTATGTCTATGCACATAAATATAAATATGACATCCCCCCATATGTTTCCTCGTCTGTAATATACAAATATTGCCATTGAACATTATTATACATATGGACGCATCATTTTCCATCAACGACTGTGTATAAATAAAGAGCAAATTTGATGCTTACAAAAATAAATACTGGGGCAATCTAGGATGTATATTTACTAAAGTTTTGTAATTATTGTATACATCGTCTATGATGATAATATTGATGATTAAAAAATGCGGAAAGGAAATGAAATAGTAAAAAAAAAACAGAGAAATAACGGAGACAGTGTCTCGAGATTTATAATCAAATATACACGAAAATAATATATCAGATGATAAGACAGTGACGATAATAAATCAATTACTTTTATGCTATACAGTTTTTCTGCCATTTATAAACATAACGCAGTTTATAAAAGACTGAACGAGTGTGAATATAAGCTTTCAAAGTCTCGTGTATATGGTTACGTTCTTTTGTAAATTTGAATATTTTTTTTTCTACTACGTAATATCCAATATACTGACCGAGCTATAAGTATAATAAATGTAACTGCTAGCGTATGCTATACTAACAATGATCCAAATTCTTAACAAGATACCGTTGAAGGATTGAAATGTTGGACATTTCGAACGATAACGAGCTGATCCAAAGTAATCTATAAAACAAAATCAACAACTGGTGTTAAAATAAATGCTTGAGATATATCACAATAATGACAAATTTCAAAAGAAATCGATATTATAGAAATAAATAAGAAATATATATGCTAAAGAGAAATAATGTAAATACATGATAATGAGATTTCAATGTGACAGATATGCCCAGGGTTTTCATTCATCTTCCTTGATAAATGATCCATTTTTTAATGTTTTATTTTTATTCAAATATTTTTTTCTCCCTAAAAAAGTCATTTGTTATTTTTTTAACGAGAAAATGTGTTTCATTTATCAAATCACGAACCTTTCATGCAACATACTTTCGTTCGTTCGTTCTTTATTTTGTACTAATCACTCGTAAAAATTCACAGGTGTAAGTTTCAATTCTTCTTATTATGATTAATAATTTATAATACATGTAGCTGTTTTCTTGTAGCGTTAACAAAATTGACTTGTTTTAGATTTAGTTCGTTAGTTTATTTGACATAATTTTAGATGTGATGCATAGAAGATATATATTCAGTGACAAGCTGTTAATTTTGATTAATTTTTTGGTTAATTAATATTTGATTTTCGGTTGAGTTTTATTATTTATTACTTGTGCGGAAAATCACTTTTGAAAGTTGTTGATGAAAAATTGTCGTAAGCAGTCGTATCTTTCAATGGTGACTTTTCCTCAAATCGCTTCACAAAATACTAACTGATTTTAATGAAAATTGTATAATAGGGCTCGTTAAGTCGAGCGCTAGGTCTACGTCCGAGGAGCGACAAGGCGTCGCCCTCTTCGTCCTCGGAGACGGGCAGCTTGACGAGCCAGGGCCACATCTACGCCAGCTGCAATTCACCGCCACCGCCGCAACTTCCCCCTCGGCCAGCCACGATATCGGGCAGCTCCAGGCGTCATCGGCGCGTCAAGAGCATCGGCGACATCGATTACCTGTGCGGCGGCGGCAGTCAGATGCTGCCGAGCGCCGTCAGCACGGCCGTCTGACAGGAGGCAGCGAGGCCCCTGCAGCAGCAGCAGCAGTCGTCCTGCACTGCGGGGGCTCCGCGCAGTCTCAGCGAGCGGGGATACTCGTCCTCGGCGTCGTCCCAGGCGTCCTACTACTCCTACAACGACTACTATCATCGTTATCAGTCGCCGATCAATAATTATCCACCGAGCAGCAGCGGCTACTATTCGCCGCAGAGCGTCGACAGGTCGTTTCCCGGGGTGCAGAGGTACGGCAGCTTGGCCGAGGAAACTTGGCCCGCGGCTAGCAAGAGCAAAGTCGACAGGGTCATATGATAGAGAGATCGTCGATGAGCAGCGAGCTGTATTTTAGTTACCGACAGAATCGACTAAACGGTGGAACTTCATTTTTGCCTTTTAGCACTTATGATATTATTGGTGATAAATTTAGGCTTGTATTGTAATGCAAATAAATATACACGTTTTTTCGAATCCAATATGCTGACACAAAAGTACGACTGTGATCGCACGAGACTTTTGATGTAAGAAACATTTTAAAATTCAAACAAAAAACGCAATTTTTGTGTTATATGTACAGAGGCTGTTTATTTAGTGATCTAAAAATGTACCAATTTACGATCATGAATCTTCTGATGTAGACTGATAAATTCATATTGGTCATTCGATGTGATTAAGCTGTTTAGTTTTGTAGCTTTAAAGATACGTTTAACAAAGTTGAACAAATGACTGTACATACATAATGATATATGTATCGAAACGTAAAGATTAATTTAGGTTTATTTTGAAAAGTTAAACTATGTGTTGTGAATCGACGTTATTTGTATTTTGGTGTAAAATTATTTGTAACCAAATGTGTATCTTTAAATTATGTTAAGCTCCAGGCGTACGTAAGCACCAGTCCCGCATGGTCCATGGGAAAACTTTTACAATCGAAAGTGTTACCAAAAACTTTCTTCTATATATGTCGGTCGCCTGGAGATTAATTATATTATATGTACGAAAGTGCAAAAATTAACTGGTCAAAATTATTTACTGATTTTTAAATCAGGTTAATGCAATTTTATCTTATTGAAAAAGTAAATTCAATAGCAAAGATTGTAGAATTTAAGATTAATCCTTGTGCACAATACTTATGCTGCCTGCCAATCAATTGTAAAATTTAATGAAGTAATGCTCAAAAAAAGTAATGTCAAATTTACCAGGAATTGAAATATATTCCAAAATGCTTCCAATAAATATCCAAGCACATTTGAAAATTCCGATTTTGAAGTATTTACCTTGCTTAACATAATTTGATAAAGTATACATAAATAATAATTGCATTATAGTCTTAAAACCAAATGTGTTAAAGATGATTTAATTAAATTTACAGACCAAAAAAA
This sequence comes from Trichogramma pretiosum, assembly GCF_000599845.2. Classification (NCBI taxonomy): domain Eukaryota; kingdom Metazoa; phylum Arthropoda; class Insecta; order Hymenoptera; family Trichogrammatidae; genus Trichogramma; species Trichogramma pretiosum. The sequence continues at coordinate 71,436 of NW_019641609.1, read as the reverse complement.
TATTCGAGTAAAATTCGTAAATAAATACTTGAAATATAAAAATCAATTTCATGAATTTCATTAAAGGCATTTTTTACAAATTATTTGTTTCTTTTATTGAATTTAAATTTCTCGAAATTGCGTGAAAAATGTATTGGAAATAAAGCCCATTAAAAAAAATATTCGCCTGCAAAAAGCTAACGATAAATACGTATTATTTGTGTAAATACATACTAAATTTGTTTATTAAAAATAACCGGATATTTTGTGACTGTGTTAATGTTAAAAGACTTTATGTATATACTGTAATGAAATATTTATTAACCCTACCCAGCCCGAATTATGAGAAATAAATTTAATGCCTTAAAATTGTCAAGTTAATTTATTAAACTTCATCATCACGACACGTGTCATTTCCGAGCCAAAAGAATTCAATTTCCCATTTGTTGACATTCGTAGTTTATACGTTATAAAAACTCGATCGTTCCGAGCCTAGAAAATAATTGGGACGTCCTTGAAAATAATAAAAAATATTTATTTATGAAGAGAATTTGAATTAGTCCGCGCGATAATGCATTTACTTCGCCGCGATAAGTGGTCAAAACGTTTATCTGACCGACCGATTCCCTCTCCACGGTAGATAAATTATCCATCTTGCACAGATGTTTTAAGCCTATGTCGAAATGTCAAATAAGTAAAAAAAGTAATCTCAAAGTTCATAAGCATTAACATGGCATATCGGTCTCTTATTATGACCTAATAAAAACGCCGATTCTTATATAATCCTTTTGAAAGTAGGCGAAGCATACAAAAGACAATTCATAATCACTGTAGGCAGCATACATAAATATCCTTTTTTCATATGTAAAAGATTAGCAGGAGCAATGTGTGCAACCTCCACATTAGATGACGACCGTTACATAAATTAGAAAGAGTAAATTTTCTGGCTGTCAACATATCAAAAAACCGCTGCCAATTCATTGGCAAAGTGCTTCCTCATAAAAAATTATATTAATGAAAGGGTTTGGTTATTAAAGGGAAAATTCGTATTTCATTTTTGAATTTCAAATTCCGTTTTCTTTAATGCATACGAAAATCCTAAAAAACCTAAAGATTTTTAGAATTTCGTGTAAGATCACCTACACTTTTATCTTAGCCAAAAAGCCGAGAAAACAAACACACACACACATACATACATACGGACATTTGTTGAGAATTTAATCGAGTTTACAAATATGTAAACCAAATTTTCCTACGAAGTCTAGTTCAAAATCTCGTTTGAGAGAGAGACAGAGCTTCCTCTATGAGGAAGCAATAATATGAAGTAGTCGAGTATAATACTTGTACTACGCCGCAAAGTAAACCGAAGAAGATCGTATCGACTGCCGCCAGTGATTCTTACGAAGAGAAGTAAAAATTATTTGGTTTTACAAGCGAAAAGCAATTTTCTGTGGGAGCCCAAAAACCCCTGTCCGTCTTAATAGATCACGTCGGTAATTTCCAAGCCCGTTTAAAAAAAAAATTGAATGAATTACGAGAGACGGTCAAGAACAACAATAATTGTAACATTGAGAATACGATACTCCCACTTCTCCTTCATCTGTATTCCATCAGCAAGCGGACGAAAAATCTTCCAAATCTTTTAGAAACTTTTTGACCCGAAGAAATTGACTGTATTCTCTCGGATTGTTGTAAAAAGCTGCGAGTTGACGAAGTACAACCATTCGTCAATTTCGTGTTTCGCACCGGCTACAAGGACGAGCCCGACTTGGATGATTCAGACTCGCTGTTCACGCATCAGACCACAGCGCTGCACCGTGCGACCAGCAGCTAGCGCTCGAACCTGAAACCGACCGTTCTCGAGCTTTTCAAGATATACGACAGGTTCGACGTGAATTACACCGACGAGATGGGATGCTCGCATCTGCACGTGGCCTGCATATACGACTGCCGAGACATCGTCGAGAAATTTCTCGAGCACGGCGCGGATCCCAATTGCATCTGGCCGCTAATGGGTGATTCGCCGTTACACTTGGCTGCCACGTACGCGAGCGTAGGATTGGTCGAGTTGCTGCTGAGAAGTGGGGCCGATCTGACTTTATGCAACAAGAACACCTCTGCACATGATTGTGCAACGTGTTAATTTCGCGAGTATTTTTGAGGTTCTCGACGAGCTGAATCTGCTGACACGGATCAACGTCCAGGACAAGTTGGGTAAAACGCCATTGCACTTGGCCTTCCAGCATTATGGCTCTTACTGTGACAAGAACTCGGGAGAAGGACTGCTACGACGAGGTGCCAACCCGAATTTGGCTGACGAGGACGGATTGACTCCTCTGCACATATTTAGCAAAAACTGCTACACCGATGACTTGATTAAGATTCTATTCAATATCAGCGACGAGCAACATCAGTCGGTGCTAATTGAAGCGCTCTTGGCTCTGTTCCACCAGCACATGGAGGTGGCAAAATTTCTGCTGAGAAGAGGCGCAGATCCAACTGCAACGAATCTAAAGGGATTGACACCTTTGCATGTTATTTGCAAAACAGACGATGACGACGGATCGGTGAAGGAATTTCTCGAGATCTGCGACCAAGTCCAAAAGACGGTGCAGATCGACGCTCAAGACAATTTGGGTCGGACACCTTTACAGTGGGCTGTGGTGACTTTTTTGCCGGATGCAGTCAAAGCACTCTTGTATCATGGTGCTCGCTTCGTTTTCCCCACTGAAAGTCAGTACGATAAGCGCTTATTTAGAGTGAGTGATGAATCTCATCATAAATTGAAAGTAACGTCTCGCGCTATGGTAATGGTCGAACTTCTTGAGAGCAAGAATTACAAATTGGACCAAGGATACGCCCTAATGATCGCGAAATTGTTCGCGAAGTACAGATTGTTCATAGAGTCGCCGGGTCTTGAAAGGTCTTTGCGCTATGGCGAAAAGTTCGTGAAGCGGTCGAAGAAGATATTGTTGAGAAAAAATCCGAAACTGTATCTGTACGACCTGCTCCAGTTAAGACCCGAAGAGGCGGCGAAACAACTCACGTACAGGGACTGTGTCAAGTTCTCAGAGTCGCTCAAGCAATGGGTGACTCTGCCCATAACTCATCAACAGTCTTGTGCTGTGCACCTGGGCGAGATAATATCGAGAAGATTTTTCCAGAGAGAGGCCCTGGAACCGTTCATGGTATTGATTCGCTGCCGATTGCCGATTCACTGCTGCGAAATGATCATCGATCAACTGATGAACAAAGATTTATATCATATTATTTGCTTGGTAGCCAGTGATCAAAATACTGAATCAAACGATGCTTCAGTAAACAAAGAATCAACCGTTACTTCAGAAAGGAATGAATCAACCGCTACTTCAGAGAGCAATGAATGAAACGATGCTTCAGTAAACAACGAATCAAACGATGCTTCAGAAAGCAATGAATCAATTGATTCTTCAGAAAGCAATGAATCGACCGATACTTCAGAAAGCAATGAATCAACCGATACTTCAGAAAGCAATGAATCAAACGATGCATAAAAACTGCCATCAACTCGCGTAAGTGAACATACACAAAGTCAAACAAAGAATAAAATCGTAATCGAATAATCACCGTCGCGGGACAGTCAACCAAATGCGATTTATCTATTGTATTGTATATTTTTACCCGTTCTTTCGATTTTTGTACATTTGAACGAATGTTAAAAAAACAATAATTTTATTGTGATGTTTCTTGATACTTGTTAGATAAAGAAGTCTTAAAAATGTCTGTCTTCAATAGTCGAGATGAGATCAATGTGTATCAATGAAAATTTCGGGTTTTCAAGATAATCAAATTTTATTTTTTTTCATTGTAATATATTTTATCTTAGCGTATCAAAAGATTGGGGTTTAGCAAAGCTCATGCGATCTCTCACCTGATTTGAGTAAGGGCTGGGCTTCTGAGCTGGAAAATCTCATCTGAAATCGAAAAGAGAAAGTTGTTTAGTCAGGCCTGAGCAGCTGGCAATTCTGTACTTCTGTAAAGTATAGGAAATATTTAAACATCTACTCGATTAAAAACAAGTACAAAATCGATTCTCTCAGTTAGCTCGCTAACGAAACAGCTTATTTGTTAAAAAGTAAGTGAGAAGGAGACCTGTGAAATTTTATCTTAGCGTATCAAAAGATTTGGGTTTAGTAAAGCTTATGCGATCTCTCAACAGATTGAAATATATGGTAGGCCTCTGATCTTACGAATGACTTCTTCTGAGAATACGAAGACGTTCGACTAATGACTTTTAATGTCCACTAATTACTCCACGCTTGCAAAAGTATTTTAAATTCGGGACCAGCTTGGAGTATCTCAACATTTAGTTTTGAATCGGCAAATCACTATATACTAAAATATATAAAATGTGCAAAAAATTTTCCAGAACAAGTAATGCGTTTCATTAAAATGAGCCATAACGTTTCCGTACTAGAAAATCACATATGTAATACAGCAGAGGATGAAGTAATGAGATATTGTAACGATATTTCAAAGTCCAAATCACAACATGTAATAGTATTCAATAACATTCTTTACTTCAATCGACTAAAAAATGAAAAACTTGTTGTTAATTTCCGTGATATCGAGCAATGTTGTGTAGCAAATTTTATAAGAGACATGAAAAACGGCAAAAATTTTTTGAAAATTGTTAAAGATAATTGTCTCTATGAATCAGTCCTGATGCGTGAAAACCGTTCCAATAATTCATTTGCTTTGTTAGATAACGAGTTGTATGTTCGCATAATTGCTTTTGAAATACGTCACGATTCGCATGAAATTTCTTATGTTAACTATTTAAAAGTTGATAATCTTTACAATAATTATATAGTATATTTTGTAACAAGTGCGCGAAGCAGTTGACTCACCCAGGAGTTGTTTTCACCCGAGCGTAGCGAGGGTGCAAAGACTCCTGGGTGAGTTAACTTCCTCGCGGACTAGTTGCAAACGATATTTTTTAACTCTGCTTGCGAGAAACTAGGGTTTTCTGACGCTTTAAGGTTAGAAAGCCCGTGTTTCGCGCACGCAGTGTTAAACGCAGTGTTAAAAAATATTTTATGAAGATAACAAAAATTGAACAGAAAATAGAGACCATACCAACTTCATGTATTGAAAGGGTTTGTGTAAATATAAATGTAAACGGTAATTACTTGGTTTCTGTACCGAACTTGATGCACTACTGATAGTATAAGGCGATCCAAAATTTTGTACATTATTGAATAAAATTATACTAATAAAAAACTCTTAAAATATTTAAAAATTCATTGCAAACCTTCGTATCTTTTAATTAAATGAATGATGACATTTAACTTTTGTACAATCCATTAATATGTTCATTGACTTATTCAGAGCTTTTGTATATCAATCGTGATGAAAGAATGAATTTTTTAACACTGCGTGCGCGAAACACGGGTTTTCTAACCTTAAAGCGTCAGAAAACCCTAGTTTCTCGAAAGCAGAGTTAAAAAATATCGTTTGCAACTAGTCCACGAGGAAGTTGACTCATCCAGGAGTCTTTGCACCCTCGCTACGCTCGGGTGAAAACAACTCCTGGATGAGTCAACTGCTTCGCGCACTTGTTACAAAATATACTATAAGGGGACATTCCTATTGAAAATGAAAAAAAAGTCAATACATTTTTTTTACGTTAAAACGTTCTTTAACATTATGAAAATATCCTGTTGACATTTTCGAACGAAATTCATAAAGGAAAAAAAGTTATGCCCGATTACACGAATCGTCTAGCATGCTCGATATGTACAGAACAAAACTTCTGACGCGTTTTTCTCATAACTACTTTTTTTCAGCTCTTGACAGCGATTGCGAAAGAACAACTAGTCCGATCTTTACGTTTAAAGTCTCGTTTTAATCGTTACAACACTCTTTAGAAGACAAACCTCTAAAAAGTTGAAAAAATCATCCCCAATTCTTTTTGTAGGGATGAATTCACCTCCATAACCACCGAAAAGAGCATTTTTTTAAGAAAAACTCGCGCCAAAATCATAAAGATTGAGAATTTCAATTTTTCAGAGGTTTGTCTTCTAGAGAAAGTTGTGACGATTAAAACGAAACGTTAAACGTAAAGATCGCACCAGTAATTTTTTCTCAATCGCTGCCAAGAGCCAAAACACGGACTTCAGCAAATTCCGCCTACAGCCAACAAAATGGGTCTTAAGTCCCGTAAAAAAAATTTTTTTGTAGTTTAATATGTAAGAAACAATACCCAAAAGGTCCGGAATGAATAAAAATTATAGTTTTCAGAAAAAAAAAATTTAAAAAGTGATTTTTTTTACAATTTGCAATGGGAATGTCCCCTTAACCCATTAACGACCAAACTGCTTGATTTTTTTGTTGGTTTTCGCAGCGATTTTTTTTGTAGTTTGAGGCCTCCAAAAAGTTTCTTATGGACCTATTTCGATGTAAAATTTAATACCCTCTCAGAAACTGAGCTCAAAATTTCGATTCTTTGCGTAATAAAAAAGTTATGGCTACTTATACGAAAAAAAACGTAAAATTTTTTGCAAAAAATCAAGTTTTTGATTTTTTTTCACAATGTTACCGTTAGGGAATCACGATATAAATATGATCAGGGGTGATCACGACTACCAAAGTATCTTAGGGAATTTTTATGGAATTTTCGAACCACTACTTCAAACAAAAAATAACTTATATTCATATAAAACATAACTCATTTTTACTCGAAAACTACTGAATTTAGAGAAAAAGTGCAAAAAACCAAAGTTTGAAAAGGAGTTCAAAAATTCCATAAAAATTCCCTAAGATATTTTGGTAGTCGTGATCACCCCTGATCATATTTATATCGTGATTCCCTAACGGTAACATGGTGAAAAAAAATCAAAAACTTGATTTTTGGCAAAAAATTTTACGTTTTTTTTCGTATAAGTAGCCATAACTTTTTTATTACGCAAAGAATCGAAATTTCAAGCTCAGTTTCTGAAAGAACATTAAATTTTACATCTAAACAGGTCCATACGAAACTTTTTGGAGGCCTCAAACTACAAAAAAAATCGCTGCGAAAACCAACAAAAAAATCGAGCATTTTGGTCGTTAATGGGTTAAGAGGTTTAGTAGTACTTGCCGAACGAGATATGAAAAAATTAACATTTTATAAAAAATTTTCAGTGAGAGTTGAAAACAACTTTTCGACGATGATGATAACGCAAAGTAGAATCTATTATCAAAAAGAAATGAAAATTACATAATAAATTTTGAAAAAAATATACTTTGAGAAATTAAAAAAAACAACAATATTATAGTCATGAAATAATGCGAATTGCAAACAATTTTTAATCATGCCTAAAGTTATATTTCTATATTTCGTATCTTTCGAAATTGGACCAACATCTTAATTCATTTCGGAATTAATTTCGGAATTGAGATCTTACTTCCAAAACTAATTCCTTTCTTAATTCCGATTTCTAAGCAGGGCATCCCAAAAAAAATTGGGAATAAGTATAAATAAATGTTAGATTCAAATATTGTGGAATTAGATAACACGATTAGTATATTACTGCCCTAGGCCGCGAAAAACAGAAAAGTCCCAGGGCACGTGTAATTAGTGGCCGAGGCGAAGCCGAGGCCGATAAACACGTGCTCTGGGGCTTTCTTTTTTCGCGGCTTAGGCCTGTATACTATTTTTCATACCCCGTGGCCCGAAAATAGCTCTTCCCGTTTTGCGCAGCGGCCGGGAAGTAGTCACTTTCGGGCCGCTGGTATGAAAATATTATATCTATGTTTGTTCTACGTTCGACTTGTTCATTTGTTATTTTTGTTATCGTGCTAATATAACATAATACATAGTGTTATCTACTTCCACAATGTTTGTATCCAACGTTTATTTATACTTATTCCCAATTTTTTTTTCGGGATGATTTGTCGTCCGGATGAATTGTCTTAATACTTAATATTGAAATAAACTGCTCGAAGTGAGCTTAAATCACACATAATATAATGTTGATACTCACACACACATACACACTCTGGTATATAATCTGCTCGGGAGTGAGCTGAGATCACACTATATCACATATAGTCACTCACAAATGCCGAAACCGATACTGGTGGGAAAATATTTACGAGAAAAGATAATCTCAAAGTCCACATCGATACGCTGCATAATAGTGTCAGACATACATGTACTATTTGTGCCAAGATATTTACACAGAAGGGTCATCTCAAAATCCACATAGATAATCATTAGTTACGAATAAAAGCGCAATAAACATTGTGCATTATATTTGAGGCACAAGTGCGGACATTGAAGCACATTATTAACTATAAAGTTAACAAAATTAAAACTATTTACGCTAATTAGCTCATAAACTTTTTCAAAAACGGACATTCAACTCATGCCTGAAATAACGATTCCTTACCTTCCAGTGCAAAGTGCGTAAAGTTTACAGTATTAATTTCATGAAAAATGTATCGTTCATAAAGCCCATTATATAAATTTGCATGCAAAAAGCAAAAAACAAATAGCTAAATTTATTTATTAAAAATAACTGGAAATTTTGTGACTGTGTTAATGTTAAAAGACTTTAATGAAATATTTATTAACACTACCCAAATACAAATAATGCAAAATAAATCTAATGCCTAAAAATTTTCAAGTCAATTTATTAAATTTCATCGTGTCACGGTCACGTGTGCAAAAAACATTCATCATATCGTTTCCAAGCCAAAAGAATTTAATTTTCCAGTTGATGCAGTGGTGAAATAAGCGAGCCATCCGGCGCCTCCGTTATTGACGCTCGTAGTGTACGTTACAAAAACTCGATCGCTCCGAGCCTCGAAAACAGCGGGGACGTCCTTGAAAATAACAGAAAATATTTAATTATAAAGAGAATTCGAATTAACCCACGCAATAATACACTTACTTCGCCGCAATAAGTGATCAACACGTTTTTCTGTCCGTCCGATTGCATCTCCGCGATGGACAAGTTGTCCGTCTCGCACAGACGTTTCGAGCCTATGTCGAAGACGTCGAAGCGAATCGTCACTCTCATGCCTCGCGGTACGCTTATTTCCCAAGTACAAACGCTCTTCTGACGATACGGATGGGGATACATCGGTGAACTGAAGACACCACCGTAATTGTATATCCTGCCTCCGCAGCCTCTTCCTGCATGCAACACAAAAACACAAATTAGGATCGATTTTTCGAATCGAAACGTTAGTAAAGTGTTGAATTATACCATCTTTGGTCGATGTGTAGGTAAGGTCGAGTTCAGAGAAGCCTCGGAACAGAGTGTTGAAAGCACGAATGCTGATGCTGTTGCTTGTACTAAAGATCGGATCCGGATCCGATTTGCTGCAGATGGTTTCGAGGATGCTGCCGTTGAAGCCTCCCTCTCGAATCTGACAAAGTCATCAAGTTTTCAAAAATATTTTTCAGACTAATCAAAGACTTTTGAATCAACATATTACCTCCACGGCGCACTTGGAGCAGTTCTTCGTCGACGGTAGCAATAAGTGATGGAAATAAATGTTGATGGTGTAGTTGTCCGGCACTCGAATGTTCGTCCGGCAATCGTCGAACTTCCTCAGACGTATTCTTCCTTGAAGCGCCGTGTAATTCTGCGAGCACGGCGGTTCACCGTACTCGAGTTTGAAGCCCTTCTGGGGGCTTGTCACTTTGTAATGAACCTCGACGCGCGCTACGTAGTCGCTGAAAAATAGACGAGTCGTTTTGTCGATCGATGAAGAAATCGAGATTAAATTGGCTCGTTAAAAACATTGGCTCACCTGAAAAAGTCATGCGGTAATTCCGAGCCGCAGTATTTGTGCGGAGCTCGGGCTTGTACACTCGCCTGACGAACGACGAATTAGAAAGAAATTAAACAGATAAATAAAAATCATTTTCAGTTTGATGCTTCAATACAGTTAGATCGATCAGGCGGCCTTACCATTTTTACGTCATTCGGTTGGTATTTAACTCCACCAGCGATCAGATTCTCTCCGAAACCTCCACTTGCGACATTTTTGGACTGCAAATAAATATCGGGCAGTCAGAATAAGTGGACTAAATAGTTAGTTATTACATCATTTTTGGCGCCCTTTGTGCGCACTGTACAATTATGTTTTCGAATTTAATTTCTTTGCGTAGAAATATTATTTGAAAAATGATTGTTATTCATGACGAGACAGATCGATAGTTTATTTTCTACGATAGTACATAAATACTCGATGTTACTTCGTTGAAATAAGTTCAAATTTTAAACCACAATTTGTAAATATTACTTAATGTAACTTTATTTTATAAGTTTGAAAGTATGGATCTATTTCGAAATTATAATTAATCTTTTTGAATCTATTTTAGAGTGAAAGAAGAACCTGCTGACGATTTTATATCTGAAAATAATGATTATAAAGTAATTGACAAAACAGCCGATTCTGAAAATAATAGTTATTCAAGAGTTTTGCGAACCAATACGGCAAGTGTTGAAAATTATATGTGCAAATTGTAATGTCGTTGTTTATATTCGAAATTCTAAACCTCGATTCTTTATTTTTTTTACAGACTCAAACGCTTAAAAAATTCGGCGTAAATAGTAAAAATGAACCTGACGACATACAAATTGATGTTGAATGTATGGACGTGAAGATCGATATAAATTTTTTAGTAGTTGAAAAAATGGAGGATTATTCTCAAAATCACTGTCAGTTTAAAAAATATGGTGATGATCATAAAACTCAGAATATAATTAAAGTAGAAACTGTAGGAGTAGTAAAAGTAGGCATGCCAAATCATTAAATCATTGTATTAGCCACTCATGTTATATATGCGAAAAGTCATACGCAACCAAGCGGAGTCTCAAGAATCACATCGATTCAGTGCATAATAAAATTACACATGCATGCGATGTATGCCAAAAGATATTTACAAGAAAGGATAATCTCAAAACCCACATCGATTCGGTACATAATGGTGTCACATATGCATGCGATACATGCGGTAAGAAGTTTTCATGGAAGAGTGATCTCAAAAATCATATCGATACGGCGCATGATGGTGTCAAACATACATGTGATATATGCCAAAAGACATTCACCCAGAAGAGTAATCTCAAAAATCATATCGATACGGCACATAATGGTGTCAAACATACATGTGATATATGCCAAAAGACATTCACCCAGAAGAGTAATCTCAAAAGTCACATCGAGTCGGTGCATAATAAAATCACACATGCATGCGACATTTGTGGAAAATCATTTTCCCATAAAAATAATCTCAAAATCCACTCGGATTCGGTGCACCATGGTATCACACCTACATGTGATATATGCCAAAAGACATTCTCAGACAATAGTAGTCTAAAAAGACACATCGATTCGGTACATAATGGTGTCACAAATGCATGCGATATTTGCGGAAAGTCATACGCACGAACAGATTATCTCAAAGTCCACATCGATTCGGTGCACCATGGTATCACACCTACATGTGATATATGCGAAAAGTCATACGCAACCAATCAGAGTCTCAAAATCCACATCGATTCGGTACATAATGGTGTCACATATGCATGCGATACATGCGGTAAGAAGTTTTCACGGAAGATTCATCTCCAAAATCATATCGATACGGCACATAATGGTGTCAAACATGCATGCGACACATTCGAAAAGAAGTTTTCATGGAAGGTTTATCTTAAAAGACATATTGATGCTGTGCATAATAAAATTACTCATGCTTGTGATATATGCAGCAAGTTATTTTCGAAGAAGAATAGTCTCAAGCTCCATGTAGAGGAGTTGCACAAAGGTATCATCTATGCGTGTGATTTCTGTGAACAAAAATATAAATTTCAATCTCATCTAAATAGGCATGTTAAATTGTCGCATAATAGTATAACCCATGCATGCCAGACATGCGGAAAGACATTCGCGCAGAGGCGAAATCTCATAGCTCATATTGACATGGCACATCGCTAGCGCATTATGCCATAATAAAGACGCTGTCAATTCGTTGGCAATTATTCATTAAATTTTAACATTGAAAAAGTAACAAAATTAAAGACAACTCCTAGTTTTACTCTTGTTATAAACTTCAAAAAATTCATTTGTACCTAACAAAAAAAAACAAGAAACTGAATTTTTGTAAAAAAAAAAACATTTTTCATTTTCGGCGTGTGACTTTTCAAATAAAGATTTAATCTTAACTGCTTTCCTTCCATAATTATTTTTGAAATATTCAAAAAAATTATTAATACAACAAACGAAAAGTATATATTTTGAAACCTGAAAAAAATATTCCATCGTTATGCATAAAATAACCGAAGCTATATAGTGCTTGAAATCGTCCCCGCAGGGGGCTGGGTTGTCAGTCGAGCTGCTGCAAATCATCGCAGATATAACACCAGCATTTTTGGTTTTAAACAGCGATTGTCCACACTAGTGGCCTTTGTAGTATTTACATGACAGAAAAATATTCGTGTAAAATCCTTTTGAAAGTTTGTAAAGCACAAAAAAGCTGTCACAGGCTCTCTATGCAAACGGTTGGTTGCTTTGATTCGTCATGCATCTCTTTCGAGTCATCGGGACGTGTAAGGCATCCGCATTGAACGACGACCACTACATAAATTTGAAAGAGTAAATTTTCGGGCCGACGACATATCGTAAAATAATATCGAGCATCGTTTAATCGGTTGCTCCAAAACTTCTCATCGCACGTCGTGTCGTTCCGCATGTTTACATTGTTCCTTGGGCGATTGGCTCTGTGTTACTTTGAGAAAGTGACAGTTGAGAAATCGACCATAACATTGCTACAATCCCGCACCGTACGTCGATCAGTCGAGTACCAATTACGGCGTGTCTCGCAAATCAAACTCAACAAGTTCGCATCGACTGCCGCCAGTGATTCTCGTGAAGAGAAGTAAAAATTATTTCGTAATACAAAAAGTGCGAGCCGGCCAAAAAGATGTCCACGGACAGTCAAAATTTTATACGTCGACTCAATGTCATAAGGACAGAATTGGAAGGCCAAATTTCTCGATTCATAGAAGAATTCACGCCAAAAGAAATTGAGCAGTTTCTCTTCGACGTGGTAAATATTATGTCGGATTATAGGTATTCCTCTATAGGACAAACGATCGTGTCGAACATCGCTCATAACGGCGTCAAGGACGTGCCCGACCTTGGAGAAGATGGCAAGCCTCTGTCGGATCGCTACACGCCGCTGCACAAGGCGATCAATAACGTACAAGATTTTCGAGATAGCTTGATCGAGGACCTATTTATGATCTACGACAGATTCGACGTGAACTACACCGACGAGTCTGGATTGACGCATTTCCACATAGCCTGCATCGCTGGTTGCTACGACGCCGTCGAGAACTTCCTCAGGAGCGGACAGGATCAAAATTGCATTTGGTCGGGTGACTCGCCGCTGCATCTAGCTTTAAAAAACCGCCACGAAGACATTGCCAAGATGTTGCTATTGCACGACTTGGATCCGAATTTGGCCGACGGCGACGGATTGACTCCTCTGCACCTCATTTGTCGAGGATACAATTTCACGGATAGCGACATGGCCGAGGTATTCTTCCAGACAAACGAGGCGAAGCAGAGGAGGGTGGAGATCGACGCCCGGGACAACGGGCACAATACGCCGTTGCACTTGGCTCTGGCTTGCGGCAACAGGAAGGAGCCCGAAGTGCTGCTGAGGAGAGGCGCGGACCCGACTTTAACCAATGCAGAAGGATCGACGTGTCTGCACATCATTTGCCATTTCAAGTACGACGATTACGGATTAGCGAAACTATTCTTCAAGATCATCGACGATATGAAGCTAGTAGTGGAGATCGAAGCCCAGGACAGGTCGGGACAGACACCTTTACAGTTGGCTCTGAAGAATTTTTTGACGGGTGCGGCCGAAGAGCTCTTGGATCACGGTGCTGTATTTCCTGGCTACGATTTTCTCACGAGTCACCTTGCCGAGCAGTTCAACTCGAATGAAGCTAGTTCGTGCAATTATAAATTGAGACTGGCGTGTGGCGTTGTGGGCTTGATCGAAAGTCTTGAAAAACAAGGATACGAGCTGGACGACGGCAACGCCCTTAGAATCATGAGACTGTTCGATGAGCACAGATTGATCAAGAGGTCGGCGACTTTCAACGAAAGTTGGCACAATGACAACGACTTCGTGGCGAAAGCGCAATGGTGGAGTGTCAATGCGGATTTCAATTCCGACGATATGGAGCAGAACCTGTGGCTCAAAAACCTGGTCAAGGAGAGACCCGAAGAGGCGGCGAAACTACTCACGTACAGGGACTGGGTCAAGTTCGCGGGGCCGAGCAGGCCATGGGAGCATCTGCCCGAAAATTATCACGAGCCTCTTGTTATGCACATGTGCGAGATAATGGCGAGAAAATTTTTCCGGAAATGGGCGCTGTGTTATTTCAGGAACATGATTGGGTGGCGACTGCCTGCTGAGTGCTGCGATATGATCATCGACGATGACTTCACCAACGAGAATTTATTGATTATTTGCTTGGCGGCTATTATTCCAGAGAACAATGCTTTACAAAGCAATGAATCAAACGATGCATAAAAACTGCCATCAACTCGCGTAAGTGAACATACACAAAGTCAAACAAAGAATAAAATCGTAATCGAATAATCACCGTCGCGGGACAGTCAACCAAATGCGATTTATCTATTGTAAGGGTATATTTTTACCCGTTCTTTCGATTCTTGTACATTTGAACGAATGTTAAAAAAACAATAATTTTATTGTGATGTTTCTTGATACTTGTTAGATAAAGAAGTCTTAAAAATGTCTGTCTTCAATAGTCGAGATGAGATAAAAGTGTATCAATGAAAATTTCGGGTTTTCAAGGTAATCAAATTTGATTTTTTTTCATTGTAATCAATTACGTATTGGATACGTATCATCTGTATAAATCTAAGCTGATATTTTGTAAATATTAAACCACTTTAGAAATTAATTTTTAAAAATAAATGATTGACAAGTAACAAAAATTGCATTTATACAAGTAAAATCATTATACTACCTCGAAATATGTATTCACTTTGTTCATTAAAACTTCAACGATTGCAACTCATTGATTTTATCATTGTCATAAACCCACGATTGAGCGCAAGTGAGGGCGTCGTAATTTCGTGTTTATCTATATAATTTTGATCTAAATAATTTATTAATTATCTAAGTAATTTTACCCTATTCATTTCAAGTCGAGTCAAAAATTGCTCGACTAATCCGAAGATCAGATATTAAACTGATTAACTTTTTTGGATCAATAAACTATTTTTCTCACCCTATCGTCGCTAATCTCCAAGTAATCTTCGCTGCAGTCTTTCGAGTCCTTGATATCGAAATCTTTGAACGTGATGAGCAGTGATTCCTTCGTCCTTATAGTCCACTTGCAGCTCACGGCACTTGGATAATTGTCGGGGTAACGCGGCGAGGTCAGTACTTGCGTATAATTCCTGATGTCCAAAGTCGTCTTTCCACACGGTGCTGAAAAATCAAGCTCGATTGAGAAAATCATTCGTTCGTATTACGTTTGACCGAGTCACTTACATTCGAGAGCTCTGAGCGATCCCTCGACTCCGAGTCCCTCGTGGATGCCGTCCGAGACGAACCTAATGAAGAGCAAATGGGACGTCGACACTACTGGCGGCGGAGCCTGACTTCCGCAGATCCTGAAGATCACCTTGGCGAACGGACCACCGTCTCTCAGCTCCAAGTAGTCGCTGCTGCAATTTTCGGCCTTCTCGACCAACGATCCGTTTATCGTAGTTTTCACGTCCATCTTATCGATGGTGAACTTGATTTGATGCTCTTCCGGTGCGACGATCAACCAGTGACAATCGGCGAACGGACTGTACTTGTGAGCTTTTTGCGTTTTGAATCGAACGCTGGCTGCGCCACTCGCTACGTTTATGTTTCCGCCGCATCCTTGATTCGGGCCGTCGACAAAAAATACCTGAAAAGTACATTGTTTTATCAGTGTAAGAGCTACTTTCATTGTCTAGAGTGAAACTTACAGCCGCCTTGAATTTATCCACGTCGGTGCCGTAAGGGAAAGTTTTAAGAGCGATCGTCATCACATTGCCGATAGACTGAATTACTGGTAAAATACCACCGGCGTCATTGCAAAAAGCTGCCCTCCGATTTTTCAGCTCGGTCGAATTACCCTCGAACACGTGCAAGTAATGCGCATCGCACCTGAAATCAGACACGAAACTTGAAAATTCTCCCAGTTAAAAAGTGTCTAATTATGGGAATCGATCGCTTACTTCGTGGTCCATTCTTTGATGTAAAATTCTTCAACGCGCAACACGACACTCTTGTCCGACGGAGCTTTTACCACCCAAATGCAGTTCAGGAAGCCGTAGCCCGTCTCCATGTAGGGCTTTATCATTCGAGGCGACGTGATGGTACCTCCGCAATCTTGACAACAACAACAAATATGTATAGTTTGTCCGGTTTTACTTTTCTCGAAACTTACCGTTGAACGAGTAATGAAATTTGAATCCTTGACGACCGATCGAGTTGTCCGAGCGAAATACTATTACCAGCCTGCCGGGGGCGTTTTTTTGTTCGGGACCGTTGTCGCCGCAGTAAATTTTTTCTCGTTCAAACTGACCTCTGCGGATGGTCAAGTTGTCGTATCGGCATTCCGCGTCTCGACCTGCAAGGTTTCATCGGGTTACAAAAATGATACAGCTTTTTTTCTTGGCGCAATATATTACAGATGAAAATTTTTTTATTATTCGTTGGACTTCAGTTAAAAAATAATGTGTTTTCTTCGATTACATAGATAAAATGGCTTAGTTTTTCTTCGTTTACTTTGACTTTATCAAAGTACTATAAAATTATTTGTCAATATTATTTTTTTTAAGACTTGATAAACGCCTGCCTAGACGCTATTCCAGCATTTGATTGGCTATGGGGTGAATCTGAAAGTTGGTTGGACATTTTAAAATTGATTTTTATATTTTACCTCACATTATGAACTTGACTAAATCATCAATTTTTGGACAAGAATATTTTCCGAGCTGTGTCAATATAAAAATTACTAGTATTACAGTAAAGATTAAAATCGTTATTAATGATTACTTAAAAAGCATATAATACATGACACAAAGGAAAGACGTTGTAAACAATGAGGATTCAACTAGAACAGAATCTATCGTTTTTTTTATAGTCTAATTTTAACTTAACTAAAATGTATAGACACATGCAATCGAAATAAACCCATCAACATTGTATAACAGTGTGTTCTAATTCATTGATCATTCTGTTAATAACTTTATTATCAGCTTCTTTTAATTATACTATATTTGTAGCCATATTTACGCATAACGAATATGATATATAAAAAAAGTAAAGATGTTTTGTCAATGCGTACATTGTTATACTATCATGACAAGTTAGATCACGGATAGAATGTCAAAAAGCGATCTGAAAAGTTGCACCTTTATTATGCGATCACTCCACGCAGCTCATCACGGCAAAACACTGTGCTGGCTAAAATATGGAAAGGTCTTTCATACATACTACGCACTATACGTAAACAACAAAAAACGAGCCCGGATCTCTGCACGCTTCGACAATTTTCCTGCGTAGTTTGCTCGATCAACACAGAGAGGTTAATAGTCGAAGAAGTTTCAAGTGAGAACGATGGAACCCAGTGATTCATATAATTGTGCTATCAGGTAATTTTCATTTTATGATAATGAAATATTATGTGATTTAATACTCAATTTTATTGAACTTATTCCAGAGTGAAAGAGGAACATAGTTATGCGTTGCTTATTGAAAATGATTCTGGGATCATTGATGAGAAACCGGATCTTAAAAACTTACAACTTTTACTACTTCCACCAGAAAGTTCGGTAAGTGATGATAACTATTTTTAAATCGTATTTTATTTGTTTTTAACAATAATTTTTTCAAACCTTGATTTTTCGACAGAACCAAACAGTTCGAAAATGTGACGAACATCGTGAAAGTGAACTTGATATTGAAGTGGAAATAACATTTGAGTGTGAAAACCTTAAACCCCAAATGAATTTGTCAGTACATGAAAAAATTGACGATTATTCTCAAAGTCATTTGCGGAATGTAAAAGATAGCGATGGTTACAAAATTCAAAATGCAGTCAGAATAGAATACGTGGAAGAAGAGAAACAGACATTTTTTGGGGATGCAGAAAAATCAAATTTGAATTTCGAATGCGAACTTGCCAGACTAGATAAAAGAAGAATAATTAGAAAGAAGTTAAATAATGAACATAACCTCAAAACACACGTAGGTACGATGAATAGTGATACAACCCATGCATGTGATGTATGTGTCAAGACATTTTCTCAAAGTCAGCATCTCAAATTCCACATCGATAAGGTGCATCATAAAATCACGTCCACGTACGATATGTGCGGAAAATCATTTTCACTAACAGGTTATGTAGCCCATATTGACGCGGTGCATAATGGTGTCCCGCATGCATGTCACATATGCGGAAAAAATACATAACGAAGGGTTATCTCAAAGCTCATATCGATAAGGTAAATAATAATATCATTTGTTATATATGCAGAAAGACATTCGCGCATAAGGGCTATCTCCAAACCCATATTGATTCGGTGCATATCTCACATTCATGTGATATGAGCGGAAAGACGTTATGCAAGAGTAGTCTCAAGACCCACGTTGATAAAATGCACAAAGATGTCAGGCATGCGTGCGATACATGCGGTAAGAAGTTTTCAGGGAAGAGTGATCTCCAAAATCATATCGATACGGCACATGATGGTGTCAAACATATATGTGATATATGCCAAAAGACATTCACCCAGAAGAGTAATCTCAAAACCCACATCGATACGGCACATAATGGTGTGAAACATACACGTGATACATGCCACAAGACATTCACCCAGAAGAGTAATCTCAAAAGTCACATCGATACCGTACACAAAGGTGTCAAAAATTCTTGCAATATATGTGGCAAGTCATTTGCTCACAGACGTAATATCAAAGCCCACATTAATGCAGTGCATAATGGTATTTTAAAAGTAAGCATTACCTCAAACATGCTATCGGCGGATGAGACATTGATTCGATGCATCACTCACGTATTACAACTTAACAAAAATATATCTTCAGAAAACTTAAAAATTTTAAAGATAATAAATTTCATAAATTCTTTCAGTATTATCTTATATTGTAAAAACAAAGTTTAATTTTTAAAAATATTCAATAAAATTTTGGAGAAAACAAAGCACATTATTTATTGTAAAGCTATAATAGATTATTGAAACCTTTCAGGGTCAATTGCAAATTATATGATTGCTTTTTAGCATACTTCACTCAACCCAGGTACATCAAACTTTATTTTTCACTTTATGTCTATATAAATAGGAACTAAATTGCTTCGAAACTATCAACGTTATTTTGCACGTCCATTTTTAAAAAGAGGATATATCAGCAACTCAATATTTTTCTTACCTTCCAGCGCAAAGTGCGTAAAGTTAACGGTGATCTCCATGTCGTCGGGCGCCACGATGGTGTAATTGCAGAAGCTGTTCGACGGGTAGACCAGGGGGAAATTCGGCGACTCGATGTACTGCAACGACTCGGTGGCCTCGTAGACGCCACCGCAGACCGAGGACCAGATGGCCTTGAAACCGTCGGCCTCGATCGCCGAGTTGGACACGAATTTGACGCGCATCTTGGGGCCGGTCGAATTGAACGGCTTGTCCGGTGAGTTTCGGCCACAGACTCGCGCCAGACTCTTCCAGGCACCCGTTCCGTTGTTTGGGTCCTCGAGCCAGTCGTAAATCTGTGTGCAACGGCATGAGTATTATTTGTGACGAGTGTGATTTCGTCGATGACCGATCGATTCACGACTCACCTCGACGTAGTCGTTCTGACAATTTTCACTGGTTTCGAGATTGAATCTCTCGACGAACGCGAGACCGACGTGATATCCAGACTTGGCCACTATGTCCCAGACGCACTCGACATTGCTCGGATAGGCCGATGGAAATCTAATAAAATCGATCGATAAATACGAAGTAAAACGGACAATCGTCTAAGCTTGAAAAAATTACCCTGGCGATCGAATCAATTTGTTTCTTCCTTTCAGAAGCCCTCCGCAACTCGTCGAATCGACGTTCACCGAGATTTTGAACGATTTACCCGGAACGGCGGCGTAGTACTGGACGTAGAGCTGATTCGAGGGGCTGTCGAAATTCTTGGCCGATTTGCCGTTGTCGTCGCAGTACATGCCCAACGTCGGAGACTTGTAGATTCTCGATCTGTCATGATTATGATTATCGATTTTCAGCCTCGATCGATTTATAATCGTAGTCAATAAAAAACTTGTATTTAACTCACGTAATGTGCAGGTAAGACTCGTTGCAAGAGCCCAGTTTCATCTCGTCGAACGACACCGATATCGTTTCGGTCTCAGGGTACTTGACTTTCCAAGCGCAGTAGACCGGATAAGAGACATTTGTGGGCGATTCGATTACGTGGGAAGGACCATGCAGTATACCGCCGCAATTGTGCCACTTGTAGGTGATGTTGAAATTCGACGCGAATAAAGTTCCGCTGAGAGCCTATCGGACGAAAATACGTGTGAATTGAGATAATAGTTTTAACTTTCGAGGGCGATTATCTTACCGTGATCGAGTGCGATTTATAAGGACTGAGAACGGTCAGTGGAGTCTTCGTGAAGTTTCCGCATATTTTGGCGATGGGTTCGTTTCCTAAAAAATTCAAAAGTCGTTCAAAATGATTCCAACTGTTTTGAAACAATTTTTGGACAATTACCTCTCACGGTGACGTAATTGAAGTAACCCGGACAGAATTTCGTGGGTGTATCTTTGCTAATCAATCCAGAAGCTGAGAGAGACAACGTCGAAGGTCCTCCGGTATCGTTGTTCTCCACCTTAGGAGAATTCACGGTCCACTGGCAGAAAAACGTGGTGAAATTTGTGCCCGAGGATCGCCTCGATGGACTCGAAAGAATACCTTGCCAGTCTTCGTGCTTTCCTCCACAGGCTGTAATGAATTCGATAGTCTTGATCCTCGTAAATAATTTTAATTTTCTTTGGTGTGTACTTACGCGCGGGATATTTAGCTGTAAATTTGGCCTTCATGCCTCGATGACCTCCCACCGAGACGTAGTAAATGCTCATGTAATTCGATGTGCTCGACACCGTCATCGACTGCGTGGAATTGCGTACAAGAGCTATCGTCGTCATGGAGTGAGGGTCGTTGTGGAACTGCGAGATAGATCACACGAAACGGATAGCGCTCGCGATTCAACGTCATCGAGTTTCAAGTACAGCGATTATGCAAGCTTACCGACAGATGACTTCCCGCGGTGACTCGGCTGTAGCTCAGATCCAGATCGATCACATCGACCGAGACCCGATAGCCTTCCTGCACCTGGATGCGCCAGGAGCAGTACTGGTAGCCGCTGACGCGCGGATAGTCGGTGGTCTGAAAGTAGCCCCCGGCGCCGCTGAGCTGGCCGCCGCACTTCTGGAAGCTGTAGGTGTAGTTGAGCCGGAAGCCCCGCGCCGCCGGCATTCGGGCGTTCACGAACGAATTCTCGAACTCGACCAGGACGGTGCGCGAGCTCGTCTGTATGAGGCCCGGTGATTTACGGCCGCAGTACGTGCCGATCAGCGTAACTGTAATAAATTTAGAGGATAAAATCGTATTGTCGAGAAGTGGTTGTACTTTTTAGCTCACAGTTCTCAGCGTCGTCGAGGTTCCTCTCGAAGATGGCGACGTGGTCGGTCTCGCTGCAGTTGCGACGACTCGGCAGGTCGATGTCCTCGAACTGGATCTGCACGCCCTGCATCGCCGACGGCGACACGATCAGCCAGCTGCAATTGTTCGACTTGGTCGCGTAGGTCTCCGGGTAATTCGGCGACGAGATCACGCCGCTCCGTGGCTCCCTCTCGATCCCTCCGCAGACGTCTACAGACGAAAATTGCGTGACTATTGTATGGTGCAGTTGAAATTTTAAAAAAAAAACCCTTACCTCCGGTAGTGATCATGGCTTTGAAGCCGTTGCGAGGCTCCGGCACGTCGGTGAAGTAGTGCACGTAAATGATGTTGCCCTGTGTAGTTATCGTGCTCGGAGGGGTGTTTCGACAGAAGCGCCCGAGCAGCGGCGAGAATTCCGTCCCGCCGTCGCGCACCTCCACGTACTCCTTCTCGCAGCCCACCGAGAAGGCCAAATCGAATCGGCCCGTGAAGTGAATCGACAGCCGACTGTCGTCCAGGCTCATGATCGTCCAGGTGCACTCCGTATGAGGATGTGGTATGTTGGGATAATTCGGCGAGCTGATCTCCTGCTTGATGCTCGTGAGCTTGGACAGCTCGAAGTTGCCGCCGCAGTCGTAGCCGAGCTCTCGGAACACCAGCTTGAACTTGAGATTCGACTGGGACATCGAGAGCTTGACGAAGAGCTGATTCGAGCTGGTGTTGCGCCAGCTGCTGTCCGACGACCAAGCGCGGCAGTACTTGCCGTCGCCCAGCAAGGGAGAATCCGCCGAGCCGCCGTTCTGCAGGATGTAATAGTTGGCCCGGCAGGGCCTGGTCTCGTCCGCTGGGGCGTTACTCTTCTTGGTCGGGTCCTCGAAGACGACGACTTGGAAGGTGATTCGCTTGCCCGGTCGCACTTTCACGACCCACTCGCAGTTGCGCACGTACATGTCGATCTTCTCGTTGGGACTGTTGTTGATCGATATGGCTCCGCTCGATCTTTCGATCTGACCGCCGCACACTGCACAAATTATTTTTTATTTAAGACGATCCTGGATGGGTGAAAATTTCCAACTTACCGATGTAGGCTATTGCTGAAAATCCCGTTTTAGTCTCGACCGCATCGGTCTCGAACGTGACTTTCATGAAATTACTCGTGCTCGTGTAAAGATTCATGGTAGCGTTCGACAGGCAGAATTTTTGCACCTTTGACGAGTCGCTGGACATGGGATTCGTATCGACGAGCACGTGATCGGCCAGGCAATTCTCCGTCTGCTCGATGTCGAGCACGATGAATTTCAGGGTGATGTGGGTGTCGTACGGCGCCTCGAAATTCCACGTGTACTTGATGCTGTTGTTGTAGCCCAGAGGATAGCCCGGCGATCGGAAGGCGAACGACGCGTTGCTCTTGGTAAGGATGACGGTCGTGTCGTTGCCGATTTCTGCAAAGTGTGAATTAACGAAGTTAATAATTAGGACCGACGCGTTGGAATTGAAAATTGATTCGAGAGTATAGTGCGCGTACTAGTGACTTGGTCCTCGATGTTGGTGGGTGTCATCGTTTTTCGCGGTACCTTGAGCCACTTCAAGTGGAACCAATTGCCGAGGGTATTGAAGTTGTTCTCCATCTCGATGTACATGACGTTACCGCTGGATACGATCGGTTTGCGGCTAATCGATATACCGCACAGCTCCTCGAGCTTGGGTGCGTCGTTGTCGAATCCATCGTAGAACTGAAAATTCATACGACTCGGTGAAAAAAATGAATAATTTATATCGTACTAGATCTTTGTATGGTGCTTGGCGTACCAGAGACTAATTTTTAATAACTCATTTTTCTGTAATATTGAATCATTGACAGAAAAATGTTTACTACTCATTAAAACGAGATAAAGTATGAGTAATTTCTTTGATGATATAATTATAGTGACATAGTTTTGCTTCGTTTACATTGACTGCATCGATATTTCATAAAATAACGAGAAAAAATGTTGTAACATTTTTGCGTTAAATTTAAGTTGTATAAGAAATGAAAGACGATATAGAGCTGTGCTATTGGCTATCATATCATTCAAATTTACCCATTAACGCGCAAAAGTGCAATTTTGTGCATGAATTTTCCGTTGTAAAAAAATTATAGATAAAGTTAAAATATTTTCTTGAAAATCCATACCCAGGGGTTTTTGGGTATGCTCTTTCAGTATCCGGTGTTATTTTTGCGATAAATAAACATCATCATCGTTTATTTTGCCATTAAAAACAAAAAACGTGATTTTTTGACTCAAAATTTTTTTTCAAAGTCGATTTTCTACTTTGCCTTGCCTTCGGAGGGTTCCCATAACACCAGAAATCGTGCACTTTTTCTCTGAACCTTCAAAAAATGCACTGCCGCGATTTTTATCTTGCCCCTATATTTCTAAAATGGCCAATTTATACCGGGCAGTGGTATAAAAATTCACTCATTTTTTACTCAGAACCTATTTTACATGCGCTAAATATGAACTCAAAAGTACAATTTGGAGTGTAAAAACTTATTTGAAATCGTTCAGAGAATACGTGTGATTTTTTTCAGAATTTTTCAGACCACTTTGAAAATTTCGAAAAATACGACCATTTCCCGGCCTGTCGAAATAATCCAAAATGTTCCAAAAAAATCTGAAAAATTCTACAAAAAATTATTACAAAATTCTAAAAAAAACTCACATCTATTCTTTGAACAAATTTGAACACTTTTCATTGTATGACTTTCTTTTATAAAGTCAATAATTTACAAATAAAAAATAAGGCAATTTTCATATCGCTGTTCGGTATAAATTAGCCATTTTAGAAATATAGGGGCTAGATAAAAATCGCGGCAGCGCATTTTTTGAAGGTTCAGAGAAAAAGTGCACGATTTCTGGTGTTATGGGAACCCTCCGAAGGCAAGGCAAGGTAGAAAATCGACTTCGAAAAAAAATTTTGAGTCGAAACATCACGTTTTTTGTTTTTAATGGCAAAATAAACGATGATAATGTTTATTTATCGCAAAAATAACACCGGATACTAAAAGAGCATACTCAAAAACCCCTGGGTATGGATTTTCAAGAAAATATTTTAACTTTATCTATAATTTTTTTACAACCGAAAATTCATGCACAAAATTGCACTTTTGCGCGTTAATGGGTTAATTTGAGACCGCTGCTGCACCCAAGAAATGCATTAAGCAAAAATTTCCATGAAAATTATGCTCCAAATTTAAATTAATTATGTACAGCTTATAAACAATTCATAAAGTCAAATGATGTTCTGAAACATATTAATAACCAATGGCAGGCATTATGCGAGGATATTTTTCCAAGTTATATCTCTGAACAATCTGATGTGGATTCGTTTTGAATTGAATTATTAGCCTATCAAGAGGTATCGAGAAATAATTATTATAAAGACTTGTGTGATTTCGCTTTAACTATTTTGTTGCTACCAAATAGTAATGCTAGCGCGGAGCGCTTATGGAGTAAATATAATTTGCAGAAACCGTAATACGAAATCGGCTCTATTTTGAAACCGTTCGAGATGTTTTATTTGCAGCCTATTTGGCAAGATATATACGAGAAAACAATGGCTCTTATAAATTTAGTGATCGTATGATCAGCGCAGCAATTAATGTGAACACAAAAAAAATCAAAGCCAAAACCTATTTTAGTTCAAATCAAAAATATCGGATGTCTGGGATGAACACTCATATTTCGTAAATAATAAAAAGATAAACCATGAGATCGACATATAAAATTAAGAGAAAGCCCGAAGTTAATTACTTGAATAAACTCCCAGGAGGTGAAAACTCTTATAACTTTGAATTATTCTTTTACTTAAGGGGAGGTTTTCATCCACTGGCCCAAAAATGATGTGATTCTCATGTGGTAGACTTTGAATTCACATACTAATTGTAAGAGAGAATTCTTAAAAGTAAAAGCAAGTTCAAAATGCAAAAATCAATTGATTTTTCGGTCGATCTTGATGACCTTCCCTTAAAATTAAATGATAAAAGTTTAAAAAGTTTGTACCAAAAAATTCCTTAATGCCAGCCTTATCAAACATTTTTTTGAGATTCATGCAACAAATACGAGCCTTTTTCAGAATTAATCTTACCTATAACTTTTTAATGAGTGCAATGAAAAAGTTATAATTGTTTTCTAGAATTTAATCACTATTTTATTTACAGAATCATATATTCATATTGCGAATAAAATCCCACGTTTATAAATTGAAAACGATGACTCCGTGGAAACTGAGGATTTAGAATCAACTAATTCCACAATAGGTATAGGTTTTTGCAGTTTTTTGTAATAATAACATTATTTCATGTATAATTTTGCATGTTTATTTCGATTGTAAGCTCCTATGTGCCAATTTTCGCTACTTAAAAACACGTTTTTTGGATTGCTAATTATCAATGTGCGTGAAAATAGTTTGATTTGACCAATTGATCCAACTATTTCACATTATTTATTTTTTTTTTATGAAAATTTGTATTTACATATATTATGATATTATCTATAACATCTGATTATAATAGGGCAACCTGAGAAATTCGTACCTGAGATTTTAGAATTTGAGAATGACGAGCCAGAGAAATTCGTACCTGAGATTTTTGAATTTGAGAATGATGAGCTCGAGAATGAAAGTATGCCAGAATCAGAGTTAGCAAACAATTATATGCAATATCGAGATGCATATTTTGCAAAATATGGAACAATAGCTGTTTATAAATTCAACGATCTCAAATCATTTCACTATCAGACGGGATCAACTCTATATATTCATATGAACCAATTGCAAACACTCGAAGATAAACGATTCATCGAACAATCTATTATCGAAGCATATATGATACGTAAAATAACAAAAAAAGAATGGGAAAATACGTGTTTTATTCCTTTTAACGCAAGTACTTGGATTTTGGGTGATATAAAAGAAATTACAAAAAAAACACGATCATTATATTTTCAAATTTGATTAACATTACAAGGATATAGTTTTGGTGCCCTACATGCGTGATGAGCATTGCTGCATTCTTATTTTGAATTGTCTCACGCGGCAGATGTACCAATACAATCCAATGCGGTCTATACCATCAACTGATGTAACAAATATTTTTTTAAATTATTTAAATAAATGTATCCCGAATCGATAAACTGCAATTGAATGGGAGGTCGATATGAAAGCGCATGGGTTAGCTTTGCAGACCGATGGATGGAACTGCGTAATTTACGTTATAAAATACATGGATTATTACATGAAAAAAATTCATGGAGTGATTCACTACGACAATCGACCGGGCGCTGAATATAGACGATATGTAGCAAACTCGGTTGTAAACTATTCTTTCTCACTCGATGAAGTTTGTTTAGGATGCCATAATACAAAAAAGGTACATAATTATATGTTATAGATACATAACATTTTTGACGACATAATGGTGTAATTTAATGCATATATTTTTGTATCAGACTCTTAGGTATACATGTGGCGCCTGGAAATTCATCCCCTGTCACACGACGGTCGCGCCGTCAGCTGGGCCTCCCACCGAACGAGCGAGACAGCTGACCGCGTGATTTCACGCCTGCCCTCACCTGTGATGTGAGGTAGAGAAGGGAGCGCCGCAACGGTTCGGTCGGCTACGGCCCTTTAAGAACCCCGGAAAAGTGCGGAGCTCTCTCTCTCGCTGATCAGCTCTCCTCGAGTCCACACGTGTGGCTACGAGGACGCCACAAAATTGTCTTTGTCGCTCATACGAGCTCGTTGTAATATTACGATAAGTTTAAATAAAAGTAAGTTAATTCAGTTCAAGTCTGAGGTACGTCTAATTGAATCGCCCTACCTCAACGACCCACAAGACTGAAAATACATGCAAAAATTGTAGTCGAAAAATACACGATACATCAAAATGCCTATACTTTTTTTCAACGAAGAAATGTGCAAAGTTTTGCAAACAAAACCACGAAGAAGATTATGACGCAAAAAAATTGCCGAATCCATTAAACCATTGTTGGTTAAATTCATGTTGTGACGATGTCACTGGGAGGTATTTGACGCAAAAATAGCGAACCGTAATACTGTGAATGCATGAGTGAGTTGCGCGACCGAAAGCATGATAAGGAAGGGAATCGAGTATCACTCGAGCTTGCGTTCGAGGTTCAGGGCAAAGGAAGAGCCAAGTTAACCTCGGACGCGGCTCTCGGACCACGTGCACTAGAGAGTAGATCGAGCCGTGCGAGTCGAGCGCTTCGCGTTCGATGCGTCGTCGATCTGCGCGACAGTGCACACAGCAGATTCGCAATTAGACCGCGGGAGAGAACGGACGTGTCGAAGAGTGATAAGTCGCGAGAGAGGCAGCGTGGCCTTGGACGTAGTGAAATCGTGTAGAAACTGTGGGTCAGCGGTCGAGTTGTTCGCGAGGAAGCTGTGAGTGCAGCGGAAGTTCGTGTGTATGTCTGTGGACAGTAGGGTGTCCGTTATTTCCCGACTTTTTTGTATTGCTTCTCCCCCCACCTAGATGTCTTCTATTTGATAAGACAATGAGAAAGCCGGGTAATAGAGTTCGAAAAAATGATTTTAAGGTGGCCCCCAAGCGGCTTGAAGCTTACATGTATTTTAAATGGGAAAAACTTAAAAATTTGATTCCCAGCGATAAAAATGATGAAAAAATTTGAAAAAATTCAGCAACCCATGTATTTTATGTATTTTTTGACGAAGAATCGATTGGTGACCTTGAATTTGACCTTGAACATAACCTCAAAGCTACAGAGAACCAAAAATCATTTTTTTCACAGTGACCCCTATTTTTTATTGCAGATTCGAAAAGAGCGAAAAATTCCATGTCTGATTATGTCTTTCGATTTTTTTTCAAGGGTATTCAAAAGGCGCTGCAGATATAGATAAAGCCCTAACTAGTAAAAACTCGAAAATTGCACGCTAAAATTAGGGTTTTATTTGTATCTGTAGCATCTTTATAATGCCCTTGAAAAAAAATCAAAAGACATAATTTGACTTGAAATTTTCCGCTCTTTTCGAATCTGCAATAAAAAGTGGGGGTTACCGCAAAAAAAACGATTTTTCTCAATATTTTGTTCGCTGTAGCTTTGAGGTTATGTTCAAGGTCAAATTCAAGGTCACCAATCGATTCCTCGTCAAAAAATACATAAAATACATGGGTTGCTGAATTTTTTCAAATTTTTTCATCATTTTTATCGCTGAGAATCAAATTTTTAAGTTTTTCCCATTTAAAATACATGTAAGCTTCAAGCCGCTTGGGGGCCACCTTACAATCATTTTTTCGAACTCTATAACCCGGCTTTCTCATTGTCTTATCAAATAGAAGACATCTAGGTGGGGGGAGAAGCAATACAAAAAAGTCGGGAAATAACGGACACCCTAAGTGGACAGGCTGTGTTCACGCCTGGAGTTCAGTGCGGCGAGAGAAGTGTTGCGACGTGACGAGGCGATTCGCGAAGCTCGGAAGGTAGCGAGCCAAGCGGATCTGCTGACCGGGCCTGTTCTCCAAAGGGTGTGCAATTTTATTTGGCAAATGTGCAATTTTTCTATCGAAACAGAATGTCAAAAAGTGTAATAGTTTAGAAGATATTAATGTCAAAAGGTAGTATCGACGCGTCGAATTTCGTGAATTTTTTACAACAAATTCAAGGCTGTGCAAATGTTGCGAATTGTTTCAAGTTACTTGGACTTCAAGACGTAGTTCGAGTCCACGTGTCGCGTTTCAGGCCTGTGCGTGGCCATTATTGCGAAGCAGTACTTCCGCCTTGGACGCTCCTGTGAGAGCAAGCGAGATAGCGCGTATTGTCTTGGTCACGTGACCAAATCGCGCGTCTGCTAGCGCGAGCAGAGCAAAGGCGTAGACTGTATTTGGGGGAAACGAGCCGATTGCGCGCAGTGCAATTGCGCGGCACTTGGCTGGGACTCGCGTCGGACTAGCGTTGTAATCCGCGCGTTTCCCCTTGGACTCGCGTATTATCGATTATTTCCCGTTGCACGAGAGGATGATAATGATAAGAAATGAGATGAAATTGCGAAATGAAGCGCGATTGCAGTGATGATTGTATGAATGATAGTTGAAAGTCGGAGTTAAATAAAGAACGATTATTTGTGTGCAAAAGTACATTTTTCGTAGTCTTTTCGCGACCCTCTCTCACTTATTTTCAGCTTGGACTGCCGAAGCTCGTGGCGCACTTGGTGGCGGCTCGACCCCTTCTGAGGTAAGACTCAAAGATAGGCTAACCGGAGCCTCAGTAAGAAATAATTAAACGGCAGGCCTAGTGCCCAAAACCTCGCACGTCACAATGTTTACAACTACTTTTTGCTTTACATATTTATAACTTCTCTGGCATTTATTTGACGTCCACAACTTCGGAATTATTAAAAAGCTTTTTAGAATTACGAACATTTCTGCAATCTCAAGCTTCATCCGATAAGACAGTAGTATTGAAATTATTGAAGTAAGTAATATCACTTGTACTTTTTAAATATTCTAGATTTAAAAATATTCAAAAAATGCTTATTATGGAATATCAAATTTTTTAAATGATCACTTTTTTATCTCATTTTGAATCCATCCTATTCTTACCTCTTCATAAAAATATTAATAACAAACATATCCTTGGAATGATTTAATATAATGTGCATATCACTTTCAGTGATTTAAAACAGAAATTGGCAGTTATTGACATTGAAGGGAATTTTTCTTATGCTTCTGATTATCAGCAGGATGCATCAGAATTTTTTTTGCGTTTTTTGAACTATCTAGACAAACAGTACAGTCAAAATGAACAAAAGAATAATTTTGTCCAAGAATTGTTTAAAATGAAATGTATAGAAGTTTCTTGGTGCATAAAGTGTGAAAAAAACAGAAAACTTTTCAACAGGCCCCATGTCGTACATCTCGATGAAGAGTTAAGTGTTCTGTTTTTGTCTTTTCCTACCAATACTCAAGAGAATAGTTTGCCAAATCTTTTAAAGTATCATTGCAATAACACAAGACAGCAACAATGCAGAACGTGCTCATCGCTTTCTCTGCACGCTGTGGAAAAAAATTGTAAAGTTCCCAAAATATTTTATGTTGGCTCTGAATAGATTTTCCTCGGAAAAAACAGAAGGAGTAATGCAAAGAATAACTGACGCAATTGAGTTTCCCCATAAAATCGATTTAAGTTTTCTCCAGTAAGTAACAACGTTACTTTTTTAAATGTTTTATTGTGGAACATGATTTTTGTTAAAATTAGTGTAACTCATTCAAATAGATTAACGTTAATTAACTTTTGCAGGTTTAACGAGTCTGTAGCTTCTGTTATTGAGTACAACATTAAGGGTTTTATAGTGCATGAAGGAGAAAGTCAATCAGAAGGACACTATACAACATGGGTAAAATTAGACGAAGTTTGGGCTCATGCAAATGATAATATAATAAATAAATTTAAACAAGAAAATATTTATGAAACTATATTTAATCAAGAAAATGTATATTTTTTTATGTATGAGCGCATGTTAGAATAAACCTTTTATATTCAGAATAATTATATTTTCTTTCTATTTAACTTTATTCATATTTATATTCATGACCCGTTTAGCGGCGCAGCGGTTAGCCGCTGCGTGCGCGTCGATAACGTAGAACGGTCCGCGCTCGAAGCCGTGGCAGCCATATGCAATTAAACTTTTCACAACGTTGTACATGTGATATATGCCAAAAGACCTTCTCAGACAAGAGTAATCTAAAAAGACACATCGGTTCTGTGCATAATGAAGTCAGACATAATGAAGTGCGACATTTGCGGAGATGTGTTCAAACGAAAAGGTGATCTCAAAATCCACACGGATTCGATGCACCATGGTATCACCCCCACATGTTATATATGCCGAAAGACATTCACAAGAAAGGATAATCTCAAAACCCACATCGATTCAGTACATAATGGTCTCAATCATTCATGTGATATTTGCGTCAAGACATTCACAAAGAAGAGTTATATCAAAACCCATATCGCAACGTTGCATAAGGGAATCAAACATGCATGTGACATTGGTTGAAAATTATTTGCACAAAAAGATCGTCTTAAAGTCTACATCGATTCTGTACGTAATGGTGTCACATATGCATGCGATATATGCAGTAAATCATTTTCACAGAAAGCTTATCTGAAAACCCACATCGATGCAGTGCATAATAAGATTACTCGTGCATGTGATATATGCCCAGAAAAAGATATTCACCCAGAAGAGTAGTGTTAAAAAACACATCGATTTGGTGCATAAAAGTATTGACTCTTTGCATCATTTACAGTACAAACCTGGTAAAATTTAATAAATGTAAAGAAATTTAAATTACTTGTTCAGAAGTATAATTAAACATTTTTTTGTTCAACATAATACGTGTTTCTCCATTTTTATTTATTAATGTAAAAACAATGTTCAAATTGAAAAAAAAAATAATGATAAATATTTTGAGGAAAATGAAGCACAATAGTATAATTGCAAGCTAATATAATGTTCAACCCTTTCCTAATAAAATGAACATTTTTTATCTCATTTCAGCTTGATACAAGGGTTAATCAGAAGCCATTTTGAGCAGCTTCGCTTTTCAGGCCATCGCTTTTTCATAAATAGATATTATATATTACCTTCAAAGATGAAAAGCAACTTTCGTCGTCGCTCTCGAAGTTCATGTCCAACATATGCACCTGTACGACGAAGTTGAACGGCACCGTGATTCTCCAGTGATAGGTCTCGATCTTCTTGTATGGCCGCGGATAGGTCGGCGAGGCTATCTCGCCCGAGTCGCCGCTGACGTCGTCGTTGCCGTAGAGAAAACCGTACTGGGCCTTGAAACCCTTGGGTTTGCTCGTGCCCCCCGCCGTGGACGAGGCGCTCCTGAATCGCATCCAGAGCGGCTTCAACGAGTTGACAGCGTTGATTCTCGTGCCACAGAAAACCCCCACGAGCTTGCCTATGCCGTTGACCTCGCGAATCTCCAGATAATCGACATCGCAGTTTTCGCTGTCGAGCAGCTGAAAATCACTGAAGGTCAGGAATATCCGATTGCCCGGCGAATTGTTGAACAGCCAGGTGCAGTCGGCGTTGCTGGGATAGCTGTAGGGATAGTTGGGCGAGGCCACCACGCCGTTCTCCGCGGTGTAATTGCCGCCGCAGGCCGTCGTCAGGGTCGAGTAGATGGCGCTGAAGCTGTCCCGGGACCAGTAGAGACCCTCGTCGTCCGTGACGAAGTGCACCGTCAGGGCGTTGCCGCTGCTGTAGAACGGCATCGGCACCTCGTTCGAGGATATGGTGCCCAAGAGCGTACCGTCGGTACCCTCACCGTCGTAGATCTCGATCTTGTTGGTCCAGTACTGCTGGTCGACGAACTCCACGTGGATGAAGGACAGAGTGATCTTGTCGGCCGGATCTTTGGCCACTATGATGTACGAGCAGTTGACCAAGTCGTCCAGGTAGAGTAGATTCTTGGTCGAGCTCAATTCACCCTGACCGTCGGCGATTATTCTCGCGCCGCAGGTCTGATTGTACGTGGCTTTGAAGCCCTTGGCCGAGACCATCGAGTCCGTCCGCATCGTGACCAGCATCTGATTCCCCGTCGACACGTGCGAAGCTTGGCTCAGTATCGCCTCGCAGTAGGTGGCCAGCAGCGGTGCATTGGCCGTGGCGCCGTCGTACACCTTGACGTAGTCGTCCGAGCAGTTGCGACTCTTCTCGATATCGAGCTCGACGAAGGTCAGATTGACGGCGTGAAACTGGTCGACCGTGATGAGCCACTCACACCACTGATTGTGCGGATAATTGGCGGGGTAATTGGCCGAGTGAATGACGCCGAACTGGGTGGTGAATTTGCCGCCGCAGCGAAGGGGCACCGAACGGTAGACGGCCTCGAAGCCGTAGCTCGCGTAGGCCGGCGTCGACGTGTACTTGACGAGCATACGGTGGCCGGTGCTCGTGTAGGTCACCGGCGTGCTGGAGTAGCACAGGTTGTCGGCCAGCTGCGGCGCCGACTCGTCCGCGCCGTTGAAGATCTCTAGCGATCCGTCTGAAATATTTTAAATATATTTTTTATTGTTTTCTCTTTATTGAAATTGAAAATAAATACTCGCCGATGTGACAGGTATGCGTCCTGGTGGTCTCCAATCGGGGGAAAGTGATCTCGATGCTCTTGTCGATGTCGACCTCGATGATCCAGTGGCACTCGACGAACGGATAGGGCACCTTGTTGCCCTCCGGATAGCCAGGGGACGTGAACTTGCCCGACGGCTTGGACAGTCGCTGGCTGCAGCCGTTGGCGTACCACTCGAGTCGGAAACCCGCGACGTGGTTGCTGCTCTCGCCGCTGCCGACGAACGTGATGAAGACCTGTCGCTGAGTCGAGCGAACGATGCGCCAGGTGAAGTCGAGGTAGGTCTCGTTGTTCTCGCAAATTTTGGCCAGTTCTTTGGTGGGGTAGCCCAGGTCACCCTCCCTGATGAGGATGTAGTCGACGCCGCTGTCGCAGGCCTGCACGTCCACGTGCGAGAACGTGATGTTGACGGTGTTACCCGCCGGTACCGTGATGATCCACGAGCAATTCTCCGCGCCGCCGAAGTCCGCCTCGTTGTAGAAATTTGGTGACTCGATGACCCCGTGCAGGCCCGTGACGTTGTTCCGGCACTGGGTCTGGTACTTGAGATGGAAGCCGCGCGAGTTCGTGAACACGTCGCTGTGGAAGGTCAGCCGGGCCTGATTGCCGCGCGTCATGACGCTGCCGGGCGACTGCCGGCCGCAGAACTTGCGCTTGTTCTGGGCGTAGCCGTCCGGCTGGAGATCGGCCAGCTCGAGATAGTCGAATATGCAGCTGACGTGATCCTCCAGGTCGAAGTCGATGAAGACGATTTGAATGACGCTGCCGGCCGCGACGCGAATCGTCCAAGTGCACGTGGTCTGGTGGTAGTAGTTCTGAGGGTAGTTGGGAGACATGACGGCGCCCGACGAGGTGGTCAGTCTTCCACCGCAACCTGTTATATTAATTATTATTGTTTACCAAGTTCGACAACTTATCATTATACTCGTTCATTTCGAAGACACGATAAAGCCATCATTTTTTATGAGTAAAAGAAAAATAATACGAGAAGAATAAAGATAAATTTTGCAAAATTATCGGCGTGACCACCGTAGTTATTTTACTATCACTTGCAGTTTTAGTGACTAATTGAATTACCCCTAATATAGCGCGTGTAATACTATGATGTATTACATCGGTATGGGTTCGAAGATACATTCATCATTTTGTGTGAATTTTTCTCCGCAATATATGCAGTACGTACGAGTAAGTCAATTATGCGCCTGCGTGAATGACATTTTCATTACAATTTCAGTGTAGTTTCAATGATACGAGGTTGCCTCTATTCTATCCCATCGCAGTGCATCACTGCGTACGGCAAATCAACCGTGCAGGGGGAAAGTATCGCCAAGAAGTCATCGCACGGTGTCACCTTGACAATACAGGAAAAGTGCGTTCAGTTATGAGCGAGCAATTTCTGCAGTGAGCAAGTGTTCAAGAATTTGAGAAATCGAGGTACAGTGTTTACTACTTGAAAAATATAACCTTAAAGAACTTTTTCAGTGCAAATCGTGCAAATTCAGAGTAAAAATACATATCATTCATCGAGTGATGGAAAATAAAGAGGACACGGTTAGGTAATATTTTTTATGTGCATGTTATAATTTTTCAAGCAATCACTTCATTAAACTTCATTGTTTTATAGAGTGAAGGATGAACCGAACGATACTTGTCCAGATACAGGTGACGATTGTAAATTCAATGCGGTGGAATCTTGCGATGCCAAAAATTATGAAAGGTTCCCGTTTTACAAAGCACTTGTGAGTTCAATGATTATGTTCACTTTTCTTGATATAAAAAACTATTTTAAAAATAATTGATTTTAGACGAATCACCATTGGCGTGGGCAGTATGGGTGCCGTGGGTGCCGCGGCACCCCCACTAATTTTGAAGGAGCGCCTAGAAGCGGAATATTTAAAAATAAAAATCACCCATTTTTCACGTAATAAACATATTGATAACTAAATATGGAATCGTAAATTACCAAAGCGCACATAGAGATTTTTAGTAACCGAATTAACCCATACCAAACTATTTTTTTTATCTTTGAGAACAAAATATTGAATATGTAATCCAAGTAAATGAAATAATAAATGCGAACAAACTAAATCAATTTTAAATATTCAATTGTTGCTCGTTCAAATAAAAAAGTGTTCAAAAAACTAGGAACGTTATTTATAGATATGAAATTGGACTTGAATTTTGACCAAGAACGCGATGCACAGTCTACAACCAAAAAATTTGGCATCGACAATGATGAACTTCGAGCAGAAGTCAGATTACTTCGAACGAAGAAAGATACAAAATCATTTCCATGCACAGTAATTGAATGGCTTAATTGGTTATCTATACAGAATAGAAAACTTTGTTACCCCACTTTTTATAAATTAGTATCTACGTTTGCGTCAATTCCTGTCACCAGTTGTACTTGTGAGCGTAGTTTCTCTAAACTTAGCATTATAAAATCAAAGCTACGCTCAACAATGTTGCAAGATCGTTTGGAAAATTTAATGGTTCCATTTATTGAACAAGACTTGGCGGTAAATATTGATCCTATTGAGGTAATTGAAGAATTTAAAAAAATTGTTCCTTTTGATAGACGCATAGTATTGTAAAATAAATTATATTTTTATCAAATTTGTAATTTTATCTAAGTATCTCTTTTTTTGTACCCCTTTTTCTAAACTTACATTATTTATAATTATCAATAAAAATAAAAAAATTTTGTACTCATCAAAGTCTAAAAAAAATATATACAAGCTGAGCAGAAAATTTGAAATTGGCACCCACACTAGTTGAACCCTGGCCACGCTAATGCGAATCACACGAATGCAGATAAGGAGTTAAAGCAAAAGTCGGATCAGAAAATATTTATTGATTTAGAGTACAAAAATGTTAAACTTGAACCACCGTCGCTATCGACAACCATCTGTAAAATTGAGTATCAAAGTTGCCTACCTATTGTAAAAATAGAAAACCAAATTCAGACTCATTATTCGATTAGTAAGGATTTAGTAATATTGATAAAAAAAGGGTTCGATTATTATAATAATTGTAAAATTCAAGTAAAGTCGCATTTTAAGATAGTGGAATATGAGTATGAGAATACATCAAAAAGTACTTCTCAAACTAAATTGTCTCATAAGTGTAATTTTTGTCAAAAAACTTATAAACAAAAAGAGAGCCTAAAAAGACATGTGATTACGATACAAAAGAACAATAGATCATATAAATGTGAGATTTTCCACAAATTCTTGAGACAAAAAAGTAAACGCGTTCACATAAGTGCAGTACATGATCGTTGCTTTGAATGTGATATTTGTCAGAAATCATTTGGACTAAAGGGTAATCTAAAATCTCACATAAATGGAGTACATATTCGTAGCAAACCTTTTGAATGTAACATTTTTCACAAATCATTTGGTCAAAAAAGTCACCTCAAAGCTCACATAAATGCAGTACATGATTGTAGCCAACCCTTCGACTGTGAGGTTTGTCGAAAATTATTTGGACTAAAAGGTAATCTTCAAACTCATATAAATGCAGTGCATGATCGTAGCAAACGTTTCGAGTGTGACGTTTGTCACAAATCATTTGGATATAAAAATCACCTCAAAACTCACATAAATGCAGTACATAATCTTCTCAAACCCTTTGAATGCGAAATTTGTCACAAATTATTTGGATACCAAAGTACCCTCAAGAATCACATAAATGCAGTACATGATGGTAACAAACCTTTTGAATGTGACGTTTGTCAGAAATTATTTGGAGTAAAACAAACGCTCAAACGTCACTTAAAAACAGTCCATGACCGTAGCAAACCCTTTGAATGTGACATTTGTCACAAGTCATTTGAAGAAAAAGGAACCCTGAAATCTCACATAATTAATGTACATGTTTGTAACACAAAAAAATACCCGAAAAAGACATGCAATAACACAGCATAATTGAAGAAAAATCTAAAAACGTGAGATTTGTCCGTAGGCACTTGGACACAATAAAAATCTCTCACATGAGAATGTTTTAATTTTATGAAGAACAATAAATTATTTTACATTATTACTTGTTTATGCTTGTGAAAAATCATTGATTTACCTTTATACAATATCTAAAATAAAAATAGTAGTCTCAGAGCACGTGTAAATTATCATCCGAGGCGAAGCCGAGGTTGATAATCACGTGCTCTGAGACTTTCTTTTTTCGCTACATAGGTGCAAATACAATTTTTTGTTAATCATCTAGCCTAAAGTAACATTTTGATTTTGCTCAGCGGGAGTAAAATGTTACTTTCAGTTGGGGTGGCACAAAAAATATTTCTCTAAGAACCTATTTTGGTTTTGAAGCAATATTGATCTATTAACATCTCCCAATAACCTCCAGCACTAATTTTCTTAAACTACCAATAATCCGTGTCCGTTCCAAACACCATAACAATTTTACTAACAATGGATTTACACGATAGCCACCATTTCTCATATTTATGCGCTTCGCACTCATAAGCTATAAATCAGCCTCCTGCCCATCAGGCTATTATGAATTTAAATAATCCCACAATCAATCACAACAAGATAATTTTATTTTTTCAAGAGAGGATATATTATATTAGTAAAAATTACCTGTTGTAGCGCTGTGCCAGTGAATCTCAAAACCTTTGTCTTGCAGCGAAGTGTCAGAAACGAACTTGATGTACATCTGATTGGTCATGCTGGTGATTTCGCTCGGTATTTGCGATCCGCAATATTTACCGAGCAGCGGTGAATTGCCTTGAGATCCACTTCTGCAAATTTTTCGGCAATTAATAACCGTAACTCAAAATTCTTTCATGATCCAGATCCATTACCTTATCTCCAAATAATCGTAATTACAATTTTGAGATGTCTCCAGCTCGAACGAGCTGACGTTGAGCGTCACGACGTACTTATTCTGGGCCGTGATCAGCCACACGCAGGACTTATTTTTCGGATACTTTTTCGGATAATTCGGCGATCTCAGGGTTCCCGTGGCGGAGTAGTAGCGGCCCCCGCAGTTGATCGTGTCGTTGATGAAATTGTAGGACGCCTGATAGGTGGTACCCGAGCGATCGTTCGGATTGGGCATGTGATACAGGAAGGTGAGATCGTTGCCCTGAGTGGTCATTATCTGGGGCGGCACTTTGGAGACGCAGTAGCGCCCCAGAGACTTGGAATCGTTGCTGAGGTACCCCTCGAACATCTCGATGAAGTTGGAATTGCACTCCATGGAGAGGACGGACTCCTGATTGGGAAAATTGAGCCAGGTCACTTGAATAGCGTGGCCGACTGGTGCTCGAATGGTCCACAAGCAATCGTTGGTGTAAATGGAGATGTCGGCGCCGGGTATGTCGAGGGTTCCCGGGGCTTCCTTGATGATACCACCGCACTCTAGCGATTCAATTAAAAAAATGAAGTAAAATTTCCTTAAAAGTGTCAATAATTCTCACCTCGATCGATGGTGGAGTAATTGGCTTTGAAGCCGAAGTTGTGCACGTTGCCGTCGGTGAAAAATTCCAAAAACATGTAATTGAAGGTCGAGTAGATGGGCTCGCGCGGCATGTAGTGCTCGGCTCCGCACAGACTCTTCAGCAGCGTCGAGTTCCTCGTGTCGCCGTCCCTGATCTCGAGCTTGTCGAAGTAGCACTCGAGGGCCGACTCGTTGCCGTCGTCGTAGCTCACCGCGCCGTCCTCGATGTCCATGAACTCGAAGCTCAGCACGATGGATTTCTTGGCCGGCTGGGCGATGAGATAGACGCAGTCCTTGGAGCCGGGATAACGGTTGGGATAGAAGGGCGAGGTGAGGATGCCCTCGGGCTCGGTAAAGACGCCGCCGCAATCGATCTCGTACTTGAGCACGAAGCCCTTCTCCTCGATGTTGGCGTCGCTCTCGAAGCGGATGAGGATGCGGCTGGAGTTGACGACCAGAGGCGCGGGTAGGGCGTAGCTGCAGTACTTGCCGACGAGCGGCGACTTCTTCGGGTCGGTGCCCTCGTATATCTGCAGAGAGTCGTACATGCAGCTGGGCGATCGCTCGACGCCGAAATCCAAAAACTTCAGCAGGACTTTCGATCGCGCCGGCAGTCGTATCTCCCAGTCGCAGATCATGCCGGCCTGATAGCCGCCCGAGTGGTAGCCCGGCGACGTGATCACGCCGCTCTCGCTCGTGTAGATGCCGCCGCAGTCGGGCGAGCCCGCCACCGCGAGGAACGACAGGTGAAAGCCCGTGTCCATGCCGGAACCGTCCGAGTCCGCGTGGAAGTGGACGGTGAGCTGCGAGCCCGAGCTGGTGATGGGATTCGGCTGGGCGTGGCCGCAGAAACGGCCTAGCTCGTGCTGGCCGAGGTAGTTGGTCTCGTTGATCTGTGGATGAGAGGCGAAAAAGGTGTAGCGGTCATTTTTTTTATACTGACTATAGTACATTTTAGACGCGTCTTGCGAACATACTAATTTTGTTAGTCTTGCTTCGAGAAAGTGGCTTCCGATAATAAATTTGCTTTTAATTTGCTTTATATATTTTAAAACTAGTCATTGTTTTTGACATGCGCCCTATAATAAAACACTTTTTTGAGCCCATTTGATCAACCTGTACTCATAATAGGGACCATGTTCCGTAATTACGTCGTTTACCTTATATTAGCTTTGTGTATCGAGAAGCACGCTTCATGCTCTCTGTGGCAATTCGCTTAAAAAGTAATTTTACGTCGCAGTGCCCGGGTACGGTTCGATACCACGAGGCAGAAATTATTTTTACTTAAATTTTTTTTATCAAAGTAAAAAGAATAATGTAAGAGTTTCGCTTTTAGCTTATGTTAATTTTGAAATTGAAAATATATTGATAATCAAACGCTTCTTTATACATGTTAAAAATAATAATTAAGTGATATGGTTGATTTAAAATATGGGTCCGCGATATTTTCATTAAAAAGTAACTTTATTTACTTAAAATGACCCGACATATTTGTTCAAGGCGCTTGTATACATTGTTTTTAATTGAATTTGCGTTTAAATTGAAAGTGATTTTTTTGTTAAAAAAAAAATGAAAAAAATTTATTTTGAATAATTCACGGTGAAAATACTTTGAAAAAGAGTTGGAAAATTTTCCTCTCTACTAAATAAAAAAAATTATCATATTTTTTCAACAATTTTCTTATCTTGCAGGTTCAAGGTGACTGTCCCTCTTTAAGGTTTTCTTTTAAATTGGGCAGTTAGCCATTTATTATTCAAGAAGCTTGCCAATTAAGTGTAATTATAATTAGTCGAAAAAATTAATTACATGAATACTTCAGATTACACTAAATATTGTTTTGGTACAAACTTGAAACTTTTATTCGATCATTAATAAATGAGTATCAGGTAGGGCATATAATTCTCTAATAATATATAATGAAGGATCTTTTTATTTCTCGAGTATCGCAGACGTATATTATTTACCAAATGACAAAGGAAGGAATTATTCATGAACTAAGAAAGATATATTTCATTTCCCAAGTAACCCAGCCCCATATCTTTTTTAAAATAATCGTATTATTTCACGACGAGATGAAGCGTGCGGTCGTCGTATTGTTTTTCAAGTTTTTGCTCTTGCATTACAGATTTTTCAGAGAAAGTCTTGCTGCAGACAAGGCTGAACAGAAGCGGCCGGGTAAATTTTACCCTTTCGATGCTTTCTACCACGTAGAAGATAAAAATTGGGTCGGAAAAACTTTGTTTTACACCTGTATAAGAATATAGACATGAACAATTGCTCATGTTCATTTCGAACGTGTTCAATCAAACGGACCACAAGTTGTCCCCATTGTACAGACGAGACGAGGTGCTGGACTTTGTGTTACTGTCGCCTTACAGGGAGAATCTCCTGGTTTACAGTTCAGTCGGCGACGACAATGTCAACGGCACCACGCGGAAATCAGTCAAGTTGGTGAAGGTTCAATTTTCCAATCAATGCGACTACGACGATACCAACGACCGTGTCCCGCTCAACACGACCCACACAAGCTGCTCAGCGTTGTGCCTTACGTCAACGCGAATTATAGCTTCTACTACGTCGCAGAGGCGCGGGGATTTTCGGTTGTACCACTTAGACGAGGAGTGGGAAATTTTGGTCGTTTGTTCATAGAAAAGACGTTGGAAATGGTTAAAGTGACTTTGATCAATAAATACAGTAAGCAACTTAGTTCGCATTGTGTTGGTTGTTTTTTTTTTTTTTTTTTGATTTTTTTTTCAAATCACCAAGCTGACCTGAAATTCAAATTATATAAGCATAGTATTCAGATTGAGACGATCTTTTTAAAAACCCTTCATTTTCTTGTAGCTCGCCCTCGATGATTTATTTCATCGCTACCTTCTTATGTCCCGTTATAAGAAAAGTACAATTGCTATAAAGCTTTCAGTATGACTTGTTGAGCAGTATGAAGCACGAGGATAAAACGATAAAATTGGATCAGGATCTTTTGGAGCTGGTTGTACACAATGCACCGGTCAAACGTGGATAATTTTGGCTCATGATGACCCTCG
Source organism: Trichogramma pretiosum (assembly GCF_000599845.2). Classification (NCBI taxonomy): domain Eukaryota; kingdom Metazoa; phylum Arthropoda; class Insecta; order Hymenoptera; family Trichogrammatidae; genus Trichogramma; species Trichogramma pretiosum. Next base: position 28,979 of record NW_019641609.1, on the reverse strand, counting down.
AGGAGGACGAGGCAGTGCGTAACATGTGCAAGTATCGCAATCTGGAAGACCAGAGAAGAATCAGGCCGCCATACACGCGTGAAAAAAAAAGACTAATTAGGCGTTTCAACGAAAAATACGAGGTCACCGGTACGAAGACCATCGACAAGTTTGGCTGCGAGTTCGATCCGGCCATCTTGAAGCCGAGATTCATTGATCAGGGACACGGCGCCTACTGCTTGATGATGACCTGCAAGGATGCTCTAACCTTCAGGTTAGCCGCAATGAGAGTCGTGAAATCATGTTTTTCTATTGACCAACGTAAAATACCTCAAATCACAAAAAAATAAAATTAAAATTTTTAAAGCACATAATGAGTATTCCAAGGGCTTATTTATAAGAAAATCGTAATTTTAAATCAATAATTTAATCATCGTAAAAAATTGTTCGCTTGTAAAGTCTATCATTTTTTATGTTTATTTTTACCTATTATAGCCAGATTATACAAGTACAAACAATTTACGTCACTTTTATGGTACCTAAATGTTATTTCCATAAAAAGAAAAACGTTTTATTTTCATCTTACTTGAGATACATGGGTGGTTTGCAAAATAATTGCAACTTTTGAAATGATTTTTGTCCCCGCATACAAATTTAAAACTTTAGATAGATAAGCGCGTTTAAAAGTTACTATTTTAAATATTAAAATTTGAAAGTCAAAATTATGTCTTATGTGTTTGAATTTCTCAACTTTTCAATTTCAAAATTTTAAATATAAAAAAAAACAAGCCGTTTTCAAACGAACAAGCATTCCAAATAATTAAAATTTATTCAAATAAAAAGCGGGAAAATAGTACATGCAGTTCAACTTCATTATTTACGGTACACAAATCATAGAATCAATATACGTGTTTATTTCTTGGTCTAACTGAGTAGCGGTATATTATAAATTAAAAAGGAAATTATAAACGTAGAACTGACTAGAGGTACATTATGAATTGAACAGGAAATTATTAATGTAGAATTATAAAGTATAAATAAATTATATCTAACGATAAAACACAAACAAGTGTGCTCAGTTGGTACAAAACAGTATTTGAATGGCAAAGAGTATTTGAAACTAATTCAAAATGTTAGCAAAACAGACGGATGATCTAATAATAGAACTTTATTACTGGACGAGATTTTCTCTTCAATTAAGTGGTTTGTGGCCTTTTCAAAGAAAAGAAGTAAAAGTTGTATTAAGGACATTTTACATTACCTATGCAACGTATTTTGGCCTCTGTGTGGTAAGAAATTAAGCATTCATTTTTAGCGCGAATTCATTCAAATCAATAATCATTTTTTCAAAAACAGATGTACGGGAACTATAGGAGGGTGCACCAAGATGCGATGTCGATCGAGTACGAAATTAAGAGTGGTTGTGAGCTGGTGCTGGCGATTGCTCTCATAACGTTGTACTCTCTATACTTCACATCCGAACATCACGTACTAAATGCAAAAATAACCATACTTTGTCCATTTATGTCTTATTTGTACAAATTTTCAGTTTCAGCGACTTATGGAAGATAGAACTGTTTATTACTTCAAAATTGCTGACAAGCATGATAAGCAAATATTCGACCAAGAGAACAATGTACTTTATCGCGTGTCGATATATTTCTCTGTTTTTATCCTTACTTTGTCTTTTATCTACTCGTCCTTGCCAATATCACTACCATTCGTGGTTAATACTTTAATGCCAGGACGATATAACATTAGCAGGTTTCATGTGACAACGGCAACTTATATAATCAATCATAAAGAAAATTTTTATGTTGTTTTCTTTTGCGATTTATTAATATTCACGTGTGCCGGATTATTTATAGTCGCAGTGATTTCAAGTGTTCTTGGTCAAATTTCTTTTAGCAGATCTCAATTCATTTTAATAACGTGAGTTTTTTACTCCACTAGAACCCTTCATTCAATAATATCAAGTATAATCAACTTTTATCATTAATTTCAGTCATAAATTGAACTATTTGAACCAGACGATTCAAAATAAATATTTTGATCGGAATGAAGAAGTCAATCGATTTATTGAAAACCAAATCCGTAAAGTGCATTGTGATTACGTCGAATCACTAAGGTTTATTTTGTATTGAACGAAAAAATGAAACTTACAAGAATTATAAATGTCATAATCATCCAATTATAGGCTGCTACAATTTTTCAATAAATCAGGAGAAAAAATTTTATTCGTGGGATCTGTTGTTATTTTCGGGGCTCTCAGTTTTTCTGGATTATTGGTGAAGCAAATTTTTCGTTTACTTCCCAGAAATTTATTCAAAGATTTTTTTCATTTTTAGATTGTCACGTTGTGGAAAACGAATTTTGTAGCTTGTCTACAAATGGCAACGATATTTCTTATTGTGATTACAGCTTCATTTATGATCAATTTTGTAGGTCAAATAATCGTAGATTCAAATGAAAAAGTTTATTATGAATGGTAATTCTTTTACTTTAATAAAAATGGGAATAATATTATGGAGTAACAAAAAACTTTCGACAGTTACAACTGCGGGTGGTATGGTTTTCCAGTTAAAACAAGAATTTATATAGTTATGATGTTGGCTAGATCGAGAACATTTACTTGCTTGAATTGTGGTCCATTCACACTATTGCAATTGAATTTTGAAAATTTCAGTCTAGTATGAAAGTATAATGATTTTCACATTGAAGTGAATTTAAATATGAACTCTGGATTTTTTTTCAGATCTTACAAAATGTTATATCATATATAACAGTCATGTTATCTATTATTTAAGATTCTTTAATTACTGCTAATAGTAAGTTATTGGAATAAGAAGTTACCGAATATTCTATATATTCAATAAGTGATATAAAATGTTCAAATTATCTAAATACTACTGTAAAGTCCTTACTATAAAATGTTTTTAATAAAAACGCACATCTGAATTTGAAATTAATTTTTTTTTGGTTTGAGAAAATTCAGTTGTGAACTCCATACAGTAAAAAAATTAACACCTCAATTCAACGCATGTCATGCACATTTTGTTTGGTAAAACAACGACGTATCTGTAGCTTTGCGCATAACATAAATTGTTGTTACAACGCTGCAGTATAAATACCAATAAAAAAATCGTAAAAGATTAATATTTTTGAAATTCTAAGCGATTGTGTTGTGTGCGTGAGTGAGCAAAAAGATGTTCAAGAATGAAGAGAGCGGATCGTTTTCCGATTCCGACGGAAGTGTCCAAAGCGAGGAGGATGCGAATCGTTTTAACCAAACAAACTCATCAAAATTGAGAAGAATGCGTAAACAGTTCAACTGGGAGATCGAAGAAGATCGACGTAATTTTCTACATCGACTATATCCCGTGATCGGAAATTGGGTGGGTTAAATCCCGCATCTCTTCGACATTTTTCGCAAGAAAGAGATCGATTGGCTTCTGATGGAGCACATCAAAACCATAGAAACCCCACGCAGATTGGTCAGTCGTTCGGCGCTCGTCAAGTTCGTAGCTTGCAGCGGCTACGAAGACGAGCCCGATGTAGACGAGAACGGCAAGCCACTGTTGTGTCGCACCATCGCGCTGCATCACCTGAATCGACGCATGTTCGCACCTCGTTCGGGTCTCGTGCTCTACAGGCTTTTTGAAGTCTACAACCGTTTCGACCTGAACTACGTGGACAAATTTGGCCGCACGCATTTGCACGTGCCCTGCGAGTGGAACTACGCCGAGGTCGTCGAGAAATTTCTCCGGCTCGGCGAGGATCCGAATTGTATCGACTTCGTGACGGATGATTCGCCGCTTCATTCCGCTCAGATCAAAGGCTTTCAGGAAGAGATCAGCCAATTGCTGCTGGCTAGCGGGGCCAATCCAAATTTGGCCAATGTGAACGGAGTGACGCCGTTGCACCTCATGAGTGCTAGAGATCAAATTTACGTATGGGACTTCGCTCAGATGTTTTTCGAGATCACCGACAAAAGCCATCAATTGATACAGATCGACGCCCGGGATAAGTTTACTGCACACCGCTGCAGTTGGTCGTGTCGAATCTTTTGCCGGATACCGTCGATCTGCTCTTGGATTGAGGCGCTGATCTGTGGGCGAGGTTGTTTTTAATTTTCAATTGAAAGTAGCGTCTCGCACTTTGATCGTCGTCCAGTGCCTGGAAAAAAGAGGATACGAGCTGGACTTGACTTTGGCTGCAACGATCATGACTTTTTTCGCCAAACACGGATTGATCGAGATGTCGTCGAGTTTTAACGAATCTTGGTGCGAGGACAAAAAGTTCCAGAGCGAAGCGAAAAAAATTACGATGAATTCGAGCTTGACGCTCTACGACTTGATCTAATTGCGACCCGACGAGGCATCGAAATTACTAACGTGTACGGACTACTTCAAGTTCGCACAACAAATATACTGGTCCTTTCCGAAAGAATCTCTCGGGGCTTGTGCTACGCATCTGTGCGAGAAATTGTCGAGAAGCTTTTGCCGACGATGTGCATTGGATTCTTTCTTGGAGCTGACGCAATACCGACTGCCAATTCTCTGCTGCGAAATGATCATCGATGAGCTGATGAATAAAGATTTATGGTATATTTGCTTAGCAGTTATAGGCCAAAGACAAAAGAATAATCGAGATAGTATAATAAAGTGTGTTAACAAAAGACCCGAAAGGGCTAGAAAAGCTCCAAATAAACTAAAAGATTATGTGTGGCGAAGATCATGAAGGTTTTTGTGGTGCGTTTTCTTGGCAACTAGAAGCCAAAGCGTGTGATTATCTTTCAATGCCTAGTGTTATATAATGTTGAAGATTGACTTTGTTATTTAAATAATTTAAATAAATGCGTTAATAAAAAAATACGCTTTGATTTCCTTACGATCATTTGAAGTAAAAGATCTCAAATAATGTATGCATTAACGCGGCACCTTAGCCTTTTTTCATTGTTGTTTTGCTGATTTTGTACAGCAGTAACTTTAACGTCAACATAAAAATCATCAATAATAAACGTAATGAATGAATTACTTTCACTTTTTACTTTTGGTAGATCGATCTCTTTAATCGTCGCTTAAAGAAGACGATTTTCTCCAAGCATCAGCAGCTGCTGGCATATTTTTGGATACTCACTGTACCGCATTTCACGGAAAATATTACAAGTTAAAACGAATACTTTCACGGTATCCTGTTAATAATAATAAAACTCCCCATGCTTAGTTTTATCCCGTGAGCCATGAGGCCGATTTTTAAAGCGTTTCGGTAATGGTCGGTAATGGTTTCAACAATCTTGAAAAAATTTAGGCAGATTCTTTGAAAAATTTTGATGCAGAAGCTCTTCAACGGTTCCTGGGTATAGTTCGTTAATTCAGCAGACCCGTAAAATGATCAGAAATATCCAAAGTCAAACCAAGTAATCATTACCATTCATGCAGTAACTGACATTTAATAGCCACTATTCGTTAAAAAAATTTTAATTTAATTTTATTCAATTAATTTGATTTTTACCTCGAGGTAGTCTTTTTCACAACTCGGATGAGCCTCTATCGACATCGATAGCACAGTGACAACGATCCTTTTGCCGGGTGACACGCGAATCGTCCAGAAGCAGTCTCTGTCGTCCGGATACGCCCCGGGAAATTTCGGCGAGTATATGGCTCCGAAGTCTTGCTCGATGGTTCCTCCGCACATCGGTGGTATTTGTTGCCAATCCAAAGCGAAACCTTGGTCTTTTATCGGGTTCGCGGACTGATACCAAATGAGCAAGTTCGATTGCGACGACAGGATCGTCCCGTTGTTCGGTAACTGGTCGCCGCAGTAGATTCCTATGACCGGATGAGACAAGGAACCTCCATCGAAAAGCTAAAATTTTAAAACACTTGATATAATGCAGCTCAACGAGCCATTACTCGATTTACCTGACGAAATTCGACTACCAACGGGTCAAATTTCGTTTTCATTGGACGCTTGTATGGAGAATTTAAGGGCGCGTATGGTGCTGATTTATCGATTGTTTTTAATTTTTTTAATTTTTTTTTACTAGTAAAAAAAAAATTTATGTCTACAATGTACATGTGAAAGTACATGACTTCCAGAGTATTTTGTGAAAATTTCATAAAAAAATTTTCATTTTTGGACCTTTGAGAGCAAATCTACGGAAAAGTCGTGAAAATTCCGGTGAGGAACGTAACTTTTCACAGAATCATCTGAAACGAAAAATGCAAAATTACCTCATTAGTTTATGAGTTTTATCAGGTACTGAAGTAGAGTTTTTTCAATTATAGTGAATTTTCGAATTTTGACGTAATTTTGAAGTTGAAAAAAACGTTAAAATTGCGTCCAGACAGAAAATCGACCTTTTTTTTCGGAAAAGTTGTTATAAACAAAAAAATTTTCGGAAAAATCGAAATATCTCGACGTTAGTACCTGCTCTGTTTAATGCCTATTTCTATTTAAAAAAAACACTTTTTCCAAGAAAACAGTTATTATTTCACGCCTGAGTGCCTGACATGAATGCAACCACTACCTACACTCATAAAAACTCATATGAAATTCCATGTGAAAAGTCATATGGTTTTCCTCGTGGTAGGCCATAAAAATATTTTTAAAAACAATATACAGTTCATTATAAACGAACATTATATTTATTAACAAAAATGATTGAGATTTACATTATTGTGAATGTCATTTCTATTCAATATTATTCAAGATATTTAACAATATATAATAATCATTTTATTTTTGTAGTTTACCGAGTACTCTATTTTAAAGCTCTTAATGTTTAGATGGTTTTATGATTTTTCTCTTCTTTCCTAGGAATGTTAATTTTTTTGTCTCCTAGAGTACACGGCCTTTATTCATACCTAAAATAATAATAAATGAAAAGAGTTATTACTAAATGATACATACATTGTACAATACATTGTACTGTTACTTTAAAATTGTAAACAATATGATCATAAACAATTTTGATACATTGCCTCCACATAATCAACATGTTTATAGTAAAACAAATTAGTTTTAATGTTGTCTTTTACTCATTCAATTTCCATCGTATTAAATTGAAAGATCCGTGGTTTATTTTAATCACTAAAATGGACAAAAGTGCGAAGAAATTCGAGGAAATTGTTTCCAAAGATAACTCACGTGAACCCGACATTGATGTTTCAGACGACAAAAAATACATATGTGATATTTGTCAGGAGGCATTTACACTAGAATCAAGCATGATAAGACATCGAGGTACAATTTACAATGAACAAAACGATTTTGCATGTGACAAGTGCGAGAAGAAATTTAAGTTCCAAAGTCATTTGAGTAGACACCAAATATCGGAACACAAAAGCTGCAAAGATTTCACTTGCGACAAGTGCGAGAGGAAATTCGAAAACAAATCAACTTTACTTGAGCATAAAAAAATATTCCACGAAGTTTTCAGAGATTACTTATGCGAATAGTGCGCCAAGAGATTTGGGAGTAAGCAGAGTTTACTGAAACACGTAAAGGAAGTTCGCGAGGAGCACAAGAATTACGCATGCAAAGAATACTCATGTGATGATTGCGAGAAGAAGTTTAGACAAAAATCGACTTTGCTTTTGCACCAAAGAACGGTCCATGAGGGTCGGAAAGATTATGCATGCGACAACTGCGAAAAGAAATTTGGGTTCAAATCACATTTGCTCGATCACCAAAAGGCAGTACACGAAAATCGCAAAGATTATGTATGCGGCTATTGCGAAAAAAAATTCGGACATAAATCTACTTTGATCAGACACCAACAGACAGTACTCGAAGGACGGAAAAAATACCCATGCGAGATATGCGAAAAGAAATTTGGACCAAAATCGGAATTGATAAAACACCAAAGGACAGTCCATGAAGGTCGCAAAGATTTCACTTGTGATAAATGCGATAAAAAATTTGGACGAAAAACGCATCTGCTCATGCACATAATAACAGTTCATGAGGGTCGCAAAGATTTTGCATGCGACAAGTGCGAGAAGAAATTTGGACATAAATGTAATTTACTTTTGCACATAAAAACAGTCCATGAGGGTCGCAAAGATTATGCATGCGACGAATGCGAGAAGAAATCAAGAAATAAATCAGATTTATGGAAACACAAAAGGACAGTCCACGAAGGTCGAAAAGATTTTGTATGCGATAATTGCGAGAAAAAATGTGGACATAAATGTAATTTACTTTTGCACATGAAAACAGTCCATGACAGTCGTAAAGATTACGCATGTGATAATTGTGATCAGAAATTTATAAATAAATCGAAATTGATTAGACACCAAAAAGCAATTCATGATCAAGGTCGCAAAAATTACGAATGCGACAGTGCGAAAATACGTTTGAATAAAAAGGGCATCTGCTCGTTCACCAAAGGATAGTCCACGAAGGTCGCAAAAATTACGCACGCAACAAATCCGTATAAAAATTTGGACGAAAATCGGAATTGATAAGAAACCAAAGGAAATTACACGAAGGTCGCAAAGATTTTGCATATAATAACTGTGAGAAGAAATTTGAAAAAAAATCAGATTTAAGCACCGAAATACAGTTCCCGCAGGTCGCAAAAATTATACACGCGACAAGTGATTTAATTTTTTTGATTTGATTTTGCACCAAAAGGCAATACTCGGAAGTCAGGAAGATTATGTGCTCAACAAGGGCGAAAAAATTGGTAATTTATGATTGTAAATCTATATATGAATATTCTAAAATTTTAATAAAAATTATGCTGAAATTATTGTGTATTGAATAGCCTGAAACGACCTGATTTTCGGACGTTTAACTATCTTTGCATTTTTGTACACTGACAATGTGGGGTTTTCATTTTTTACTAATTACTAATCTTCGGGCCATTTTTTGACTCCTTAGTTTCTGATATACTTGGCTACTCGAGTTACTCGTGTGGACTTGATATGGTCCAAAGTCGTTATGTTTTAGGACTAATTGAAGAGTATTGCAATTTTGATCGTAAAAGCATTTATATTAATTGCCATACGTCAAGGAGAGCTGCGATAAATCTGAACAAAACACAATTTTGAAAAGTTATAATTATTCAAAATTGATCACGAATTTCTTGTTATACGTGTGAACTCGATCCGGTCCGAAATCGACAGCGCCGCGGTGCAGTTTGGGGAGCAGCCTTTGTACGTGCACAACCGCAATTGTAAACAATTTTGCTTATATCATAATGATATTAGTAATGATGAATGATGCGGTTACACAAGTGATAATAGTTACATAATACCAAAAATGACAGTAATGGTAAGCTATGCGATAGAGAAGGGGAATTGAAATTGAAAATGGTAATCAAGACGTTAATGAAAAAGTAAATGATAACGATGGTAATATCGACCTACCCATTAATCAAAATTACAATAATAACGATGGCATTGTTAACCCACGTATGAACGATAATCTAATTAATGATAACCGCAATGGTAAAAGAAATATTCATTCAATCGAGATATCATTACAAGCTCCCCTCGATGAGAGAATTTGGCAAATCGCAGTTTTATTAGATAAACAAAATCGAAGTAGATTAATTAAATCCTATTCCAATGAGCCCTACAACCACTGTCAAGAAATTAGAAAAAGAGTAAACTAATTTTTTTTTCATTCACAAATCAAGGCCGCTCAAAGTATCCTAAAATTTTTTACGTAAACTCATATTTTTAGAAACGAAATCATGCTTTGTTGTCTTCTTTCAATTTCACTTCTTTTCGTCAAATTTCGAGCGTACTGTGTGCGTATTCATTCTCGAAATCGTTTTTATTATTAAAAATAACATCCAACTTGGATAGAGGAAAAAGAGAGTTAGGGTTAAGAAACGATTTTTCACTTTATTTCATTAATGATCGATACTTCTAAAAAGTGGTGATAAATTTTACGTCTCATGTGGTACATTAGGAAGCGAAAAGTTTAAATGTGTTATTTATTTCCACTTTCGTTTTTTCGACGAATATACAGTCTGTCAGAGCACATCGACACTCGTACTCGGACTTGCGCCGAACGAGTTCCCGAGAGTTTGACCTTGGGTAATTTGCTTTCAATATGAACTCTGTCGAACCGAACAACTGGGCTCGCTATTCCATCATTTTTCCCACTTTAATCATCCAAAGCTCTCGACTCGGCCGTCAGGTGGCTCAGCGTCAAGAAAAAGTCGTACCCGCTAGAAGAAAGCGATTCTTCAGGGTACAAGTAGAGAGGTCCTAGCTATAATTTCATTTTCACTTTAGAGTTAATGACATGATCAGAAGAACTTTTTCAGAAATTTTATGTTTTGACACTTACCCAATTGTTGAATGATTTTTGCACCTTCATTGCGTTTAATTGGATTAACCTTCGCTTAGTTCTCTTCGTTATTCACCTTCGATGCATATGGTAACTGATTATATAGTTTCTCAAAGCAGGATTCAAAATTATACAAACACAACACTATATTTTCTGGGACGAATCTCAACATTAATAATTGCTTTACGTACGTAATAATTGAGCTTACTTGTCGCCAGCTCTTATACTGAAAAAGCATTCTAAGAAACTTCTCAGAAAGTCTTGGACGCATTTTACACAAAAAAATGAGTAAATCATTTCTTGTAATACACTGCCCGAAACTCGGTCACTGTAGGTAAATAAGTCATTAAATCGTTCTTTTGGCAAACTATTTAAGTTGTGAACCTCTTCATCCTCTAAATAGTTTATGTCATAGAATCTTTTATTATTCATAGGCGAACTGCGCATTGCTTGCATGAATAACTGCATATATCTTCCTTGAACGATGTACTGACCATTGATAGACTGCAAACCAGCGAGCAAAGGTCGGATCACAGGTAAGTAATATACTTTAATTCTTATGTTGTCTCTTTAAACTTATATTGTCTTCATTGGCACTATTTATTACAGAACTGGACTGCAAATAGAGAGTCTGATTATGAATATATTTGTTTTACCCACACATTTAAGGTTACTTTGTGCCTCAATAAAATCATTTGTAAAATTCATGTATAGTATATTTTCTTGAACATGTTTTACATAATTTTCAGCTTGACTCAAATTACATTCTTGTTCTATAAACTCATCTTGCTTTACGCATTCTACTTCATTATATATTAATATCTTATTTTCCAACTGTAGATTGAATAATTCTTTAATCGAAGACATGCACAAAGCTTTTTGAGCTTTCACAATAAAATAAGCCCATGCCACAAGACAAATCTATTAGCACTAGTTTGAACTTTTAATTCCAAATTAGTTTTTAAATCTTTATTATACGATTCTGATCTACCAGTGGAAGCATCATCCCTAGATCCTGAAAAATATTTTTGCATCATTAAAGTGAATGAAGGAAATTGTGCGAATAAAGGCACCAAGTTTTTTTAAATCTTAGGTGAGTAGAAAAAATTTGCAATGACGGATATACGGTCATTGTTATCTACTTGTTCCTCAGAACTCTTTTGTAGGTAATTTATGAAACCTATGCTATTATTATTGTGAAAATGCTCTTTGTTGTCTTGAGTACTATTTTCTAACGCATAATCTTCTGAATAAACTAATGAATTGCTTCTATTGTCTTCCTCTGGTCATTTGTAAATTTTTTGTAAGACATTTGGTCAATTTATCAATATTTGAATTTTCTTTATATTGCTACTCTTACTTTGACAATAGATAATTTCATAGTCATCCTTAGGAAGCAGAATAAAATTTCAAAAATGAAATTCCAACTTTGAGTCCCTGAAGCAGAATAAAATTTCAAAAATGAAATTCCAACTTTGAGTCCCTGAAGATCCATGATCGATGGACCTTGAGCTCTAACATTTTCAGGATTTTTATTTTTCAATGAACTCTTCAAAAGTACTTACTTACGGTTAACATGGCCTTGCCCATATTTATTATTGACCAAATATCCTATTTTTTATCATTTTTTCCACTTTAACAATCCAAAGCTCTCGACTCGGCCGCCAGGTGGCGCAGCGTCAAGAAAAAGTCGTACCCACTAGAAGAAAACGATTCTTCAGGCTACAAGTATAGAGACCTTTGCGTAGCTATAATTCTATTCTTACTCAGAAAATATTTTTAAAATATCTGCTTCCGTCAATTGAATATTATGATGAGTTAATACCACAGGATCACTACAAATTGAAAAAACATTATACAAAAGAACAAAATAGTAATTTTAAGTAAGATATAAATGTTAGACTTTACTATTTTATTTCATCATCAAGTGATACAGGTTTTTTACTTGTCCTCCACTCTAGAAATTGGTCGAACAGAATTGTTAAGCTCAAGAATCATTATCTACGTAATTAAGAAAAAGTTCAAGTTACCTCATGCTTTTTTCAAAATTCGTTTTTGATTTTTTACTTACTTTTTAAGTTCAAGTAATCTTCAACTTGAAGATTAAAAACTTGTCAACGGTTACTTTGCCTTTGATTTCGGTTTATGTCGAAGAAAATGTATGGAAATTTATCAGATGCAATTTCTAAATGAAAATTTATCTTTAGTACATCATTTGCATCCACATCGTCAAGGTTAGCTTGAAGTAATTCAACAGGAGCACTGCAGTTAAAAGAGTTTATTAAAATATTTATTACATTTTTTATGGCAATTTGTTACTCGCTATTCTGCGCTATTGATTGAACGTCGCAATGATTCCAATTGCCTTCCTTTTAAAATTTTGCATATGCAATTTCTTTCCTATCTTGATAGAAATTTTGCAATGAAAATTCATTACTTGCATATTCATGCAAAGGATTTGTTGATAATAGCTTTGTGAAATTTGCAAAAGCGCTGCTACTTTTATAAGCAGACGTTAAAATTTCAAAAATGCTGTCATAAGCACATGTATTAGTAAACTTTACAATCTTTAAGCCTTCGTTAACAATATCAAAAGTTGGTGCATTAAAGAAGAGCCCATTTAATATTAAATTTCTTTCTTCTTGATTTATGTCTATGCTAGAAACATGCTCATGAGATTGTTCTATTTCTTTCTCCATTAATTTGACTTCTGACTTTGTAAGTTTTATTTGAGACCTCAGAACTTTCTCGGTATGCTTTAGAATAAATTCGTTTGCACTAATTGAATATTTCATACCGTCGGTGTGCTTAAGGTCTTCAAAATATGACTCAATGTATGCTGAAGAAGGCTTTGTATTTTATACTGTTGAATGACTTCATCATGACATTGGTTCATACAGGAAATTGAGCTAATGTAAACAGTAAGTGCTTTTTTAAATCTGGTTTATAAAAGGAATTGGGAGTAATAACTGTTTCTTCGTTTACTGTCTCTAAATCCTTACCAATGGCTTCTAAATTTTTTTAAATATTCATGCACACTGCTGCTAGTGACACCATCTTCCTGTTTTTCATCTTCAAGTTTATTATTTTCTTTTTTACTAGAGTCCTTTGTATCATTAGTGATTTCCTCAAATTTCCAGCTTTTATTAATCTCATCTTCATTTAAATTTTGAAATTTTTGATAATTAAATTATTTGATAATAAAATTGGATATGATGAAAATACTTCTAATTATTTTCAATAATTCTTCAAAGTCTGCTACAGTTGTGCACGCAGCAATTATTCATATCATTTTGTAAATAATTTAAACATTTAACTTAATACTCATTATATGAGCAGAGGTTAAATTCTAAACTAAGTGCATTCAACAAAACCAATGAGCAATCTGTAATTGTTTCTCGAGGAAGTTTTTTATTTCTTCTTGCCCAATCTCCCATCCAATTCCTGACAGTATTGGTGTCTTGTTTAAGGGCTCAAAGATGGCTTAAATAAATATGGGTCAAATTCAGAATTTTTCAAATAAACCTGCGGGCGAGGTTCACGGATTTTCCTGAAATTTTGGTATGTTATAGTACATGATAAAAAAGTGCCAAAACCAAAATTTTGGACCCCCTCCCCCCTCCTACTCCCCTCCTACCCTATAGACGTCCATTTTCTATCTATATTTTTTCTGAAGGCCTGAAGCTATTAAAAAATCTGAAAAAATTCATGAAGGTACTTTTCAACAATCCAAACAA